>NC_143013.1:283297941-283629816 GCF_055824585.1 Amblyomma mixtum
GATGCCAGCTTCACCTCGTATTCCTGCACTTTTCGTTTCTTATGTGAAGGTGCGCGGCCAAACACGCGCACTTCAGCGTTTGAAATTTTCTCACGCACTCCGCAGAGAAGGTGTGAAATTTACGGAGCTCGAACGCGAGGGTACCAGAAACGTATGTATAAAGTATACTTCCTAATTTTCGATAATTAAGGACGAAGCCGCTGCGGTGGTTCAGTGCATGATTACAGCGTTCCGCTACTGGCCACTAGATTGCGGATTCTATGAAAGTACGAACACGAAAACGTTCTTGCACTGAAAAATTTAAAGAACGCTGGGCGATCGAAGTTTGTCCGAGCTCTTCAATACAGAAAGTTTCGCAGCCCAAGAATTGTATTGGCGGGGAAAGACTCATTATTCGATTACTTATTATAATTTATTTTCATGAAATGAAACGATTACATGTATGTTGTCCAAGTATATCCGTTCGAATAACCATAGAGCGAATAACTATAAGTGCGCTTCCATTGAGCGGCTGTGAAATAACTATAAGGGTGTAAAATAAGGCTCCGCCACGTTGTTCCCAATAAGGGTATTTACTCAACAGCATGCTCCGAAGCGCAGCCAAACAGCCACGGAGGAAAACTATACAGCATCCACAGAAACTTCCCAGTTAAAGAAAAGTTTGTCCTGATGCGGGCGAACCTGGGACCACCGCTTCGCCGGAGCAGCTCGATCTACCAGTCGAGCAAACCGGGACGGCTAGCATATGATAGGGCGAGGGCGAGGAGTGGGAATGGTGTGGGTCCAATGTTTAGGGGAATTTCTCAGAGTGGAGTAGATTTGTGGTAAGAGAGTAACTATACCACCCAAGCGCAGGCAAACGGCTACAAAGGAAAGCGCAGCATCCACAGAAACATTCTTTGTAGCCGTTTGGCTGCGCCTGGGTGGATGTCACTGAGCAATTACTCCCTTATTACAAATCTGCTATACCTTGGGGGATTCCCCTAAACATTGGACACACTATATTACCAGCAAGGAAGAGTTACTCATCAAGGGAGTTATAAATAAAACAGAAGATTGCCCCAAGCGCACTTGGGGGCCTTTTGCAATTCTGAAAAACAAACGCTTCTACTGCTACACGTCAGCATAATATTTTGGCCTGCGCATCGTCGGTCATATGACTAACTGCTCGCTGATTTCATGCAACCTCGACAAGTACGTCCATGGCGCGGCGCCAGTTCCGGTGACGCGAGACTTGCTTCGCTGCCGCTCTTCCTTGTCCGAGCGCTCCCTTCTATTGCCGCGGCATTACGCAACCGCTATGCAACGTTTGAAGGCTTATTCGACCACGCTGCGATAAATCAGCCAATTTAGTAGCAGCGTCCATTAAGAGAACGCACAAAAGCTACAAAAAATCACTTTGTATATTATTTTATTATGCACAGTATGTATTATGAATGCGCAACCACTTTATTTTTGTTTCTCCTCGCGGAGTCTTATGATGTAACCTCCAGCGGACCCTAAGGGCTCCGCGGGAGAACTGTACCAGCGTAAAACAACCGCAAGTTATGCTTTTATTCTAGGGGCATCGCCACATGAAAGAACAGATGCTCTATGTGTCTCGCGACAAACTAAAACCACTTGTACATATTAAGACCCTTCATTTTCGGGTTTTATTTTTTCCGGAATTTAGGGGGCGAAAATCGGACGATATTTTTGGAGCTAAAATTCGGGTACAAAATGGGTTATTCGGAAAAAGGTTTCATATTTCGGGTTTTATCGGGTTATATTTTTTAGCAAATGACAATTCGCAATAAGCACTCGTTTTTGGGCAGGACAAAATATCTATGCACACTGTTTTGTAAACAATATGAAAATATAAGGTTGCACTACAACCATTCTATAAAATCATGTTTTTCTCAATTTTATTGATTACTTCGGTGCACGTTTTACTGCATAGCACTTCTGAGACCTTGAAACACCTATCCGCCTTTTTTGTACACTGGGACAACATTATTAAATGTCAATGCAATAATTTTAAACGCAGAGGAGCCTTGGAGCAGACTCCATTCGCGTGGGTAGGGCCTGATAGAATGATGCCAATGTCTGGTAAGTCATTGCGGTTTTGCTTCCCGAAACATACTGTTCGAATTTGGTCTCAAACTAAGCACCGTCATTAATAAAATGCCTTAAAAGAAGTTTAAAATTATCAGTCGATTAACACCCCTCTGGATGTCCGTCGAAGATATGTCCGCTAATTTCTTACGATGTCTTCAGCTTTGTCCATGCATAAAAACAATGTTTCCTAGAGGGCTTATTTTCGGGTATAAATCGGGTTGAACCCGATTTATACCCGGGTTTTTAATCGAGTTGAACCTGATTTTTACAAATCGGGTTCAACTCGATTTATAAAAATATGCTCGGGATGCAAACATTGGATAAAATTGGGTTTTACCCGAAAACGAAGGGCCTTATGCATAGTGAAACGTGTTCCACGAGATGATTCTCATAAGTCCATAAGCTATCCATAGGACGCAGTTTGCGTAGAGATTTGGGTACACCGTATACCCTTAATTCCGTACGAATGAATCTCTCAGAATGCGTGTGCAGGGATATGCAGTCATTATGTTACGTACTACCGAAATATCCTAAACGGCTATTTTAAACAAAACAGAATTTAGACTAAACATGGCTGCGGCTAAACATGGTTGCGGAAAACACCTAAACCTTAAGTTGAAAAAAAAAAAGGAAAGTGCAACTGAAATTTCACACTCCGCACAGATACAAGCATGCTGAGTTTCCAGCCTTCCCTAATGAATTTAATGGCTGAGCTGTGTAAGCGTTTAACAACGATCATTTGCGCGCCACTTTGCGCGGTGGTGGCCATGGCAGCGGGCAGAAAGATGGCATATGATATCGTACGTGAACTAGAACGTCCCAAAGCTGCACACGAACCATCGTAGCTACGACATAGTGCAGATCTCCGAATTAATTTCGAACTCCGTACGGTTCTTTAACGGGCACTCACATAGCGCAGTCACACGAGCGTCCTTTACATTTTGCCTCCATCGAAATACGCCCAGGAATTGATCCCGCGGCACTGACCTCAGCAGACGGACGCCATATAGCCACTGAGCCACCATGGTGGGTAAAAAGAAGTCTTTAAAGGGACCCCGAAATGATTTCGATGGGCATATTCTAGTGCAACAAATCTGTAGAGGTGGTCTTTGTCGGTATTCGAGGGACTTTTGAAAGCTCCGCGTGGATTCTGTTATTTCGAAATAAGTTTTAAAAATCGCTGCTCGCAGTAGCTCGGCACTGATTGGGTGACACACCTCACCGCGCATCTCCTACCATGATGACGTCATTGGGCAGAAGCGAAAGCCTTGAAGCTCGCCCCGTCCGCCCACTGACGTCATCGGGGTAGGGGACGCGTGGTGAGCTACTGCGAGCAGCGATTTTTTTAAATTATTTCTAAAATATAGGGCCCACGCAGAGCTTTCAAACTTGACTCGAATACCTACAAAGACCACCTCTACAGATTTCCGGGTCTTTTTAACGATATAAGAAGTACGTATGACGGTGAAGTGCATTAAGTCCTCGCCCCCGGCGTGGATGCGCGTCACCTTATACTTGGTTACAAAGCTGACCGGGTAGAAGTGAACCGCTACAGTCGGATACAACTCAAGAACGAAGCGTCAGATGACCCTTAATAGAGGCCCTCCAGCCAATGGCGTCGACCCATTTTCAAGACGCCGTGGAAAATCTCCTTTTATCTGCCACCACCTGCGATGTCACGCTGTAGTCAGATACAACTCAAGAACAAAGCGGCTTTTCCCACTCAAAGGACCCTATTCCAGCCAATGGCATCGGCCAATTCTCATAAGCCTACTGCGTGCAATGCAGGGAGCAGCCTGACACTGCAGGGCGGTGACTACCGACAATGCAGGGAGGGGGCTACCGCCTTTCATTTGAGACTACCTGCATTGTCACGCCAGCAGGCTCATGAGAATCGGCCGACGCCACTGGCTGGAAGGCGGCCCTTCGACGGGGAACAGCCGCTTCGTTTTCCAGTTGTATCCGACCATAGCAGGTCCAAGGGGATTAACCACAACGTCATAAGAAACAGTCGACGCCATTGGTTGGAGGGCCTCCTTTGTGGAGCAGCAAGCTAGTTGGAGAACAGACATCGTAAAAGGAATACAATGGCGCGAGGAAACGAGGGTCAGAACACGCGAAAGACAGGACAAGTGCCATTTGGCGCTTCGCTCTTGAGTTGTATTCGACTACAGAGGGCTTTCTCTCAAGAAGTAATGCAGAAAGTGGAGTCTGCAAGTTGTGTGCACTGTGAAGGACACCGTTGTGTGTGCGTGTGTGTGTGCGTGTGTGAGTGCGTGCGTGTGTGTGCGTGTGTGTGCGTGTGCGTGCGTGTGCATGCGTGTGCATGCGTGTGTGAGAGAGAGGAGGGGGGGAGTTTTCAAATTTCGCAGCAGAAGCGACAGCGTAAATGGGCTCGCGAAACGGAGGTCATCAACCGATGTGAAGTTCACACAGTTGCTGATAAACACAGCCGAATAAAACTATGGGGCTATGGAGGCACTTTGGCAGCCTAAAAGGCACTAAGCGAAAGCTTTTGTCGCGTTATTTCGACTACCAATGACTGCCTATGTTTGTTATGGCTGCACCGCTTGAGAGCCATCCTCCTCCGCTAGCTGCCGCACACCGACTGACGGAGCAGCGCTCGACGCCGCCGCGCCGAGATCTCCACCTGTCGACAAAGATTGCCAGCTGCGCTTGTCGATGAGCCACCCAAGGCGCTGGATGTAACGCCTGACGGACGGACGGGAGAATGAGCCTTTAGCCTTAATAAACACCAGTGGTCAACCGTCGGTTCAGGCACACAACTCAGCAGGCAGGTATCAAATCAGGACTTGCGGAATGATATGGAACTGGCTGCTCTGCCCAAGATAGTCAGTTTTTAGCCCTTACCCTACAGTACCGGGCTCATCAAAGCGCAAGAAGGCGTGCTCCAGGTTGTGCTTGTCGCCCATGTAGCAGGTGTGGCAGAGGTCATAGTCGAAGCACACATCACACTTCCAGCGTGTACCGACGATGCCATTCTTCGAGCACGAATCGCAAGTAATGCTTGGGAAAGTGACACCTGTGAAGCGGAAATGGTCGTGGTGTTATACCAGTTAAAACAAGGATGACATTCAGTATTCGCTTATCACCGTAATCACATTTCAACATTGCAGCAAATGCGCAGATTAACTGCGCCCTGATGTCACTAAAATCACTATGTTCTGATACAACTCAAGAAAGAGGCGGCTTTTCCCATCAAAGGACCTCTTACAGCCAATGGCGTCGGCCTATTCTCATGCATGACCCTGCTTGGGGCAGTCCTCTTTCATGACAACAACAGCGCGCGTGGAGCAGAAGCCAGTGAACACACTTCGCGCCTGTTCGTTTCAGACGTCCGTTGCCACGGTAATTATGACGCCGTAGGATATACTCGACTATACGAACGTAAGTGAAGGACGAGTTAGCGCTAGCGTCTGTATTACGTGGCTAACAGGGGGAATAAGAGCGTTAGCCGCCGTGCTGGAAGTTTCCGAGTTCCTTCGCAATACGAAATGCGTCATTATTTTTTTTTTCTTCAAGGACAACTTTCTGTGGCTATGCAGCAATAGCACCGAGCCCTCGGCGACGGCTTCCGGAAGACTTCTCGTGCCCTCATTCCGTCATTTTGTACCTCCTTTCGTACAAAAAAAACCGCAAGCTTAAAATTTTAAAAAAGCAGACTGTGCTGCAGCCACACTTCTGCGAGCAACCATGACAGTGCCATGAAGGCTCTGCAGAGGTCTGGAACATACTATTCTTTCCACGTTTTACGCCTCGCACTGGCGCTACTACCTCCTCCCCGAACACAGGCTGCAGTGTTGCAGGTCATGATGATTAAACAAAGTCGTAAGAACGAAACGGGAAACTTGGTTTAGCGATCTGCATGAGAGCGCCACGCTCCGGGTAGTAGCTCCGCTGAGATGTTCACTTCCATCGCAGTCGATACCCACTGCTAGCGACAATTCCCGGAACTGACAGACGGTTCATCCCCGCTACGGGCTCGGAAGAGAGAGATCGTTGCACTTGCCCACGGGTCCGCTATCGAACAGCCGTAGGTCGCAATCGCTCGTCTGGCTCGCCCGGTAGTTCCCTACCACCCCACCGTCCCAAAGGACCCTGACGCAGAACGATGCGCCATCCTGCTCTTCATCCACCCAGGGCTGTTCGACGATGATGAGGGTGCCCACGTGACCATCGCCGCCATCTTGGTCCTCCCACTTCCAGGCCGGCCCACGCACCACGCGCTGTCCGATGTGGGCTGGCGTCCCTGCGGGTGGCGACAGCGGCAAGCTGTTGCACTTGGACTGTTGCATCGCTCAGAGCAACTCCTATCGGATGCTGATTCCAGCTAAACCGATCCTTCGAGCTCAAATTCCGCACAGAGGTGGCACATGACAATCAGCTTTGTTAAATATTGTACAGTCTTTGCCAAAATTAACCGAGCAACAGGTTCTTGCTTCTGAAACGTAACGGAGCATCTACAGCAGCCCTAAAGACCGAACGGTGCCATAATGTAAGGACAAGATCTCACCTTTCTTTACGCAGAATCAGAGCTGCCATGAGTGCTTCGCTACGCGGCTAAGAAACAAACCACCTGTGCCGGGTTACTTTTGGCAAAGACTGTACATTCGGGTACAGCTGTGCAGCGGTACAACTCTAGGGAAAACTTTTTTCTGTCCTGCATCGCCGCAGAAGTTGAATACTTCCGATTCATCAGGACAGAAACAGGAAGGTATCCCACTTGAACAAGTTTTATATAAAAGTGAGCGCAATAGTCGCTATATACCTTTACGCACAGCTGATCCCAAGAGAAGGCAAGCGTAGCAGAGGGCGGCAGAAAGTTAGGTGGGCGGATGGGATTAAGAAGTCTGCGGGGATACGGTGGCAGCAGCTGCCAAAGGACAAGATTCATTGGAGAGACATGGGAGAGGCCTTTGCCCTGCAGTGGGCGTAGTCAGGCTGATGATGATGATGATGATGCAACAGCGATTAAGTCGGCAGATGCATTCTAGGAGTTGCTCTGAGCGACGCAAAGTCTGCACAATGGAAAAAAAACTGTGTAAAGGGGCGTTTTAGACATTAATTTCGATGTGAAACCTCCCTATTCCAACGTTAAAGCCTTAAAGCCTAGAGGGCAAACACAACACCTCTCACGCACTGCCAACATACTCGTGCACAAAACGAAGCCGACAGTCTTTGAAACAATGAAAATCATATGGAGACATTTAATGAATTGTAGAAGAAAATTGATTGAGTAGTCATTTAGGTAGCATGTATATTATTCAAATGCGTTCCTTCTCAAAAAAGCACAAACATCCCCTTCGCCTTTCTCGGTTTCGTAATCCCAGTGAACGGTTGTGCTGTGCTGTGTTGTGTGTAGTGTTGTGTGTAGTGTTAGTTATAGGTGTTGTGTGTAGTGTTTGTTGTTATAGGTGTTGTGTTTTATAGTATCTATGTTGTGCGTTAGGTGTTGTGTGTCTGCATTGTGGGAGATAACTAAAATTAACTCAACATCTCACAATTTGTTTAGGTTTGCTTCTTTCAAAACCGTAAAAAAACACAGAAAGTGTTAACATCGTCTTTCCCCCCATGACTAACGTAGGGTGCAAAGTGATGTGTTCATAAAATTGAGGGAAAGGCTTTTTCCTCAGTCTCTCGAATCTTGTGCATGAAGATAAAATGCGGTTTAGGGAAACCATACCTCTGCATACGGACATGTAGGCATCTCTTGTTTTGTCATGATAAAGTTGTGTGTAAGGCATTTGCGAACACTATGTGATGTCCCTTCAATTAAACGTTTTTAACATGTGCATGACTGCCGTTCTCTCAAGATGGGTCTTATCAGGTGTAGCTTATTATTTACTTGATTATTCCATGTAGACTGTCATTTGCCCCAAATTCTACAGGGGTAAACTACTCAATATTAATTAAAAAGCCTGCTAGTTGGCATGTCTTAGCTGTACTCTGGTGCACTACACCGCTGACAATTCTATGCCTAAAAAAAGGTGTTTTACAACTAAAAAAGCCTATTTTTAAAAATTACTGACATCCTTAGGTGAAACACCCTGTATACCCTTAATAAGAATAATACAGGATTTACAATTCGCATAATATTCCTCCATAGCTCCTCGAAAGAGAGAAACCGCTCTGTTTACCTAAACCATCCACTCAATTTTACAGATACTAGAGGATAAGAGTTAAGTAATAGGAACAGTACTCACGTGAAACCGGAGGGCTGGTTCGTGTCGGCGTTGTGATTTCCGCTGTGATTCGCGTTGTAATTTGCGTTGTGTCCTGCGTAGTGTTCTGCGCTGTGTTTTCGGCTGAGTTGGAGTTCCCCATCCTGGGAAATTAACTGCAAAAGCAAGAAGGATAATACAAGAACTTCCAAGCCGGATTATAGCAAACCAGGCTAAAACGAAGGGTTGAGCACTTTTAGAGAAAACGCTAGCAATACGGCGAGAAAGCCGTTTGTTGTCACAGCGGGCACAACGCACATTTCACTCTGAGTCGCTATTCCCTGTATTCTAATAATTCTCACACCTTTCTAAACCAATAATAAAACCACTGTTTAAGATCAAATGCATAATTTCCTGCCAGAGACAGACGTTTATATTTTTTTCCTCGCCGTGTTCTTTGCAGGGCCATGACACGGCAGTTCAAAATATAGCAATTTTTTTTTACTTCTGCAGCTAACATTCAACTAATTCTGGAATTCCGGTTACTGAAAACAATATAAAAAAAAACTTACTTTATTTCCCAAATTTGAGAAGACACACATGATGGTTTAGTTTGGTTTGGTTTATGGGGTTTAACGTCCCAAAGCGACTAAGGCTATGAGAGACGCCGTAGTGGAGGGCTCCGGAAATTTTGACCACGTGGGGTTCTTTAAAGGGGCTGTGAAAGGAGGTCTCAACAAAAATTCGATATTCCCAGGATGCTGAAGGACGCAGCGTCAAAAATATCCTCCAGCAATAATTTTTTTGATGCGTTTTGTGGAAGCTGAGTTCTTGTAGTCAAAATTTGAATTTCCGCGTCTTCGCGCCTTTCCCTCTCCTCTCGTCACTTTTTGCACGCTGAAATGTCGGTTCGCCGGCTCCACGCACTCGGCCCCTCCGCCGACGCACGTGGGAATTCCCTAGGGGGCGGAGCCAACGCCTCCTAAACTGGTTTGCCGTCGACGGCGCTAGCGCGTCGAACCAATAGAACCCCAGGTGGTCGAAATTTCCGGAGTCCTTCACTACGGCGTCTCTCATAGCCCGAGTTGCTTTTGGACGTTAAACCCCAATAAACCAACCAACCAATGATGGCATTCCGCTGCTGACGTCAAGAGCGCTACATGACGCAATGCGCGCGGATTCGGGCAAAAGCTCGCCACCGCTGGTCACTGCAAGGCGCGGAAGAGGGAGTTCTTAAAATTGTATTATAAGTTATCGGCTCACTTTTGAGGTCTTGTACGCGGCATGAACGCTTAGTGGCCTGTACACTACGTAATGCAAGAATTTTATAGCCAACCTCCAGCACCCTTTTCAAGGACCCTTTAAGGTGCCCTTACATATCATATATATATATATATATATATATATATATATACACACATACATGTGTGTGTGTGTCTTTCTACAGACATATAGACATATACAGATATATAGACAGTCTATAGAAAATGTATAGATTTATGGCCATACACTTTTAGTGGACTTTTTTTTTCTATGGAAGTCTACAGTAGGCTATGAATAGACAAAACTAAATATCTATAGGAAGGCATTAGAGTCTATAAGAAGTCTGTTGAAAGTCTATAGACGAGTTTTATAAGGGCGCAGACAAGAAACTAGGTGTCGCACTACATCCAGGTCTTCCTGCGCTGCTTCGACAATGTCGCGCATAGCGGCTGGCTGTGTTGCAAGCTGAACGAGACTGCCCTTACAAAAATGACTTTTTAGCTTCAGTTGACGCCTTGTTGAGCTCCTGTTGAATCAACAGGAAACCAACATGAACTCAATGTATGTTGAGCCTACTCAACACCTGCTACACAAAATTTTTGTTGAGCGTAGTCAAGAGATTAACTGTTGAGCAATTTCTGTTGAATTTAAGTTGAATCATCTCAAGGCAGCCGTTTCTAAGCCTAACTAAATGAAATCAGTTCGACATGCATCGTGTAAACAGAACCTGATCACATTACACATATTAAGAACGCATGCAGCACCCGTTAAAACTCTCATAAACCGCTAACAGTCATTTTCTTGCATAGAAAAAAGTGCTAGTAGTGCAATATGCTCTTTCAGGCATACCTACTTTGGAGGATTCGTATGTGCGCTCATAAAAAAGGGCGCTTAATTAGTGCTTTATTTATGTTGTTTACGAATGAATCAAGGTCGTCAAATAATAGAACGTTGCAATTGAACTTGATTACTTCTACTACACATAAGGGAGTAATTACTTATTGACATCCACCCGAGCGCAGCCATACGGCTACAAAGGAAGCTTTCTCAGAAACTTCGTAGTTAAAGAAAAATTCGTCCTGGTCCGGGTTTTGAACTCGGGACCACCGCTTCACCGGAGCAGTCGCTCTACCAATTGAGCTAACCGGGACGGCAAGCTCATGGTAGGGCGAGAGCGAATTGATCAATAACTCGAAGTGGGAACAGTGTTGGTCAAATGTTTAGGGGAATCCCCCAAGGTGGGGCAGATTTGTAATAAGGGAGTAATTACTCATTGACATCCACCCGAGCGCAGCCATACGGCTACAAAGGAAGGCTATACAGCTTTCTCAGAAACCTGAGAAAGCTGTATAGCTTCCTCAGGTAAAGCTGTTTCTGAGAAAGCTGTATAGTTTTCCTTTGTAGCCATATGGCTGTGCTCGGGTGGATGTCAGTGAGTAATTACTCCCTTATTACAAATCTACTCCACCTTGGGGGATTCCCCTAAACATTCTACTACACATAAAATAAATAACTATTAATAGTAATAACTGACATAACTTTGCCGATCGGCAGGCCACAACCTGCGCAGGTCCGGACACCCGTGAGTAGGACTATATAAGGGCGAAGCCGAGGTTGCACTTAAGATCGTAAGATGACCAAGATGACGTCAGTTCATGCGATAGCCTCGTGTGCAGTAGTGTTCCATGCTCTTTATCTGATGTATGTGTCAGGCTAGAGTGTATGTATATATATCTAATCAATTAGTTTTAAGCGATCACATATTCAGTAATATTCTAAATCGAACAGCACAAAATAAATAAATTAAAAATGTCCTGTGTCCCTTGGTTTCTGTGGCTGTTGGCTTCTCTCATATATATATATATATATATATATATATATATATATATATATATATATATATATATATATATATATATATATATATATATATACCAGTCCGAAAATACGGCAAAAAAAAATTTTTGGTCCTGTCGTTAGAAATTTTTCAGTAGTATTGCGACGACAGAAGTATTGTCGACAGTAGTATTGTCACGACAGAAGTGGCTCTGTCGTTACGACAGGGGACTTTACAATACGGAAATCCTGTTATTACGGCAAGAACTTTTGTTGTCAGGTTCCAAAATACTACAGGAAAATCTGGTGTGACAACAGAATTTTTTTTTGTTTTGTTTTTCGATAGCGTTGTGAACACCTACCCAACAAACACAAAACCTCCTCAAAATCTCCCAAAAATGACCCATCGGGACATCTGGAATCTCCCCAGGAGGTGCTCATTTTTCCCGAACACATCTAAAAAACGTCCCCACAACTAGCAATGTCCAAAAAGTTGTGCGTCCCATGGAAAGCCCCAAAAGGTTAATGCTCGATTTCTCGGCTCTGGTTCAATAAAATTATTCCTCATTTTTCGTGCAGCCTGCAGACATCCAAGCGCACATATGTGCCAAATTTCAGGTGCATACTTACGTTACAGGTGGTGTAATCCACCTTTCCACTCGTCTGAATGCGTTCTGGCTCGGCCGTTCTGCACTTATCCGTTTACGTGAAATGTCCTAGCATTTTGCACACAAAGGAAATATGAACTCAAAAAGTCACCCGATTTGGCTCATATAAGAGCAAATAGCAGCGCCATACAGAAGTAATTTCAGTTTACTAGGTGTGCTCTTAGCACGAATTGCATCCTGTCGTCCATGCCGGCGACCGCACCATACACCACCACAATCAAAATGCATTCATGTTTCAGTCAAAGAAAAACAATACAGACCGAATTGAAAGTCCGTGCCGAAAAACTTACGTTCAACGGCGCAAATCTGAATGAATAAAAACAGCATGCAGACGCAAACGTATGCACCATTTAATACACAGTGTACATAACACTACGGCGCCATGCATGATGGCCACTTTTTTCTCCAGCCCTGAGAAATCTGCAATATGAAGCAAGTAAAACAGAATACAGGCTGAAAGTTGATGCACCTTAACCGAGCATTCTAAGGGCTTCAAAAGCAGATATGTACATGCAAAAGCAAATGTATGTAAAGAGCAACTTCGGTGACAAAAGAAAAGACGAGATGGGCGTACGCTGCAGACACGCAGTTTCAGGTCACGGATTTTCTTCAAGTTGAAACCCCCCTCACGCTTAGAGACTCGGAGCAAGCTTCAGCGACGTGTTATCAAAACAGAAAAAAAATATTAGTTCTACTAGGCGAAAATAAAAAAAAATGCGAAAAGGGCCTGCAGTATGCTTAAATAAATAAATTAAATAAATAATTAAAATAAACCAACATCCCTTGACGACGTTGCCTACGGAAACCCAGGGATGAAATACAAGGCTGCAACAGCTGAAACCATAAATTAAACGCAGGCTTCTGTCCTGCGCCTTCTCACAGCACAGCGAGCGCTCAAACTACGCGTTACACCCTCGTAACGATCCTGGGAGTTTTATTTTCTAGTGACTAAGTGTGGAGATAAGACTGCTTGGAGCCAGGCGGGAAGGTGAACGTGCTCAGGTACGTGCGGTGGCGCGCTGCATCCATGGTGCGGCAGACCGCGCATGCGGCACAGTCCAGCGTGGGAGTCGAGATCAAGGCACGATTAATCCAGTGGGAGAGAGTCAATATAACCACGCGAACACTGCACAAACTATACCGCTGCGGCAGGATGGCTGCGCGGTGGCGAAGTTGGTAGAGCAGGCTAATCCATGCATGGGCACTCGCAGAAAGAGAGTGGTGGGTCTCGGAAGGTCCTTCCCGCCTCAGACCGTAGTAGACGGCCACGCTGTCACCACCAACGTGCTGCAGTCGTCGGAGGCGCTGAGGAATGCAGGGTGCGTGCGAGGAGTCACCTATTGCCACGAACTCCGCTGCCACGAACGCCGCCTCGAACAGCGGCATCAGTAGGGCCGTGGAGCTGCGCAAAGGACTTGCGATGCGCAGCCGCGGCATCAGTTCCAAAAGGAATGGTGTGGGCACGCCGAGGTGCGCGGGAAAACTTCCGTGAATCCGTAGCTACGAAGTCCACGACAGCCCAGTTGGCGCAGTGACGAGAGCAAGAACTGCCGCGCGCTGGGGCTTGTGCTAGAACGTCTGGGGCAGCGCGAATAAGCGTGCACAAAATGGCGTCCGTCCTGCGAGGAAGCCGGGCGAGCGACGGGAGGCCATTACCGCACTTCTGCTAGACAGCGGCGCTGCGAGGAGTGCCGATAGTCGGAGACGCCTGGAGGGACCACCACACAGCTTTGAAGTTGGGCGCAAGCTGGGAAAACGCTAGAAGACGGGAAAGATGTTGACCGCCGCTGCCGGCGGCGCGATGAAAATGCAGACCGCCGCCGCCTGCCTGCAGCATGGAGCCGACGGCCCACGTGCGAGAAACACATGCACCGAGAGAGATGCGGGGTTAACCGCTTCCTTCGGCTGTTCGAATGAAACTGCCGTTTCATCTCTCAAAACGACGAGTGCAAGAGCAAAACCTTCTCTCCCCGCAGCTTGTGGCGCGAAGGAGAGAGAAAAGAGAGCGCGAGCAGTCGATTTTTATTTCTTGTTGAAAATCATTGGTCCCAAAACGTTATGCTCAGTTACATTTCTGGGACGAAAATGCATTAACTCGCTTTTGTTGCTGCTTAACACTCCAGAAAAAACGTTTCTAGACCTTTAGTGGGAGCACTGCCTTTTTGCTTGTGTTTCTATGTCGTGCCTCTATGGTCTGGAAACGTTTGATAAACGTTGTACTGGGACTGGGACATTCCATCCTTTTTTGGAGTTTCTGAGGAGGTTTTGTGTTTGTTGGGTATATGGACATGCAAATTGAGCATAAAAATTTTAGCGCTGCGTCAGCAAGGAGAAACAATTCCAAGATGTCAACGGTTTCGGCTAGATGTTTAATAATGTAAAAGCGATGTAAAAACAAAAAGCAGAATCCGGAACCAACAAAGATGGGCACTGATCACCATCTGGAAGACATGTGGATAATGTTCCCTCTCTATAATGCGTACTCGAAAATTCAAAAAACTTTGTTCGATGTAATTCGAATAATGGGGAAAGCTTTTTTAATTCACTCGCAGTTTATGGAAGTTATAGATTAAAGCGAGTTCGAATGCATACTCGACTACCAAGACTATACTAACTGCAAAAGCAGCTAGTAGCCAGCGCCTGTAGCGTACTTGCGCTGCTTAGTATTGAAGAAGCGAAGCTTGTTGGGATAGTTGGTTCATGGTAAGTGGTAAACCAGCGTAAAGGACGCGTTCACAAGCAGAAGTACACAGGACAACGCTGGAAACCAAACAAACCAATGACGTCCAGCGGCGGAAGATCGTTTTTTTATACAGTGGGGATAAAACCGCGCTTTTCTGGAGAGGTAGGCGATGGTGCTGGCGCAGAGGGCAGCCTTAATTCTTCGCCCTTTACGCGTCCTTTCCGCTGGTTTTCCACTTACCACGTACCATGGCCCAACAAGCTCTGCTTCTTCAATATGCTTCTTTTTTGGGCATCTTTTTACATGTTCAGCCTCCATCAGACCAGGTTGCTTCTGCGTCAGCACCATCGCCTACCTCTCCAGCAAAGCGTGGTTTTATTCCCACTGCATAAAAACCGATCTTACGCCGCAGGACGTCACTGGTTTGTTTGGTTTCCAGCGTTGTCCTGTGTACTTCTCCTGCTTGTGAACGCGTCCTTTCCGCTAGTTTTCCACTTGCGCTGCCTCTACATAATTTCGACAGACTGATCAATGTAAGGCACTAAATGCGCTCCTCTCAGTGGCCGTCTTCGGTATACCTCCAGAAGACGTGGCGATGCGCATCGTTTCCCGTCGCCTGCATTACACTTCGACGAACGACAACTTACGCACACTGCTCATGCTACCGCTAGCCACCAGTAATTACGACAACGCACAACCCACAAGTCATTTTGAATAATGGGCACTCGCTGTGCCGGCATTTCACAATTGCGCGAATGGTTTTTTGTACCCACGTTCTTTCTTTATAGCCAGCTGCACGCGGCCTTATCACTTTCGTTTGCTTCCAGACACATGTAGAACCGCAGCGCTCCGGAACAGTAATCAGATTAGCACACGCAGCAGTTTCCAGGATGTTTCCAGGATGTTTCCAGGATGTTTGCTGATGCGCGCCGGATAAATGAATAAAAGGAAGAGTTGCATGTAGCACACGCGACGATATAACCTTGTGAACGTGATCGATGCGCGATGGGTCATAAAATCGACGAGTGATGAATTGACGATTTAGTTCGGGATGATGGTAGTTTTGATGAAATAAGCAGAGTATATATTTTTTTCTGCAGTGTCCTAGACATAGGATTTTTTCACAACTATGACCCTTACCAGGAATTTGCGACAAGCGCTTCTAGTTCCTCTCGGTGCCGCAACGGGGCGCATGGCTTTGAAGATTCAAAAGTGAGCGAGCGGCGTTAGTGTGAGCCGCACCGTTAACGGAGCGTTGCAACGCACGAATCGGTTGCACGACTGCGTTCGCCTACTAAAATACAAAGAGCCGCTGGCTGGCGCTGTTTCTGCTATAAGCTATAGCAACACCATGGGATCCTGAGTAATTCGAGACTGGTGCCGCTAAGCCTATAGCAGCCTATAACGCTTCAATGGGAGGCCACAGCCCAACTCAACCTTTCGTTGGATCAACGGGAGGTCACTCGGACACTATAGAAGGGAACTATAGAAGCAAAGGCGCTCTAGATCTGCTCGGTTATGTGTTCAAGCTCGCGACTGTGCATTTGAAGCCTCGTAACAGCCGCTGGAGAAAGACCTTCATTCGACTGCTCGACGGACAGCCGTATGTTCCAATATCGTTTTTAAATGTGTGCCTTCGCCTACACAAAACATCTTCCGCTATGAGAAACGCCACTGGGGAAAAGCGTATTGGTTTGGGCCACGTCGGGTCTTTGAACAAATATGTACTACGTAAAAAATAGACGCTTTTGCTTTTCGTCACCGTTGAAACGTGGACAGTGCGGCCATAAATTTTCCCCGCGAAATAGTGCAGATAAAAAAAAAATGTCATTCCTGCGGCCTTGAGGGCGTTCTGATATTTAGACTTCACCGGCCTTAAAAGATGGCTTATTAAAAATCTAAAGGTACAGCAAAGTTGTTTATTACGCGTGTATGCAACCCTTTTCGTTTCGCTCTATGAACTTCGGGGGTACAACACACAAACGAGATCGGTGCTCAAAAAGCCGAGCGTGTGAACCCGCCTTATCGCACCTTCTTTTTTTCTGTTTACCAAACCATTTTTTTCCCAAGCGTTATTGGTATTAGGGCGCCTTTGTAGGCCACTTTTTTTACTATAGTGTCTACTTGCGCAGAGAGAGTAATTTACCGCTGGAGTTGGTGCGAGAACGTCCCCGGGCCGTGCCGGGTCTCGCCCAGCTTAGCGGGCCGGGGCTCAGTAGAGTGATAATGTAGCGGGCCCGGACTTGAAGCCGCGGCTCATTGGCCGAGCTCAGGCCTCGAAATGAGACCCGTGCAGTGCTCTAGTCCTAGGTTCTTGATTGATGACGCATGTTCTAACTTAGGCCTAATGTCTTGTACACATAGTTTTAATGCACTGGATAAAAGTTCCGACGTAGACAGTTCACAGTGCGGTTTGCGTTGTTAATTATGTAGTTGATGTGGCACTTCCAAATGAGGTGAGATGCTACGTGCAGGCGTAAATGCTTATGGTCTGAAACGGGTTCCAGGTTAGTATTATTGAGAAATCAATGATGGAAAGCGGGGGGGGGGGGTTTAACGTAGGGTAGGTGGCGCAAGCTGCCGCTCGATACAAAGGGCAAAACCATTGGCATCCATCCATCCATCCATAAATATTTAGCAGGGAGAGAATTAATACGTGACACGCGCATAACCTTGCGTTTGTGAATATTAAGTGCATTAGCCATGTTTCATACCAATGAGAAAAACTCATTTTGCTGCTGAGGGGCCTCAGTGTTCTCGGTGATTTCCTGATTATGTGTATTTTAAGATCGTGTCTGTCAGCACAACCACGTGACAATAACCGAGCGTGCTGAGTGTTCAGGATGCCAGCTAAAGTGTCACTGACGGCCGTTTCGTCAAATATAAGAAAAACCGCGGCAGAAAATTGCGATTGTAGTTTCACCAAGGCATCAGACCACAAGGTTAGCCTATACAGTCTAGCCCGTTTATAACGAAGCCACTAATAGCGAAATAGCGGTTATAACGAAGGGATTTCAATTTCCCATTCCCATTTTTGCATTTTCAATACATTTTGGGTCCGGTTTTAACGAAGTAAATAAGAGCGCGTCAGCGGATATAACGAAGAGATTTAATACCAACCGAAAAATAATCTGCCAATCAACACATTTTTGCGTCCTTGAGGCGATTTTTTCCGCGAAAATAAGAGCAAAATTCGGCTGACGGCGTCCTTTCGTGGCGTCGTCTGCTCTCCTGCGGACCGAAAGGTTGCTTCACTGCATCGCATGGCACGGCGGTCTCGTGTTGCGCCGTCCTTGTACGGCGTCACGGCGTAGAGCGGTAGAGCACGCCGCGCAGGGGAAAAATGCAAAAAAGAACAGACGATTTTTTTTTTCGATGACGTCGCAGAGAGCGGCCGTCTTGGCCAATCGCGGTTCTCTATTTCTCCCAGGCAGTCGGCGCCACGGCTGGACTGCAGTCTGCAGGCAAGGTTGCCAGGTTTGGCTACTTTGCGCCAAATTGGCTACTTTTGGGACCCCTTGGCGACAAAAATTTGAATTTGGCTACTTGGCTACTTTTTGGCTACATTTGAATTCGAAGTGAGGACTGAATAATAGACCTATTTTTTCGCCAATGGTCCCAGTGCATATTTGCTGGAGAGCGTTAGAATGCCACACGTAACTCTGTTATTCTACGGTGCCTGCCCTTTCGTTAAAAATGTACCTGTAATCATCTCCTAGACATAAAATACTTCTCGCTCCTGTGTTCACTTAATGCTCGCAGGACTTGTTCTCCCAGCCGAGACTCCGAAACTCTGGCTCTGCTATGCAATGCGGATATGTAGCTTCCTTAGAACTAGCAATAAGAAATGTCATATCTCTAGTCACTGAATGCACCTCAGGTAAACAGGGAAGTGTCTTGCTACTTATCTGATACACCTGTGTGCTCAGTTGACAACTGGTTCAAAGCGAGTTGATCAGCCGCACATGCCAGCCCGACAGCCACTTGTATCTGGGCGTTTACATGAGCCCGACAAAAGTCGGGTTAAGCAGGCTGTCGGGCCGAGAACCGGTTGTCGGGCTCATGTATACGCTAGGGGGTCGAGCAAAGGGACCGTCGAGTCGAGCTGGGCCAGCCCGACTGCAGGGGGTGGGTTGGCTCTGCCCGACCCGGCTGGAAGGAGCATGTATACGCTGCCGCATCGGCTTAGCGCCTCCTCTCCTGCCTCCTCTCCGGTCTGGCTGGCGCTGTGCAGGAACTCGGAGCACTCGGCGCGCGCGCTCTTTCTTAACGGCCTGTGCATGAGGGGCAGTTGCTATCTACCGCCGCAACTCTCCGGGGGCTGGTTCGGTTACTTTGCACATATTGCTGAACGGCTGCTCCGAGTACTGAAGAAGAACTTGACGACCATATCTTATGCAGCCACTGCTATCGGCACGCAAAGCAGGGAACTAGTAGATGGATCTCAAAACATTGAAGTCGGCATGCAATGATGGCGCATAGTATTAGCGAATAGGGCTGTATCATTTGCGTCTAGCAGGAATAAAAGTGAGGCAAGATATTACAGGGCGAAGCCACGGTTAGGAAAACATTTATTTTCATCTTCAGGACTGGCACAATCTCTGTTGATACTTGGAAATGTATGAATAAAATAACAGCACTTGCCGTTTGAAAACATTCGAAGTATCTGTGCCATCTGTTCTCACTGCGTGAAACACACCAGATCAGAAAGATCCTTTGCTCTTTGGAACTCCGATATCGTTTCACATACTTAGAAGGACTGAAAACAATAACAGGCGCTGCTTGTAATGACCTATACAACATTGTTGTGCGGCTCGCAGTTCAAGGGATGTCAGTTACAGCCTTAAATGCTTTCGCGTTGGCTTGTGGATGAAACCAGACGGCTTGTCATTTTGGTTTGTCAATTTCTTTGTGTAGTTGACGAGAAAAATTCGGAGAAACTTTTCAGAAATGAGGTGTGTTAAGCATTTGGTGTGGCTTCTGTCAACCCATTCCGGGCAGCATAGGACGGGTGAATCTTCTAGATGTGGTTCAATGATTAGTTACAAGACTTCGAGAATTTCGATCGTGGGAGATACTTGACCGCCTTTTCAAAAAAAAAAAAAACGCCGGAATCACTAGAAACCCCGGCTTTGGATAGTGGTTTTCACCATGATTTGTTTTCTCGGCACCTGCTCAGGCCGTAAGAAGAGAGCGAGAAAGCGCGCGCGTCGAGACCGGCCGTGCTGGGAGATTTTTTTTCCGGCAGCGGAGACACCCATTAGAAATCACAGCGAGCCGCTGCCGGCCTCGAAGACAGCGCGCACGTGAACGGGCGAACCAACCGGCCGGAAAGAGCAGCAGCGGGAAAGGGAACTTTTCGTCTGGGCGTCTTTCCTCCTCTAGCATGCGTGTAGTTTGCGTGCTCGACGCTAGGGGTAGCGACGGTCTCTGTCCGACAGAAAACCGGTTCATGTATACGCGGTAGGGTCGGGCTGGTCAGCCCGACATCTGGCGCACCCCGACCCGACCCGCAACGTCGGGCTCCATGTATACGAGGCTTATGATGCTGAGAATTGCAGTCCTGATTGAAATTTTTCAAGGCACATGGTTTTTTTTTAGCCGATTAGTGGCGAGCGGGGAAGACCAAAAAGTTTTGAAACGTGATGACGAAGGATCTTCGTATCGCATGGGGAGCCATAAGTGGCTGAAAAGCAACCCATTTGACCTGAAAAACTTTGGCCAAGGCCGCGTGCTTTCTATGCCTTCAATACATATGAACTGCACGTGGCACGCGGCGATCAGTCTGTTTTGCAATAGAAAGCTGAAAAAAAGATCGCAGGAGAAAAACCGAACAAGAAATAGGCGCATATGAAATCATGCCCTTGTTTACAGAACAGTGAAAAAATTTCATAAGAGAAAACCATGCATGCCATATTTAATGGGAATGCAAACTGTTATGAAAGTGGCTATAGGAACCCAAATTATTTCACCTCTGCAGAGAAGGAAAACACTTCTGGCTACTTTCCCACACTTTCACTCCCTTTGAAATTACTCGCGTGTTTCCGTGGTCCTGTCCCATGATGTTCATGTATTTCCTTTCATTTGATTTGATGCTTTTATACTTCAGTTATTCGCATCCAGTGTTAACCTGCATTCGGCAAGAATTACAAATTTTTTTGTGCTGCTTTTCTGCCACTTTGGCGCTTTTTTGGCTACTTTTGACACTCCGGCGGCACGTTGGCTACTTTTTGGCTACTTTTGCGATTTTTGTGGCGCTTTTTTGAGTTTAGGACCTGGCAACCCTGTCTGCAGGAGGTGTGGCAGCGCGCGCTTTGTTTTATGTCGGTGATCGAGCGCCTCCTGATTGATGTTCACACTGCCGACAACGTGGTCGGCATGAAGGTGCCTTTGGTAAAGGCGATTTTCTTCGCAAGCGGAGCCTGGAGGGATGTGAAGCACCTGACCATCGCCCATTGCTTCGAGAAAGGCGGCTTCTCCCGAAGCAGCAGCGCGGAGGCGGCGCCTGCTGGGGACGAAGCTACCGCGATTGACGTCGCTGCAACCGCTGATGCTGCCGCCGCGACGGCCTGCTTGGAGCAGCTTTGGGATTCCGCTAGCGACTTGAACCTTGTGCCTGTGGGTCTAAGCCACATGGACTTCGTTACCGCCGACGAAGACCTTGTTGCCACCGAGGACTTGACGACTGAAGAAGTTGCTGGGAGTTTCATTGAAGAGACCTTGGCGGAGAGCGCCTCCGACAGCGAATGCGACGATGCTAGTTGTGCCCCTAAGCCGGTCACCTCCGCAGCGGCCATCGCAGCTGTTGACACGCTACGGATGTACCTCGGGAGTCCGGAGTTCGTCCAGATCTTTGGTTCGCAGTTGGATGGTATGGAAGCCGCAATCCTGAAGTCCGCACTCGCGAAACGTGTTCAGGGGACGCTGGACGACTTCTTTCAGCGGCAATAAATCGGTATGCCGATGTTTGCATTTTTTTTTCGTAGTCCGCATATTACGAAATAGCGGATATAGCGAAGTGATTTCCGATTCCCGCCGACTTCGTTATAACTGGGCTAGACACTTGTGAGGTATTAAAAACTTTTCTGAGATGAGTACGCTGCGCGAGCACGGATGCAGACAGAGTGACAAACACATCTGCACGTCATTAACTCGACATTAAGTGACATTACAGTGTTTGAGCGAGCGATTAGAAATTTTTGCCATAGTGCATACCGCCACCGCTTACAGTATACCGCACGCCGTCAGTGCGCATGCGCACATCGCCCGGACGGCACCACGTGACCGCCAGCTGCCGGGATACCTGCAACGTCGGGACCATCCAAGCATGCACAGTGGGAAGCGTTGCATTCGGGGCGAGTTGGTACGTCATACTTTTGGAAATAACTGCGTACGCACAAGACAGGGCATGAAAAAGGACACACAGGCGCAAACTTGAACTGGATTTTATTGTGATTGCTAGAAATATATACATGGTCTGTTCTGAAAGTAGTAGGACTCATTTTTTTAAACAAAATTTATTCAAGAGAATAGTACAAACGATTACAATATTTCAAGGTAGCACCTTTCCGCACCTACACGCTGCTGCCAATGAGTTTTCCAGTTTTCGTACGCCTCCAGGAACGCCTGGACCGGAATGCTGTTTAGCTCCCTCGTCACTGCCTGTTGAACCACCTCTACCGATCCGTGATGGTCCCCCTTGAACGTCGATTTTATTCTCGGGAATATAAAAAAGTCTGGCGGGTCCAACTGGAGGCTGTAGGGGGGCTGAGGCAGCGTTGCGGCCTGCTGGGCAAAAATCGGGGTCCTCATTCACATGATGAAGAAGATCCTACCGGTTGGCCTTTTCCTCCTCTGACAACACTCCCGGCACCAACTTCGCCCACGCTTTCCTCATGGATAAGTTTTCTGTCACGATCCCAAAAACTTGGGTTTGAGGAATGCTCAAGTCATCAGCAATCATTCTGCTACTTATTCTACGATCACTGTTAAGTAATGTTTCACTCGCTACGCATTTTAGTTGGTCTTGCTGGTCGAAGGTCGTCTGGAGCGGTCGTCTTCCTCCACTCTTTCCTTAACTTCTCAGAACAGCTTGTGCCACTCAAAAAACACCTGATCTACCCATGGAAGCGTCACCGTAGGCCTCCTTAATCATGTTGTGAGTCTCTTTGCCCGTTTTACCAAGATTTACTAAAAATTTGATCGCGTATCGGTGACCCAGTAAACGCTCGATGATTGTGCGTGACGAGACGTTTCGACAGGGGTTCACAGTACAAGCGACCTCCTCTCTTCAACGGCCGAGAGCCGACTGCCGATTTCCCCCAGCATTCCCAATATCCCCCTTCAACGATCCTGCACGCGCGCAGACCACCTCTAGTCCGCCCGTTCGCCCAGGAAAAAACCAGTCCTACTACTTTCAGAACAGACCCTGTATGCTTTCACTATCGGGATGATCATTCAGATATGACAAACACAAAATCTTCAATGCCACTCGTGTCGAAAACCAAATGCGACCTAGTAATATCAGTTCCCCATCCAATAATTTCAGTTCTTTATCCAGTAAAGCTACTGACGGGGCACTCACTGTTTGGAGCATCAAGTTTCTTGATCTTAGATTTTTTTTTTTTTTGAAGCCATATCACTGTCGCTGGGTGTATGAATTCCAAGGAAACAAGCTTGTTTCCCGAGTTCCAAGTTCAAAACTTGTAAAAATGAATATAGCGAAGCCCTCTTTCGCGAAAGCGCTCAAGAAATCTTGCCATCATTTAATGCCGGAGAGCTTCACTTTCAAGTGCCGCGGTTGGAAGGAGCAGGCTTCCCTGTAGCTACCGCTGAAAGAATGGACCGCAAAAGAAAAAATTAAGGCAAAGACGAATGACTGAGAACAAGCCGCAGAAGATAGAAGAAAAGCCGAAGCTAGAAAGAAGCAAAAAATTGCTGTCATATCGTATAAAAGCATGAGGCAGAAATACGCACACTAAAGCACCAAATGAAGTCTGCGGACTACAAAGTATGAGTAGTGTATCTGGTGACATTATCACGCTGGAAATGCTATATCGGTCAAACTGGCAGATGCGTAAGTGAGCGCCTGGGCGAACAATATCGCAGGGTAAGGCAGAGACGTAATATATTATTTCGTGAAAAAGGTGCAGTTTTAATGGTTGCCGGATTTTGTACTCAGAGCAATCAGCTGACCCGAGAGATTGTCGAGGCGAGGCAAATTCTTAGGTACGGCCCTGGTTGCGTGAGCGCTCAATCAGTAGCTTTACTGGATAAAGAATTGAAATCCTTGGATGGCGAACTGATATGACAAGGTCACATTTGGTTTTCGGCATGTGTAGCATTAAAGTTTCTGTATTTTTCATGTCTGAATGATCATCCCGATAGTGAAAGCGTATATATTTCCAGCAATCATAAAATCCAATTGAAGTTTGATTTGATTTGATTTGATTTATGGGGTTTAACGTCCCAAAGCGACTAAGGCTATGAGAGACGCCGTAGTGGAGGGCTCCGGAAATTTCGACCACCTGGGGTTCTTTAACGTGCACTGACATCGCACAGTACACGGGCCTCTAGAATTTCTCCTCCAAAGAAATTCTAGCCGCCGCGGCCGGGATCGAACCCGCGTCTTTTGGGCCAGCAGCCGAGCACCATAACCGCTCAGCCACCGCGGCGGCCAATTGAAGTTTGCGACTGCATATGTGTCCCTTTTCATGTCCTGTCTTGTAAGCGCACGATTTTAAAAAAAAAAATCGTGCACAGTGGCGGCGTTCGGTACGCGGAGGCAGTGGCGGTAGCGCTATGATAAAAGTTTCTGCCACTGTTTACCGTTAACGCTGCCATTACCGGGGTAGCGCCAGGTGACAGCTTGGCCCAACGTTACTTGGCCCATGTTCAGGGCCCATCTGTGATTAGTGTAGATTTTGAACGTACTAGCACATCCTGCCGTTACGGTTGCGCTGGCAAATCCTGATGCCTAACGGTAGCCGTAACGGTAGAGAGATACGGTAATGATAGACTAGGTTAGAGAGGTACAGCACTGTCGTACGGTAAACACGGAAACTATGGTAACTGCAACCGTACGGCAAATGTGGCTAGGCAAACTGGTAACGGTAGCAACGGCATTTGCTACGACGTATAGATTTTGAACGTACTAGCACATCCTGCCGTTACGGTTGCGCTGGCAAATCCTGATGCCTAACGGTAGCCGTAACGGTAGAGAGATACGGTAATGGTAAACTAGGTTAGAGAGGTACAGCACTGTCGTACGGTAAACACGGAAACTATGGTAACTGCAACCGTACGGCAAATGTGGCTAGGCAAACTGGTAACGGTAGCAACGGCATTTGCTACGACGTATAGATTTTGAACGTACTAGCACATCCTGCCGTTACGGTTGCGCTGGCAAATCCTGATGCCTAACGGTAGCCGTAACGGTAGAGAGATACGGTAATGGTAAACTAGGTTAGAGAGGTACAGCACTGTCGTACGGTAAACACGGAAACTATGGTAACTGCAACCGTACGGCAAATGTGGCTAGGCAAACTGGTAACGGTAGCAACGGCATTTGCTACGACGTATAGATTTTGAACGTACTAGCACATCCTGCCGTTACGGTTGCGCTGGCAAATCCTGATGCCTAACGGTAGCCGTAACGGTAGAGAGATACGGTAATGGTAAACTAGGTTAGAGAGGTACAGCACTGTCGTACGGTAAACACGGAAACTATGGTAACTGCAACCGTACGGCAAATGTGGCTAGGCAAACTGGTAACGGTAGCAACGGCATTTGCTACGACGACTGTCCGGCTCTGCTAAAACTTTCAAGTGTCTTTTACTTTCCACGCCGGTAGACGCCAACTGCTAAACTTTTCTATTTTTTTTTTCCTCTTTCACTCCTTTCATCGCCCTCTCTGTGTGCGGGACGGCATACCGGACGTGTTTCCGGTGCCGTCCCTTTTCTTTCGTCTTCTCGCGCTCCAACCCCACGAGCCATTCTTTGCATTTTTTTTTTTCAAACGGGTGACCTTCGAAGTAGGGCCGGATGCTAATAGAGATGGACGCTAATTATATTCGTAACTTAGAATTTTTTTTCTCTCTTCAATAAAGTTGTCAAAACAAAAGTACGGAGGAGATGAGGTGCTCAGAATGGCGAGGGTTTCAGCTTAGTGTCCATGAGGTACATGTACAGTCGTGAACAATATGAAAGAGAACAAGGTTTGAGCATTTATTTATTGATTACTCCATAAATATGTGTGGCAGGTAGTTTTTTCTGCTTTCTAACCAGTTTTCCTCTCGGCGTATAATATCCAAAACTCGTTCTCCACTTTAATGAGCAAAAAAACAGAAAATTCGCAATTTTGTGAAAGAAGCTTGTTCCCTTCCATACTGTTCACGACTGTACAGCCTTTGTCAGAAATATCTATGTTACAAGGTTTGCTTTTGAACCGTGAAGCTGGGCAGCTAGGGCACGTCCAAAGTTCCAATTCCCCGAACGCGGAATCCGTGATCCGGAGCAAGTTTTCTTGTTCCGCGAAACTGAGGAGCGTGTTTCAATGGGCGATTTGGATTCACATCCTTAGTTCTGATTACACCGTGACGGAACGGTTTTTAGACATCTTGCTCCTTCGCGGATTTGGACAACTGCTCCGGATCGCCGACTCGAATGCGTCATAAAACTCTCGCCCCACCCCGGACTCTAAGTTTCGAGGATGCTTTGAACTTCCGAATGTACGGCTCAAAATAAACCCAGTAGCCTAAAGACTTTTGACCGAAGGTGCACATCAGTGTATCGCTCTGTCCGCGTCCGTTTTCGGGCAGCTTCAAAGTCTCGCATCTGTGAACCCAATAAACCTAGAAGTTTCACTATTTGCTCAAAACGACAGCCTGAAACACGGACAGATGACGACATTTCGCTTGACAATCTAAAACAAAGCACGGCAGATAACACCGACATATTCGAGCTCCGATTACAGCACGTGCGCAAGCGAAAACGTACACGTACCTTGCTCAAAGACATCCACTGAAGTTAGTCAAACTTGTGCTGCTGATTCCACTCCGAACTATGGAACGCCTCACAAATTCACCACCGACACACAGGTGAACACATGCACACAGACACGCACACACCCGTTAGGAACCGGTTGAATCGACCAAATGTCGCGCGCACCACACCGTCGCTGACGAATCCTGTTTACAAACTCCGACGTCGGCCGCGCCGCCGCCGGCACCACGCCACAACGCCCTTCAGCCGCCGTTGCCACTGGCTCCGGCAATGCAGCGCTCCCGCTCACCATCCCTTCCCTTCCAGCTGCGCAAGCCGGGACGCGCTGCGAAAAGTGACGTCAGGCGCGAGCGACCAGATAGATTTTCCCCCGCGCGGCATAAGGAAGAACAAAAAATAAACTGCTTTCGCTCGCCGGCGACGGCGGACGAAGCCATTATGAAGCGCCCTTTCGGCGCGCCTTCCACAAGTACTCGTGCGCAGCCATCGCGTCGCCGTGCTGCCGCACTGCTTAGTTGAGCCTGTTCTCGCTGTAGAGTTAGATGAAAGTGTTATAAACAAGGGACAGTTTAATCTCGCTGTCACCATACAGTCATCATAACCATAAAACGTTTTATTATTCCCTTAAAGGGCCACTGCCCAGGGTCCGGACATTTTTGAAAAACAAGCCCACTGCATAGATGAGGCATCGAAGATAACCTCTGCAAAATACTAGAGCCATGCGCGCCCTGAAAAGCTGCGAAAATTCAAATCAAAGCCCGACGTTCTTTCCTTCAACAAAAACGGCCCGCCCCACTACTCTGAACCCCGTTGACGTCATGGGGGGTTACTTTCGCTAAAGGCACTCCTCCATTGGTGCATCGTTCTGACTGACGGGAGAAGGTTGGGCGTAGCCTTGGCGTCGCGTCGTCTGCACAACGCTTTCCGCAGCGCCTTCTGTTCTGGCTCATGCCTACAAACCCGCATGAAGGAACAAAAAAAAAAAAAAACTGCGGAGGGAGCGTGCGGCGACAGCCTTGAACCCTAGCCATAAAAAGTAAAAAAATAGTAAAACTGAGGGAGTTGGTTCGCCCCCCCGCAGTGATCACGTCACGAGACGCTCTGCGTGCGCGCTCCCTTCTCAGTTTTTTTTCTTCTATGCAAGCCCCCCAAAACAAGGTTTTAATTAGTAGTGCAGCAGAGCCTTTCCCTCGCTCGCCCACTTGACCGCTCCGCACAGACACCGCTTATCCTTTGTGCATCTTGCGTACGCCTTGACTCCAATGAACGACATGGGCTTCGGAGCGGAGAAAAGACACAAACACACAGAACACAAACACACATGAAGAAAAGCAAACGGGCGGTTGCCGGGCTCGCACTTCCCCGTGTGTTTCGAACAGAACCGACTTCCGCCCCTCCGCTCGTGAAGCGGTGGGGAGGCCTAAAAAAAAATGACAAGGTGGCTCGCTAACTGGGAATGACAAACAGATGTATGAAAGGATGCGCTCGCTAACAAGTCTAGGTGGTCGAGCCGATCGCGCCTCTCGATCGTTCAGTGTGCGCGCCCGCAGCGCCCCCCCCCTCCCCTCGAACAGTTCCAGCAGCAAAAACCAAGAAAAGATTTCTACTGAAGGCGGGGCCATGACGTACCCTGTGACGCACTCCACAGACACCACGCATCCGGCTTACGTCGGAGAACGAAGGGGTGATTTTGCCTTGCCGAGCCTACTCGACGAGGAGCGGGAGAGAAGAATTTCGAGGAGGGAATGGAAGGAGAGGAGGCTCGCTCAAAGAGAGGTAGAGAGTGTCTGCTGCCCTGGGGTGGGCAAGGGCCCTTTAAGCTGTCAAAGGGCACTGCATAATGGGGTGAAGAACACACCAACAAAGCGTCGCACGAAGTAGCGTCAGCGCGGAATTACAAAGGATAATTCATCAAAAGCGGCATGAGACGGCAGAAAAGGTTGGCGACCCCGGACCGAAACTGTTCAGCTTCACTGCACACTTTAGTTGTATCCGACTACAACAGAGATATGGATGGGCAAGTGAGCAACAGAAAAAGGCACTTTAGGCAAGGCATCTTACAAAATATTTTGCGAAAAGTGCCGTGGGAAGTTTTGTCATTAAAGGGTCACTGAGGACAAACTGAAGTAGTCCTGCATTGGAAGAGTACGGTATTCTGACGATGATGAGACCACTCTAACCAAAATTAGAGTTATTCTAACCTAGAAAATAACAAAAACCGTGTGGGTTTCTAAGTGGACACAGGCCACCACCCACCGCGGGTTCGAGCTTCGCGCGAGCCAAGGGCCCCGATCAGCCGTCACCACACACACACTGGGACACCGACGCGGTGCACTCAACCTCCGCTGGGAGGAGAGCGATTCGCCGCAAAGAAATAGGCCTCCAAGTTCACAAAGGAGACGTCTATTCACGTCGTCCTCTAGCAGATACACAAACACTCAATAGTCACCCCGTCCCGGGGGCGCGCGAGGAGCAAGGCTCCGCTGCGCGCACGAAGCGACTCGAGCAATGCGCGCTGCTAGCACGCCGCTGCAGGAGAATGTCCCCGCGGCAGTGCTGTGATCTCTCTCTCGTGTCGACCGTTGGGCCGGTTGCGAGAGAGAGTGGGCAATCAACGCAAGGTACGCCTGTCTGAGGTCGCTGGACCCCGAGTGACAGGCTCGAGCCGCTGCAGGTCAGAGGACACGTGCGGGCGAGCTCGAGTAAGCACTGGTCCGAACGGCAACGGCCGGCACGGACAAAACAGTAGCGTACGCACCTTACGCTGTCTCGGAGGGATCTCTCTCTCTGGGCCCCGCTCGGACGGTCGCGCAGTGCGCGGCCGCCCGTAGCGGGTCCCGAATTCCCGCCAAAAGGCGCCAATGGCAAAGGCCGTTGGGGAGCCGGGGCGGAGCTGTGGCCAAATGACAGTGATTAGTCACCTAGCCGCCTCTCCACCGCCTGAGGCGGGAGCAAGGGAAAGAGGAGAAACAACGCGGGAAGCCGGCACGGCCGCGCAAAGGCAACGGCGGAAAGCCAGGATTCCCACATCCGTAATACAAGTGTCGCCATTCCCGGCCAATTTCGCAAGTAAACTTCGTGCGTTGAAATCACGTCCGTGTCGCTGATCTATAGAAGTAGTGCCTCACGTTCACTTCAAAACGGCGGCAAAATTTCCGGAGAGGACCTCAGAAGATAGTTACTTCTCCCCCCCCCCCCCCCCCCCCGATAGGTTTGTTATGCTGATGCTAATTTATCTTTTGCCGAGAAAGAATAAGGGACATTACAGTTCAGGCATTTTGTAGTCTTTACTATTTATATATTTTTTATTATATCGTGTTCCGTATTTTAGCTGTCTGGGGTTTCGAATAGTTTTGGTGCTGTCGAAGCGAATGGAGGCGAGGTTGCGATCAATGAATGTATCACAAAAGGAGGCTGATGGCTTGGGGGCGGGAGGAAATGCCAGTTAGAGTGAAAGTGCTGGTTATCGGGAAGTTAAAAATGAGTATTGTGCTGGGCAGCGCTCCCTAAGACAGGATACTCTGATAGTGCGCCTGAAGAGGCTTTGCAGTTCTTAGGTGTGGTGTGCATTTTGCGTTTTTTTGTTGGTTTATTACGGTTGGGTTGCGATCTGCTGCATTGCGTGAAATTCATATATCTTTGGAGCTCTGAGTTTAACTATCGCAGTTAAAGAGAGGTGCCCGTATTGGTAAACAGTGTTCCTTGAGGACTGGACGCTTTTATGCATTACTCATAGTCTGTTTATGTCATCTTAATGTTGAAAACATGTTTAAGTGCTCGTGTCTTAAATGCAATTCACTTATTTTATCATGTCGAAGCTGTTTCTTTTGGAAGGGGTCTCTTAGACCTGTGCTCAGGGTTGTTCCCTCGATACTTGTAATAGGGGGGCGTTTTATTGCCACCTTGGAGCTGACCGCTTGCTTCGGCCCCCTAGGCCTCATTCTAATAGATCAAGCGCTTCTAACGGTAGCGAGGTCCAGCTCAAAGGCTGTTGTGTGCTTGAAATGGTTGCTCTGATGCTGAATATTTTCACTCTAAGCGAAGTGTCAAAAAGACGCGGAAGTGCTGCACATGGGAATGGCAATGTACATGACGAAATAAGTTCAACAGAAGAAAAAAATCAAGGGGACCCCTAATTACATTATGTGTTGGGAATGCGATATAGCATTAGGGGCTTTTGGTGCCTTTACATCGAGTTTTGCGTCATTCGTGCATGGGAACAGTTAGGGATAAGAGTGAATGGAGAATATCTAAGTAATTTGCGATTCGCTGGTGACATTGCCTTGCTAAGTCACTCAGGACATGAACTGCAAAGCATGATCAATGAGTTAGACAGGCAGAGCAGAACGGTGGGGCTAAAAATTAACATGCAGAAAACCAAAGTAATGTTCAACAGCCTAGCAAGGGAACTGCAGTTCGCAATCGGTAGCCAGGTGCTGGAAGTAGTAAGAGAATATGTCTGTTTAGGGCAGGTAGTGACAGCTGATCCGGATCATGAGAGGGAAATAACTAGAAGAATAAGAATGGGGTGGAGCGCTTATGGCAGGTTATCTTAGATCATGAACGGCAGTTTACCAATATCCCTCAAGAGAAAAGTATACAACAGGTGTATCTTACCGGTACTCACCTATGGGGCAGAAACGTGAAGGCTAACAAAGAGGGTTCAGCTTAAGTTAAGGACAACGCAGCGAGCTATGGAAAGAAAAATGATAGGTGTAACGTTAAGAGATCGGAAGCGGGCGGAGTGGGTGAGAGAACAAACGCGCGTTAATGATATCCTAGTTGTAATCAAGAGGAAGAAGTGGGCTTGGGCAGGGCATGTAATGTGAAGGCAAGATAACCGCTGGTCCCTAAGGGTAACGGAGTGGATTCCAAGAGAAGGCAAGCGTAGCAGGGGGCGGCAGAAAGTTAGGTGGGCGGATGAGATTAAGAAATTTTCGGGAATATGGTGGCCGCGGCTGGCGAAGGACAGGGTTAATTGGAGAGGCCTTTGCCCTGCAGTGGGCGTAGTCAGGCTGATGATGATGAGGATGATGTTTGCAGACCTCTACAAGAAAAAATTATAAACTCTAGAATTTTGATTTGTTGATTGTTTGATATAGTCAAACATTGAAAAACTGATTTCGTTTACAGTTGCGATTGGCCAGCGGAGTTATAGAAGACGCCGCGGACCGCGGCCCAATGTTAATAACTGCTGCTTTTATAAGTTGTATCCTACTACAGTTACTTAAAGGGGCTTTACAGTTACTGAATTTAGAGCGTCATCTTGGGAGCGTGACACAAAATGTTCGAAATGATTTTCAGGCTATAGAAACTCCCGGTGAAAACTAAAGATTTTGACAGAATTGCCGGTTTTCGGTTTGATAACTGGATGTATAAATGAGAAAGATTTGGTTGGAGATCTCTCGCAGTTTTGTAACGGCACTTTTCGGACGATGCCTGGTTTTCGTGTCGAACAGCCATATAATGCTTTCGCATTAATAAACTAAAACAACTATATACCCGTTCAAAAAAAATTATGGGACGCTTAAGCTCCGCCTTTAAGGGTATAAAGCGATAGCGTTAATGGCTCTCTTCAATGGTTTCTTTTCGCACACAATACCTGTGTTTTGTACGCACCCACACATTTATCACAATTATCATAACACAGTTTCCACATTCTTGTCTTTGAACTCTTTCACATTGCAGTTTACGCACATAATTAATGTTGCTTCTATGTGCTCATATGATTAGTAGTCGCTCTACTTGCACACATGATCGCATGGCTACCAAGGAACGTTTCATCCGGAAGCAGGTTCCGCACAAATTTATGCTGCCCGCTCGCCATCTATGGGGGAAGCGGTGTACGTCAGATCACGGCGGTTTTGCGGTGGCCGTCGCATGCAGGCGCACAGTGCCTCTTCAAGCCAAGAGGGTATGAAACGCCAACGTCCACTTTCTACTCGCCTAATTATTAATAACGTACTTTAAGCTTCTCTAGTAGCACACACTCATTAGCATACACTCGTAAGATGCTACTTTACGTTAACACACAAGCGCGCCCTCGTGGTCCAAACCTAAGCTATTCTAACACCATGTCCCAGTCGGTAGCGGACGACCCCAGGATGATGGGTTCGAATCACGACTGAATTTTATGCAAATTTTTCTTTACGGACGTGTGCCTAACTTTAATACACATTACAAATTCTCTTTTCAATTATTTTCATAGCAGACGTCAACGCGTGACGTGGGTTTCCGGCCACAACACCGATACCGCCTTTTCCAGTGAACGGGAGCCATAAAGCTATCGCTTTAAAGGCCCCCTGCCCACCCGCGGCCAGCAGACACTCTCTACCTCACTTTGAGCGAGCCTCCTCTCCTTCCATTCCCTCCTCGAAATTTTTCTCTCCCGCTCCTCGTCGAGTAGGCTCGGCAAGGCAAAATCACCCCTTCCTTCTCCGGTGTAAGCCGGAGGCGTGGTGTCTGTGGAGTGCGTCACAGGGCGACGTCATGGCCCCGCCTTCAATATAATTCTTATCTTGGTTTTTGCATTTTCTCCGCACACTGAACGATCGAGAGGCGCGATCGGCTCGACCACCTAGACTTGTTAGCGAGCGCATCCTTTCATACATCTGTTTGTCATTCCCAGTTAACGAGCCACCTTTTCATTTTCTTTTAGGCCTCCCCACCGTTTCACGAGCGGAGGGGCGGAAGTCGGTTGTGTTCGAAACACACGGCGAAGCGCGGACCCGGCAACCGCCCGTTTGCTTTTCTCCATGCGTGTTTGTGTTCTGTGTGTTTGTGTCTTTTCTCCGCTCCAAAGCATATGTCATTCATTGGAGTCAAGGCGTACGCAAGATGCACGAAAGATAAGCGGTATGTGTGCGGAGCGGTAAAGTGGGCGAGCGAGGGAAAGGCTCTGCTGCACTACTAATTAAAACCTTGTTTTGGGGGGCTCGCATAGAAGAAAAGAAACTGAGAAGGGAGCGCGCACGCAGAGCGTCTCGTGACGGGATCACGGCGGGGGGGGGGGGGGGGGGGGGGGGCGAGCCAACTCCCTCAGTTTTACTGTTTTTTTACTTTTTATGGCTAGGGTTCAAGGCTGTCGCCGCACGCTCCCTCCGCAGTTTTTTTTTTTTTTTTGTTCCTTCATGCGGGTTTGTAGGCATGAGCCAGAACAGAAGGCGCTGCGGAAAGCGTTGTGCAGACGACGCGACGCCAAGGCTACGCCCAACCTTCTCCCGTCAGTCAGAACGATGCACCAATGGAGTGCCTTTAGCGAAAGTAGCCCCCCTTGACGTCAGCGGGGTGCAGAGTAGTGGGCCGGGCCCGTTTTTGAAGGAAGGAAAGAACGAACGGGCTTTGATTTGAATTTTCGCAGCTTTTCGGGGCGCGCATGGCTCTAGTATTTTGCAGAGGTTATCTTCGATGCCTCATCTATGCAGTGGGCTTGTTTTTCAAAATGTCCGGACCCTGGTCAGTGGCCCTTTAAGACAGATACCACGTCAGAACTGCTCTGAAAGGAATGCCATGCGCCTCACAGGCGCGGCTATTAGGGACATTCGCATTGTTTCTAGAATTATCAGTCGGAAGATAACAAATTAATCAAATATAAAAGGCAGCTATATCCCATAATCCAGTCCACTCGCTTAATAGCACCAGCTTTCGACCATACTTTCGCACAGCTTTATCTGAACAACCCCGTCCCCCTTTTTTCTCTTCGACGCACCTCGTTGAAATCTTGCCAAATGAGACAAGAAGCACACTGCGGCCGCCGCGGTGGCTCAGTGGTTATGGTGCTCGGCTGCTGACCCGAAAGACGTGGGTTCGATCCCGGCCGCGGCGGTTGAATTTCTTTGGAGGAGAAATTCTAGAGGCCCGTGTACTGTGCGATGTCAGTGCACGTTAAAGAACCCCAGGTGGTCGAAATTTCCGGAGCCCTTCACTACGGCGTCTCTCATAGCCTTAGTCGCTTTGGGACGTTAAACCCCGTAAACCAAACCATCGCGTCACTGCGTCTACATTGCGGAACATTTTATACATATCTCGGTGGGCACCCGAACAACGCCGTAAGGGAAGGGATAAAGGACGCAGTAACTGTCTCACATATCTCGGTGGACACCTGAACCGTGCCGTAAGGGAAGGGAGGAAGGTGGAAGTGAAAGAAGAGAGAAAGAGGTGCAGTAGTGGAGGTCTCCGGAATAATTTCGACCACCTGGGGATCTTTCACCTGCACTGACATCGCACAGCACACGGGCGCCTTTTACATTTCGATAGAGCCGCCCGTGTGCTGTGCGATGTCTCCACTAAGGCACGTCTTTCTTCCTTTCTTCTTTCACTTCCTCCTTTATCTCTTTCCTTACGGCGCGGTTCGAGTGTCCACAGAGATATGTGGCAGTTACTGCGTCATTTCCTTTCCTCAGAAAAACAATTTGCAATTTTTTATTTTACCTTGTGCAAAGCAAATCCATTAAACCTTTCGGGCGCAATGCACACAACTATGCGCATGGCGAACTCGCAGCTTTTATGCGAAGCATACTACTTTAGCTACCACTTCAGCCCTTCACCGTGGTTATGCGCCTCCAAATCACGTGATACATGACGTCACACCACGTGACACGATGACGTCACGACAGTGGAGAAACGGGGGCCCACCTCGCGCCGTCACTGTGGTTGTGCGCCTCCAAATCACGTGACACGACGTCACACCACGTGACACGATGACGTCACGACAACGACGTCACACCACGTGACACGATGACTTCACGACAGTGGAGAAACGGGGGCCCACCTCGCGCCGTCGCTGTGGTTGTGCGCCTCCAAATCACGTGATACATGACGTCACAGCACGTGACACGATGACGTCACGACAGTGGAGAAACGGGGGCCCACCTCGCGCCGTCGCTGTGGTTGCGCGCCTCCAAATTACGCGACACGATGATGCTTCGCATTCTCCAGGCTTAACCAAGTTAAGCCTCAGCCATTTTTTAAGTCGAAAGCCTTTAATGGCTCATCGCTGTCCATCCGTCCGCGAAAAGTTGGCGGCGCCCGCGCCGCTCCCTACTGCGCATGCGCTTGCCGCCTTCAGGGCGCCACCGTCGTGTCGCGCCAGACGGATGCCTACCAAGCGTCCTCCGGTTTCGCCAACAGCCGAGCGCGCTCGCGCTGCAGAGCGACAACGGGAATCACGAGATGCCAGTTGGGTGGCTCGCTCACCTACCGATTCTCCAAACACCAAGAAATCGAAAGACAAGGAAAGGAAGCGTCTCAACAGTTCAGCAGTCAGCAATTGAGGCAGTCAAATCGGCGCGAAAAGGCTTTCGCCTCGCGCACTTTATCGTCAAAGTGCCCCCATAATATTTTTTTTTCTTTTCCAGGGAGCGACAGCTAGCACTGACTTGTTGCAGACGGATTCTGATCTGTTCATATGCAAAGTGCTTTTCCTAATGCGGTAAATATTTCTTAAAACAGTGGCCTGGCAGCACATTATTCGACCTAGTTTTGTACACAGATTCTGCGACACGTAATACAGGGTCTGTTCTGAAAGTAGTCGGACTCAATTTTTTTAACAAAATTTACTCAAGAGAATAGTGCAAACGATTAGAGTTTTTCAAAGTAGCACCCTTCCGCACCTACGCGCTGGTGTATGAGTTTTCCAGTTTTCGTACGCCCCCATGCAGGAACGCCTGGACCGGAATACTGCTTAGCTCCCTCGTCACGGCCTGTTGAACCGCCTCTACCGATCCGTGATGTTTCCCCTTGAGCGTCGATTTTATTCTCGGGAATAGAAAAAAGTCTGGCAGGGCCAAGTCGGGGCTGTAGCGGGACTGAGGCAGCGTTGCCGCCTTGTGCTGGGCAAAAAATCTGGATCCTCATTCACATGATGAAGAAGATCCTGGCAGATCGCTTTCCGGTTGGCTTTTTCTCCTCTGACAATATCCCGGCACCAACTTCGCGCACACTTTCCTCATGGCTAAGTTTTCTGTCACGATCTCAAAAACTTGGGTTTGAGGAGTGCTCAAATCATCAGCAATCATTCTGATACTCATCCTACAATCACTGTGCAGTAAATGTTTCACTTGCTGCACATTTCCGTTCGTTTTGCTGGTCGAAGGGCGTCCGGAGCGGTCGTCGTCTTTCACTCTTTCCTGACCTTCTCGGAACAGCTTGTGTCACTCAAAAAGCGCCTGATCTACCCATGGCAGCGTCACCGTAGGCATCCTTAAGCATGTCGTGAATCTCTTTGCCCGTTTTATCAAGGTTTACACAAAATTTGATCGCGTATCGCTGATGCAGTAAATGCTCTATGATTCTGCGTGACGAGACATTTCGACAGGGGCTCACAGTACAAGCGACCTGCTCTCTTCAACGGCCGAGAGCCGACTGCCGATTTTCCCCAGCATTCCCAATATCCCCCTTCAACGATCCTGCACGCGCAGATTGCCTTTCGTCCGCCCGTTCGCCCAGGAAAAAACCAGTCCTACTACTTTCAGAACAGACCCTGTATAGTCTTTTTTTTTTTCGGATTTCTGACATGTGGATATGAAAAAAGAAAATGGATTCTGTGATCCATAGAGTGTTTATTTCACAAATACTGGTGCTTCGGTGTTGAAATTTGCGACTGTTGCGAAGGTTTGTAGGAAATGCGTGTAAAATTGTGTACATTGCAGAAAATTCACATTTGATGTTCTGAGTCGCGAAATTAAGTTTCCTCAGGTCTGCCGCTGCACAGACCTTCAAGGGGAGGAGGAGAGGGAAATAATAAAAATGGCGAGCGGCGTTAGTTAAAGAAGCAGGGAGAAACTGCATGTCAGTTCTTAGAGCACAGAGAATAGAAATAGCTGAAGCTATCATCATGCGCGTGTCGCTGTGATAACACTCTCCACGCCATATCAGACAGGAGCGCCGGCATGTTGGCAGTACGCCCGCTTGGAAAGACAGCAACAACAGGTATCAGTGTCTGATACCCGACGCGGCCGCTAACCATTTTCCCCCTATTTGTTAAGACAAGACTACACGCCAAGCCTATATGGCCTTCATCGCAAGCTGTCCAGCGATACGCTATCGTCAGCGCTATCGAAGACCCAAATGAATATGCGTCCATGCAATTACTTCACGTCTCAGTGCAGGGCAAAAGGTTGTTACATAATACCCAAAACTATCTTTCCTGCCTCAGTCACTCGATTAATCATGATGTACGATGGGGAGCAGAAGTTTACCGAACGCGTTTTCTCGGAAAACATTGTACTGTGGTTCTGCCTCGCGACCAAATCAACACAGTCGCGTGGTTTTGTTAGCAGTGGACAAAGAATTCACGTGCCCTCATACCCTGGCAAATTTGAGGCGGCTGGATTACGGGACTGCAATGAAATAATTTTTTTTTTTTGCTTTTCGCACATTCGCGTCCAATCAGCTTTTGCTATCGATAGTGCATTGGGTCGGCAGCTGTGTCAGTGTACACAGTCCATCAAGCCTCCACAGAAGTGTATAGCAAATGCAACCGCCTATAGAGGCCAAAGCAATGCGAAAAGAAAGTTCATTACCACGTAGTCAACGCTTAGTCTATAAGTCAAAATACGCAGCATATACTTATTTCTTTTTTATGGTACATGAACTCTGAATGTCTTTTCAATTCGACGATTAAGTAGAAGCGAATGGGCTCTCGAGCCAAACCAACCGCTTTCTTTCACACGGCTCGCACCTCTACGCGGCTGAAGTTCCCAGACGGAATACGATCGAGATGCCAGTCTGCGCTTCCATCAGGAAACCGGACCCGGAGCGCGTGACAGGCACTATGCGACTACCGGACTGGACGGCCAAGTCTTTTCACATACGCGGCCTGGCGCGCCGGTAGCCCATTTCGCGCATGAAAGTACGACGAACAAGACTGCTCGTCGAGAGGCGAGCAGTTAGTAACACATCACACTTTTTTTCTACGCGGCCAGTTTGATTACGTTCAGAGCGAAGAACGCGCCGAGCTCGCCGTAACGTCACCGGGCGCATAGGCGAACCTGGGAACTTTGTCTTGGGCGTGAAGCTCGTGGCAGGCTCCAGAACAGCGTTTGTGTGTGCGTATGTTTGTGAGAGCATGAGCATGCGTGATCCGGGCCACCGAGCAATATATCAAATGTGACAGTTCTCCATGATGTACCGCCGCACGCAAACACCCATGCTTGATCATGTGACTCGGACTGACATTAGCGCAGCTGTGAAAATTGGCGGCAGGGACCGCGTGTTACATGCTAGGGTGGCCACAGGGCAACCGCTATCCTCAGCCGGCGTACACACACCGTGAAGCACGGTCTCATACCCAGCGGCCGACGGGCCGCGAAGAGAGTGTAAAATCAGTTAAGCCATACGCTAGAGCATTTGCGTTAGGTTTGCGAGCAGCGGTACGGCTGGTTTCCTGAAGAAACGCAATGAAGAAACGCACAAAAACCAACATCTGTCATATACTGTTACATCGCGGGCCGTACGCAACCGCCAACATCGCCAAGTCGATTGAATCAATATGCGAAACTGCCAGCCTATTACTATGGAAAAGCGGTGGACAATCAAACTTCGTCGGAGCGCAGTCCGGTACTAAAATCTGGTTTTATGATGCCAGATGAACGACCAAGAAGGTTCCATTGCCGTTGAGCTATTCGACGCGTATTCTCTGCGCTGTTGTGACCCGGGCTGCGAGTTATGCTCCAGCTTGCGTGCTTGGATCAGGAACGAGGCGGCTGGAGACGGACTATTTCCAGAGCCGGAGGGCGCTGAAGAAGGCTGCACAGTTTGTTTTATATATTTACAGCAGTTTGAAAAGCATATTACAGTCTGCCGTACGACTGAGTTTTATACGGCCCGTTGTCCTCAGTGCAGCTGCTTCCCATGTGTCCAGAATCTCCTGTCAGGAAGTTACATAATATTACAGACAACATCGCAGGTACTTTCCCCCGCCTAGCATAACACTCAACAATCAACAGGCGGTGGCGTGGAGGCGTCTACAAACAGATGTTTACCCACACCCAATTCTATGCAAACATATTATTCCAGAAATAGAGGACGATAAATGCAAGAAGTGCGGAGCGAGAGAGTCCCTCGACCACATAACATGGGAGTGTAGTTAATCCCCAGGCAGGGCAAACAACATTAATAGTAGAGACGCCTGGGAGACCTTGCTCCGGAGCTCGGACCCTGGGCTCCAGCTCACCGCCGTCCGACTGGCTGAAGAGGCCGCCGGGATACAGAAGATCCTGGCCAGCATCTGACGCGACTACCCCATGCGGCTGGATCTCTCCTGATCCTCCTCCCTCAACTGAGAGTATAGGACGGGGGAGGTCTGGATGAGGTAGTCTCATTCTGTTGGACAATAAAGGTTTTTCACTCACTCACTCACTCACTCACTCACTCACTCACTCACTCACTCACTCACTCACTCACTCACTCACTCACTCACTCACTCACTCGCTCACCACTCACTCACTCACTCACTCACTCACTCACTCCCATGTGTCCAAATGGCTGGACGCACTTGAGGCCTGCCGCTGCGGTGGCTCAGTGGTTATGGCACTCGGATGCTCTCCCGAAATACGCGGGTTCGATCCCGGCCGCGGTGGTCGAATTTCGCCTCCATCGAAATTCTATAGGCCCGTGTACTGTGCGATGACAGTGCACGTTAAAGAACCCCAAGCGGTCGAAATTTCCGGAGCCCTTCACTACGGCGTCCCTCATAGCCTCAGTCTCTTTTGGGTGTTTAACCGTAATGAACTTATAAACCAGCACTTAAGGTCTAGAGGGGCTGCCAACAGGAAGAGGCGATACCGGTGCCCTCTCGCAGCAGTTCTGCTAGCACTTCTGGCGGCGACGGATGTTTTCCATAAGCACCATGAGGCCAAGCAGGCCCCGCTGGAACCGGCCGATGAACAGGATCAAGTTGGAGCACCGCTTCTAGGAAGTTCACCGCCTCCGAACAAGTCGCCGTCTTCTGCCCCCAGCGATCCGTAGGAAAATACACTCTTCCCCCCAATGCCGCCGCCGTTCTCAGTACAGGGAAGATTGGGGCATTTGTTTTCCCCGACGCAGTCCTGCTGACGCAGTCCCGCTCTGTTGTGGGCGCCCTGCCAAAATTACTTGCAGGCGAGGTGGGGATGGACCCTTCCTTCCCAAAACAAACGGAGACGTCGCCGGTGTCTAGAGTCCGTGCCGCGTCGTCGCGAGGAGGACGGCATCGTTGTCAGCTCACGATGCTTAGGCCCGCGTTGGATCACGTCGGATACAACTCAAGAACGAAGCGGCTTTCCTCGGTCAAAAGATCCCCTTCCAGACAATGGCGTCTGCCGATTCTGATTAACCTGCTAGCGTGACAATGCAGGGAGTGGCGTGACAGTACAGGTAACAGGGATGGGACTATATCCAACCATGGAAAGAAAGGACTATCCCGTTTCATCGGCCACTCCCTGCATTGCCCGCTAGCATGCTCATGAGAATCGGCCGACGCTGTATGCTGGAAGGGGATCTTTTGACAGAGAAAAGCAGAGCTTCGTTCATGAGTTGTATTCGACTGTACTCGCCACAGCATAAAGCTTGACAGAACAGTGCTGGGGGATGAGGTCTGCGATCTTTATTGTCAAAGCATAGTGAACACGACCGATGTACTGAGGACAACGTCCCTTGCGACATGCATTGACAAGATAATTAGCTCACAAAGGCGATCGCCGAGGGCAGCCGTTTGTCTGCAAAAAGACACTTTCGCGCAGGCATTGCTGCCATACGATCCGCTTTGTATCGTTCATTCACCGGCAGCACAACGCGCAGGTCGCAAACTCAGCATTTTTCCTTTTTATGCCGCGATTTTAAAAGACGCTGCCGGAACTAATCGCCACTGAACATGCCAGGCATCACGCCACCTCTCCTACGACTCCTTCTGTCTTTTTTTCTTTGTTTGCGATGAGCATGAACTGTTGCTGAAGCGCAGGAAGACATACGTCTTGATACGTGATGTAGCGGTGCCCTGCAATACCAGGGATGCAGGGATAAAAAGTGCATCTGCTTTGCAGTGCATCTTCAGCAGATTCATGCATGGCACGCTCAGACAATACGACAACAACCGGTCATAAGGTGACAAAGGTAGCTGCGTTGCTTGCGACTTAGTGTCAGGCCGGTTCTGTCTTACGACTCTAAAGCCCTAAGCAACTTAACCAGCCCCCACAGCACACAACCACCCACCGCATGCAGCACTAGACTCACGGAGTGTATACCTGCGTCAGACGAGACCGTCAGGCATCCGCGGGGAATTGTGGTCGACAGGCGACAGTCCTGAAAATCCGCTTGAATGTAGAATCGCCGTAGTCATTAGCGTGCGCACGAAACCATGTGACACGCACACACAGACGTCGTCAAGTTTGACGACAGTCGCGAGCTTCTGGCCTTCCTCATCTGCTGCTCTGTTTACAGGTTTACAGCTCGCTACGATGGCGGACTGAATGTCAGCAACAACTTCCCGTTCGCCGAGATTATCGTTATCACTGCCGGTGCCGACGGCACACCGGTGAGCGGACTCGTGCCTTCGCGGCCCTGGCTTCGCCAGCCTACACGCCTGATCTGTCTGTCCGTTGCGTGCGTCTCTGCGGGCTCAACGAGGGCTCGTGAGGTGGCGCTAACGGCGGCGTTTTGTTCTTTTTGTTCGTTTCTCCATGGGCACGGTGGAAGAAAGTGATACCGGGCGAGACGGTTGCTCTGCACGGCTCCGACTTCGCGCTGTTCGCGACTCTCTCTCTCTCTCTCTCGCTTTTGTTTGACAGCACATGGAAAACTCGGCATACAGCTGTCACTCGCGTGATGGATGTCTTGCTGTTGCCGGGCTTTTAAAGTCTTGCGACTAATCTGTGTCGGTTTAAAATCTCGCTCGCGGAAAGACAAACACGTCAAGCGAAAACGAAGAGTAGCAATCACCTGCCCTCCCCCTCATTCCAGAAGCAGGTGGTAGCACATGATGTTGCTGCAACATTGTGCAATGTTACCTACGTTGTTCTTTGCTGCCCAACGTTCGACAGCTTGTGACAAATGCGACAGCAATGTTGCAAAAAGTTGTACAACATTAATACACTTACAGCAACGTTGCTGAAACATTACTGAAGCGATTGGTCTGTAATATTAGACACCAACACCGCTACCACGTTACACACGCAATTCTGCACCAACGTTACACAGTCATTTGTTAATGTAACATTGCATAATGTTGTTTTGTGTTTCCGCATAGTGTGGAAATGTATTTGTTTGGAGCACGAAATATTCGTTGTCAAGCTGAACACCGCGCTGGTTTAGAGTTGAGCAAGTACGCAAATCATTCGGGCGTACCTAATTTTTTTAGCGAACTTTTAAAAATTCAAAAAATGCAGCGGTTGAAAAAGAAAGCAAATTTTTCAGTAAAAGACTTTCAGCAGAAAATGTGTGACGTGAACATGGGTGTCCAGCTTTGTGACACAAATCGATATCATGCGCCTGGTATTCACGATAAATATCACAAAATGAGCTCGGCGAGCGCTGCTGATAATAGAATACAAGATAAATGGTCCGATAGCTGCCTCCGACGTGGACACAGTTCACCGTAAATGTAAACACTGACAGCGGGAAAAATTGCGCTGCCCACTTCCACTCTCATATTTTACCCCTATAAATGCATCGAACTTGTAGAAAAAATTGGAGGGAATATTTAAGCTCCACTTTAAGAGCATGACGCTATAGCGTAATGGGTTAATTCCTATATATGCTGAAGGTCATTCTTTACATTACATTCACAGATCCCTGGTAGTCCTACCCCTCTTAGCGAAGTGGTGCAGCGGTTAAGCTATGCGCCACTGCCCTGCGATGGCAGATGCTCCCAGCGATGGGCCTTGTGCGGCCCGGCTTGCTGTATCTGTGTCTGCGTCCTTCCGTTGGTTTTTTTTTCTTTAGAACTATGTACCAACTGGCCCAGCTCTCTACCCTACTGAATCATGTTCTATGGACACTTTCGTTGTTATTGATGCTAGCTCAAAAATTCTTGCGCTGGGGTGACGAGTGATGGATTGTCTATCTTTGCGTAATCTCAATACATTTATTTCATAGTCCCTTTAACGCTATCGCGTTAAAATTAGGAGGAGCTCCGCCTTTAAGGGTACGACGTGACGGCGGTTCCTTTTGCCCACGCAGACACATATATTTTCCTCTTTCACAATCAAAATCATTATGTGAAAGACGACACAGCATACCTGAAAGCCTCGCTTTAACCGAGCCGTACGAACGAGCCTGCGTGGCCTATGACGGAAGCGTGTCTGACTTGCAACCCAGGGGTCCGGGGACACAGCGATAGGTCTGCTGCATAGCAGCTTGTGAGGCGCCGTGAGTCGTTTGCTGCGTGTGTAGATGGGAGTGCCGACGGCCCATGAGCTCGGCACGTTGCTCGCGTTTACTCCGTTCGCTGAAGATCCCATGCGTCGCTGGTGTGGCTGGCGCCATCTATGGGAGCCTTTTGTAACAGCCACTTTTTCGGCCAATCCAGCTTTTTCAGTAACAACAGGAACGCGGACGCCGGCTTTCTGCAGAACGGGGCCCTTACGCTGCCGAGTAAAAATATTCCCTTTGTGAGCTCATGATCCTTTTCGCAACATGTGCCTCCCTCCCCCATAAACAATTCAAAAAGAAAATACTAGATGAGCTAGCTCAGGTTTAACTTATGGTTTAATTGCAGCTAAAGCTTAGCTACAATACAGCTAAGGTTGCTGGTTAGTGTGGCTGTAAGGTGCAGCCGCATCACACTGAACAGAAAGGAGTAAAAAGAGAGTATACCTGTCCTCTAGCGCACTTTTTATGAAAGGGAGGACAGCTTACTCCCATTTTACTCCCACATAGGCGTATTTAGAGTGCATGAAAGGAAACATCTGCTTCGCGAAATCTAGATTTTATTCTCATTGCCCTCATTATTGAAGCGAGAAAAATACATGGGCCTCTAGCGGCGCTCTGCATCTTCACCCTGCCCATTGTCCGGACAGCGAGTTTCTAACTTTACTAAACACACTTCACTGCAATCAAATTGACATCAACCGCACTAACATTTCCAAGGTAAAGGCTTTCCTTACAAAAATATAATCAAGCCACTGAATGCATTAACACCTTCACAAACAATACTGTTCACTTTTAACTGATGTGATCATTCTCATTGCCTTATTGTATTAGGCTTTTGCTGCGGTGAAATAAATACTTTCATCGTTATTTTATTTCCTAACTTGCTTTGTGCATATTCTATCTACAATTTGTATAATTTCACTGTGTGAATTGTTTTGTCGAGCTTGTTCTGTGTAATTAATACTTCTTTTGCCTTGTTCCCCCATATTATTTTTATACGTACTTATTTCTGTGAACCTTGCACTTAGAATTGCATATTGGCATTGTGTAAATTATTTTGTAAGATTTTCTGTGCCTAACTAACATTTTTTGTTCTATTCTGCAATCTGTAAATGTATCTGTTGTTATACTAGAATTTTGTCCTCACCAAATGCCATGTAAAGGGGGCTCGAACGTAATCATGTGGACTTGCTTCACTTTTTGTTCGAGCCCCCTCCGTTGTTTCGAACGGAAATAAACTCAATTCAATTCAATAACGATACGTAAATATATCGAGAAAATTTGGTCCCCCAAAAAATTTGTATTGTACGAGTCGTAAGTATTAAGGGCCGTCGTACCAAAGGGGCACAAAGTACAAACAGAAAATGGCTTGTATCAGTAAAGTGCAGTTGTAATAACAAATACATCACTCTCCCCAAAAGCAAATATTTTATAAACTCGAAAAAGCTCGAAGAAAAACTCGAAGTGCCGAGCGACGACTAGAAGACCGCCAGAGTCAAGTCACTTCATAAAACAGGGAGTAAGCAACAGATTGAGAACTATACCGCCCCATTTTATTAACGTCAACTGCATGCATGTAAAATTTTAGAACATATTCCCAAACACATTTCGGAATTCCTTTAGAAACATAACTTTCTAACAAATCATAAGCACGGATTCCGGAAAGACTATTCAACAATAACTCATTTGGTACAAACAGTGCATGACTTCACAAATTCTATAAACAACGGCAAGCAGACAGACGCGATATTTATGTATTTTTCTAAAACTTTCGACAGTCTCTCATCATAAACTACTGTCTAAGCTAAATAAAATTCTTAAAAATCCTAGGCTAAAATTGGTTTTTGAAGAATGGAAATGGCGCAGTATCTGCCTCACATCTGGACAGACACGCTATATTTAGACGCACCCCGCAGCGGCCGTCACTTAGCAGAAAGGAATTCCGGCCTCTCTTTTTGACTAATTTGGGTGGACCCATGTAAGAAAGCGATGTCTTGCTTCCAGTTGTGGTAACCCTCACCCGAACGAGGTCACCTTGTTGAAATGTGGGGTACGTCGCCTATCAGTCTACTGTTTGGTGTACGACTGCTTGGCTTGGACACTCTCGCGAACTGGTTTCAGCACAGCAGTGGAGTGAACGTTGCCCCCAGAGGGCAGTCCAGCAATACTGAGTCTTGTTCTCAGGTGACAGGCCAGTAGTTGTGTGCGGTGTCGACTTTACTTGCCAAGGCAAGTCGACCAAGGAAGTCTGGAACGGATGTTTTTCCAATCTCGCCATTTGTATCCAGTCTTTGAGTACCCGGTTTAATCTTTCGATTTCACCGTTCCCCTGCGGATAGTATACTGAAGTGCAACAATATGAGTAATGTTCCTCTCACGCAAGAATTCCTCGAACTTTTGGGGCTTGAACTGTCGTCCGTTGTCCGTTACGATTTCATGGGAAATCCTTCGCGGCTGAATACCCCTAGCAGGAAATCGACAACCGTAAGCGACGCGACTGTTGGTGCAAATACAACTTCAGGCCACTTCGAGTGGTGGTCAGTCAGTGTTATTATGTATCTGCAGTTGGAAGTTGCAATTGCCCACTGTTGTGATTGTACTTCTGGCCACGTGGGGCCGATCAAGCAGCAACCGTGAACAGTCGACAAGACCGACAACCTCGCGACGGCGGCGGTGCGGTGTAGTGCTTGTGATGCCCCCCTCCTAACCTTCACCGCCCAGATGCCGCCATTCACCAGCAACCAATCTACATCCACCCTACTGAAGTTTCACCCACCGTCAATCACCCGCCTTCGCCCTACAGTAGGACCTGCCCACCAGCCATCCATTCACTTCCACCCTTCAGACTCCTCTATCCACGAGAAGCCCACGTAGCACAGTAATGTAAAAGCGACGGGGAAATATAATTCAATGCTGCAAGGGGAAGGCTATCACTGTATTAGCGAAATGTACAACGAATACTGCTAAAGAAGATTTGTCGCATCACTTCGTACGATCAGCTTTGCATTTCTCAGCGTCCTTTCTTAAATGTTGCTTACCCCCAGACCAACTTTCTTTAACGGCGCTATTACAGCTTGCGTGAGTGGAAAAGACTAGGCGCCGACCTACGAAAATGCAAGATACTCCAACGCCTCAGCCAGGCGGCACTAATGGTCTGTTCGTCTTGAGTGCTGTCGCCCACAGCGAGCACCGCCTACCTGAGGAACGGACCTTAAAGGGGCACTGGGATGTTTTCCTTGGTACCGATTGATAGCATTAAATAGATTTATCAAGTGCAATAAGAATTACTGAAATTGGAGCACGCAAACGAAAGTTATTGCACTTTGAAAATTCGAAATGAAAAGATGAGACGAAAACGCGTTTCACTCACCCATTTCACTCACGCGGTACTTAGACTGGGCGCCACCAATCAGAACCGCGCCTACGGCCGCGTATTTTGACGGCTTCTCCTCGATGTTTCTTTGTTGGTAGGATTGCAAGGCTTTCGGCTGCCCCCCCCCCCCTCCCCCTCCCCCTCCCCACCAAACTCGCCTCCTGTCCGGCCTTTCTCTTCGCATTTTTGGGCAAGGTGTGTCGACTGGCTTTTTTTTCGCTGCCTCCTTGGTGTGGATCGAACAGCGCTCCCCCCCCCCCCCAAGGTTTGAAGTGGAACGGAAAGTGTCGCCCCTAGCGCCATTCATATTAGTTTTCGTTTGCTGTCACTGCTTCTTTCTAGTTTTTATGGCATGCAAAAAGCTTTGAGTACTCGGAGACATAACATTTTGGATCCATATCGTGAGTATAAACGAACAATATGCAAACTGGACGCACAATTAACCAATCAGAGAGGCAGCGCCCAATCTGGATGCCACCTCATTTCCGCTGCTGAAAATGGCCGCTGCGTTGCGACACCATCGGCTCGAAACGAGCATTTCTAGAGAACATTAAAATATTAAATATTACGATTTCGGTGATCTCTTTGGGCGTTCAGGAGCCACAGCGTCCCTTACTCTGCATACAAAGAATAAAGACCTCATGTTTTATCTACGTCACAGGGCCAACGACCCCTACGACACCTTTCAGGACTGCCACCTCTGTAGGGCTAGTCCAGTCGACTGCACTTTCATCTGAGTATCCCCACGCGCGGCCGAAGTTCACTGAATCGGCCCACAGTCAGCAACAAAAGCTCGCAGGTGATCAATAATTATGTTGGTGTGGTGAATTTCCGAGCGCGTTTAGACAATTAGTTAAGCGAGAAACATTTATTCCTCGTGCGCAATATACCTCCAGAGACCGTCGCGTGCATGCCTAGTACAGACGATCGCGATGCAATTATAATTACTGTCATCGCAATGACCACATATCTTACAACTGTCACCATCCCTGGCGAGATGAGGACCGCGAGCGCAAACACTCGCGGTGAGCAAGCTCCCAACTCGGGAAACGTAAATGGCCGGTATAAAAGGGCTCTGAATAAATATGTGGTATGCGGCTTTCCTCCAGCGAGAATTTTTTAAATGCGTTTTGTAGAAATTGACCTATGTGTAGTCAAAATTTGAATTTCAGCGTCTTCGCGCCGTTCCCTTTCCTCGTCACATTCTGTACAAAGGTCGACGCTCCTCCGCAAGGTGACCCTTTAAGAGGTCACCTTGGCTGGACAAAAACAAGCTCCTTGCTGTGCCCTTCGAGGCGAATACCGTGCAGACCACTTTCGTCATCGATACAGGCTCTTGCATCAACGTCATCTTTTCTCTTTTCACATCTGATATTGCCCTGCCGTCCCTTTCGGCCTTTGTAACGCTTCCGCCACATTTCAGAGGATGATAGTATCGAGTAGTATATTTGCAAGGTGTGCCTGGCTTAATTGACATTGTCATTTTCTCGAAAACTATGAAAACGCACCCCAAGGACTTGAAGAAGGTGTTGGGCGCTGCTGATACGGGCAGCTTTCTTGCATCTGAAGCTTGAAAAAGTGTAGCTTTGTGCATCAGGAAATTGTATATCTATAGGGCTCTTTTTGACCGGTGAGAACATGCACCCGGAGAAAGTCGCCGCGATCGAGAAGCTCTCCACTCCAGGAAACAAGAAAGCAGTTCGAAGTTTTCCGGGCACTTGCAATTATTACCGGCTCTTCATTGAAGTCTTCCTTTGATATCCGAGCACTGACTAACTTGGCAAGCAAGAACTACCACTAAACTCCACCACAGGATGGGAAACACTTCATGACGCCTAATCCACGTGTTCGACACGTGTCCTAAAAACATGCTGGCTCTGACCCTACGTATCAAAATCAATTCACCAATTTATGCTAAAGGACTGCGTTGCCTCTCACATGCTCCAACGGTCAAGGCCCGCACATGCCCAGCTAACCTGACCTGTTTACGGGCACTCATTCACAAGCAACCATTTTATCACTCACGTTTTCAATGCATTACAGCAGCAGAGTTACGGCGAGATATTGTCACAGCAAATCACTGCAAATTATATTAAAGACGGCCTTGCCACAATGTAGTGAGATATCCTCCAACTTACGAGGCGCACGCTATATACAGTGAGCAATCGTATTATGCCACCCACACCGGTGTGCAACGAACGGCTGCGTCACAATTTTGATCGGAAAATTGTTTTTGAAGAAATGACGCAGCAACTGTCTCACATCTCGGTGGACACCTCTACCGTGCTTCTCTGTGCTTTCGCACAATATTTCGTGCTTAGCAATGCTAAACATCAGCCATTTTTTATTAAGCAGTCTGCGCTCTCCTTGCTATGCCCTCGCCTCTGTCCGCGTTGCTCTTTCAGCACGCCGAAACTTCCCCGCAATTTATAAATCAACCTTCGAATAATACAGGCGTTGCTTCCGGTCCCTTGAAATCTAAATTAATGAGGTTGCACTAGCAAACATATTATTTTTAGTTGCAAGTCAATTCACTTTTTGATAAAGAAAAAGACTATAAAAGGACCATAACACAAAACAGAGTGAATCGAAAACACATGCAAGGCGCGCTGATAAACAGACTAAATTTTTTTTCATTGATCTATGGATTTCGTTTTGTTACTCCTTTTGAATGACTGTATGCATTACAGGTTGCAAACTGTTTTGCTGTCTAATCAAACAGTATGTATTTCTGTGCCCATCTTTTTATATGGTGCTGAGTCAGTCTAGCTTTGTTTACTTTAGTTGCCAATGCCATACACAATTTTGGAAAAAAATAAGGGCAGCAACATTTTCCTGTTTATCTTAAATTGTTCTTCCGTAATGAATAGGTACTCGATTCAATAGTCAGACGTCTATTTTTTCTTCATACTCTCATTCAAAAATTTCAATTCACACACCCGGACTAATTACAGTATGTGTTGGCAACGCATAGCTGTTGATAGTTTAGTATTACAACAGAGTTCTGCAATTTTTTCATGGTTGTGTTAGCAAACCCCTACCCTGTCTACACACAGCGAAACGTCTCTTTGGGTCATCTAGCTGGCAGTTAGCTGTTTCTACGAAGGTGTCTAGAGGTGTCGACATGGACACAATGAAGATACATCTAAACATGTAATTGTCACTTTCGGTCCTGGGAATTATGCGATCGATGGTGCATTTTTTTGCAATGGGGCTAATGTTATCGCAGTAATAGATGTAAAAACATTGCAGTGTGCTAACCAAGGTAACTGATGATGGAACCTCGGATTAGTTCTAAGTACTTGATCCTATTTATTTGAAAAATTGATGTGAAGTTCCCAGTTCTAAATACACGATTACTAGCATAGCGATCTATAGTGTTAACTTAGCCTTCTCTACTCGATGTGCTTGGCCCCAACAATCCGCAGTAAGAATCAAGTTGTCATTCTGAAATCTCCACGGCATGTTTGGGGAGAGCTTTACTTTCGGTAGAAGCACTCTGCAACCTTTATTCGGGCAGGAACGGAACACTAGACCATTTTAGACATATGCGCTCATTCCATAGCTGGGAGTGGTATAGCGACAGAGTGTTGACGGGTGTAACTTTCTAGAATAGAACCAGTCCAGATGTGTATAGTCTCCCATGACAGTTTTAAATTTTCAATCGCGCCTGTGATGTTACAAAGGTTTTCGTCAGTAGATACCAGGGACACGCACACAGAGATCCATGGCCATCACAGCCAATTATAGTTTCCCCTTCGATGAAAAATCCCACAGCTAAGAAACATTGATGAAACAATTCGGGTAGGATATCTGCGTTTTGGTGTACCAACGCACTCCATTAGACAGGTGGCAGCACCCCTTTTGAAGCCTTAAAGAAAAAAAAAGGAAATTCCACGAGCAAATACAGTACTCGTACCACATTTCTAACATAACTGCCAATTTGCCATGTTAGTCATGCCAAAAATTAAAGCATGTGTACATCCCTCTGCAAGAAGTTTCCACAGATGGCGCCAGCTACCCCGACGATAGAGTGATGCAATCGCACAGCAAACAATACACCAGGCACGCTGTCCTGTGACTGAACCATTTGGCGGAGTGCCACAGGTATTTACTCCGCCCCTGTAGCTCTCTCTTCATTGCCAAAAAAAAAATAATGTCTCGAAAGTCTGCATTATAAAGTACCGTACCAGCACAGCCAATGGATACAGAATGCACTAGGTGCTCTGCAATGATGCACGTATATAACGCACAACATAGCAACAGCATCAGAGACTATACATAGTACACTATGTACTATCTTCTGTACTAAGAAGAACCATCAGCCGTCCCTGCATCATAAAAAGAGGAGAAACCAAAGTCAATTTCTTCCGGTGTACACCACCTACACAAAAGGAAGAGCCAGAAAGCCGTCATAATGGAAAGTAATTTAATTCTCTCTATCTGAAAAACATTGCAGTCCCATTTGCACAGCCATCATCATCGTCACATCGTAACAAGCTAGGAGACTGGACAAAACAAACAGAAAAGTGCTTTAACAGAGGAACTCCACCCCTCCGATCCACTGCCTGCTGCACATCACTCCCTGCGAAAACACTTTTCAAATGCTACTACAGAGAAGAGGGTCCACAGCAAGAAAGCAAAAACAAGGAAAGGACTGAAGCAAAAAAAAAAAAGGAAAGAAAGAAGCAAAGAAAAAATATTGTACAGGCAAGCACACGCACACACACACAATTGTCGTCAATCCTGAAATTCATGGCGTGCCTTCAGCACATGGAATGTGCCAAGGTCGCGTGTGCAAGTGAGTGTTGTCTACTCGCCTTCTTTATTACTCTTTTTTTTGTTTTCGACTTCCCCCCCCCTTACTCTGCCGCCCACAAAATCAAGCAGTGGTAGGAGGGCGCGCCCGAATGATATCGCTGAGCGCAACACCTGCACACCCCCGCCAACCACACTGGTCCTCGTTTTTTTTTTTTCTTCTTCTTCTTTGTTGAGTGGCAGACATGGACGTGCAAACAGTTATTTATATATGTATACAAAATGAGGAGAGAGACAGAGAGAGAGAGAGGTGCATTGCAACCCCAGAGTCAAACAATTAAAAAAAAAGAGAGAGAGAACAGAAGAGCGACTCCTTGGGGTCTGCCCCTCATCCCACCTCATCCCCTCATTCCCACACAGCTGCTGTGCACTGCTGCTGCTAACCAGACCTGGCCACTCCTCCCTTTCTTGGCTGAGCCCACCCCACTGCACAGCTGTCCACTTCTTCCGCAGCAAACTCAGGTCACCTCACTGTGACTGCAGCAACCTTTCCACAGCGGCATTGACGTCTCCGAATGTGGCAATCAAGGCTGGAAGAGAGAGGAAAGAATTCAGAACTTCTTATCCAATGATGCAACCATTCACGTGAGCAGTGCAAGATAAAATAGGTTGGTTGGTTTATGGGGTTTAACGTCCCAAAGCGACTAAGGCTATGAGAGACGCCGTAGTGGAGGGCTCCGGAAATTTTGACCACCTGGGGTTCTTTAACGTGCACTGACATCGCACAGCACATGGGCCTCTAGAATTTCTCCTCCAAAGAAAATCAACCACCGCGGCCGGGATCGAACCCGCGTCTTTCGGGTCAGCAGCCAAGCAACATAACCACTGAGCCACCGCGGCGGCGCATGATAAAATAGGACAGACCATGCAACTACACTAGAGAATATGGTAAGGAGAGGTTATTTTTTCTGCATTTATTTCTGCTAATGTGAGAGTGGAAAGTTACACACATCATCCGTTTATAGAAACAAATGAAATTCACAATCTTAAACCCTTTTTGTGAACGCAGATCCACACTCTACCAACCATCTCCCTCCCAATATCTCATCACTTGTTTCTCTGCAACCTTAGACCCCATTTCTCAGTTCTATACAAGCCAGTCTGTACAAATACATCCATTTAAAGAGAATATGGCACCTTACACAGCAGTGACGACACTGACGACTCAGCTCTTTATGGTAGCGATGTTCGCTCGGGCCCACATTAGGTCAGATATTGAACTCGCAGAATATAGCCTTGCTGAGATCCATTTCAGGCTGAAAAATCAACCTTTTCGACTCTCACAGTCCGAAATATTGGTTGTGCTTATGGCCAAAGCGATGTGCTTGCACGGATGCTACAACAGCACCAGAACACGGCTTCAAAGAAAACCCTTTTGGGCTCCACACTTTCGATAAGAGGCTTAACATGGTTCCTATGAGGTGCACCCCAGTTTCTCAATAAAGTACAAAGTATCACACAGGTCCAAATTATGAGGGTCCAAAAACTGGTCGGCTAGAACCCACAAGTAGAGAAGCCAGAAATACAAGCTCTCAAGCAGATAAACTGTGCTGATCATGTGCGCCCTCCAAACACCAGCCAGTCAAAATCTGGAGGGTCCTATCCACACTGTACAACCCAAATGATGGCTAGTTGGAGTTCCTGCAATCTGCTGAGTGCTACATGTATCAAAGCCAAATTGCATGAACTATGAACGGTGGTCACTTTACCATAAAAAGTGCACATTTGCCTTCTCATTTACGCGTGTGCTTGTTTGGTACATGGGGCAGTTTACAAAACATGTTTTTGTCGACAATTTAACAAGCCAACACAAACTGAAATAGATTATTAATTTTTTTTAATTACGGAACTAATGAATGCTTCAGAGATTTGACATCTTCTGATACTCAGCTCCACCGGGTAGCAAACAACGTGACAAGAGGCCTACTTGGGAATTTAAACACATAACATTTCCCTGAAAAAGTGGACAAAATTCAGCTTGCAATCGAGCTTGCGATGAGTGCAGCCAGCAATGCAGAGACACCCACCTTGGAGGTTGGCCTCCCTGTTCACAAAGCCCATGGAGACTAGTTGCTCAAGCTGCGACCGGTACCGCTCCTCGGGTGGTTGCTGAGCGAAGAAAAAAAATGTGCCAAACATTGCACTTACAATACAAGGTTCAGTACTTGCTCCATCACACACAAGCACACCCAGCAGTGCATAGGCCATGATGAACAACATTCTCCAAAGCAACTACTCTCCCACGTGCATGCTACCTCCAGGCACAGCGGACTCTCCTTAACTGACCAAATGTTTTAGGGGAATCCCCCAAGGTGGAGTAGATTTGTAAAAAGGGAGTAATTACTCATTGACGTCCACCCGAGCGCAGCCATACGGCTATGGCTGCCGTATGGCTGCGCTCAGGTGGACGTCAAGGAGTAATTACTCCCTTTTTACTCTCCTTAATTAAATGCCATTTCAAGTCCTAGTATATGCAAATTAAAAACTCTGGAGCCGCCATCATGCAAATTAAACGCCCTGGAGCCGCCGACATGTAAAGATTAAAAAAGGCCCCCTCAATCGAGCAAATTATTCGGCCAAATTATATTTGAGAGTTGACTGTAGCTCGCTTCCTAAAACACATGGAGTGAGCTAGCTCAATTGCATAACCATGCAGGGCATTTTTTTTTTTTTGACCAGGGCACACTTTCTTTTTATATCTAGAGTAGGGGTGTGCGAATATCAAATTCTTCGAATACGAATCGAATACGAATACTTGGCTCCGAATATCGAATCGAATATCGAATAATCAAGGACAGACGCATTTAACCAATAAAAAACATTTATTTGAGCACCCAAGAACATCACAGTTCAACTATCGATGGTTGAATGAACATAAAAGGTGCGTGTGGTTGCACAAAAAGTATCAGTCTCGGACATTATTCTTAGAAGAGTGAAAATATCAGAGAAGATGGCTAGTAAACAGCATTGATCAAGGCTAGCTTGCCATCAGCACGAACATGCGTTGCTGATGAACATAAAAGGTTGTCGTGAAGGAAAACCCGCTGCTCCATATGGTCAGGCAGAAATAGTTCCCTTCTAGCTGAAACGACTCCTCCAGCCACAGAAAATTCCCACTCACTTGGCACTGAACTCGCACGTATTGCAAGGTACATCGTGCACAGCTCTGACTATACCAGCTTCGCAGGTATAACTGCAAAAAAGCTCACCAGCGCAGTCAGCTATGTCATGGCCCTTGGAGGGAGGAAGGATTTTCCTTCCTCCAAGCTCCATGCGCATTACTCTGGGCGCCGCCTTGTTGTTATGTCTCTGTCGATAGGGCTTGCGGACCGAAATAAACGCCGGTGCTCACAATGAATATTCGGCTAGATAAGAATATTTGCATCGGGTCGAATATTCGAGACAACACGAATACTTGGATTTCGAATCGAATACGAATACTAGAAATATAATATTCGAATTATATTAGAAAATTTCGAATATTCGCACACCCCTAATCTAGGGTCCTGCCAGAGCAACAAAAAACAGAGCCACCTGAGGCAGTGCAACACCCAGGCCCCCAACACTGGCAGAGAGGCATGGCAGACTCACGTTGCTGCCCCCCGCCTGTGCAGTGGCCATGGAGGTGATCATGCGGGCCATGAGCTGGCTGAGGGGGTCCAGGCCCTGAGGTGTGGTGGTGTTACCAGGGGCTGTGGTGCCGGCAGTGGTCGTGGTGCCGCTGCCAGCCGTGGTGGTGGCCGTGGTCGTGCTTCCCGTAGTCTCCGTGGAGGCCGTCGTGCTGCTGGTGGTGGAGCTGGGCGTGGTTGTGGTCGGGGCAGAGCCCAGGCCGGTGCCCACCGATGGGGGGAACATGGTGGGGGCCACACGGTGCAGCTGCTCCATGCCCTGCTGGATCTGCATCATGGCCTAGACACGAGAGAGACCAAAAGCACGCTCACTGGTCACTTGGCAGTTCTCCACTGGCGACTTTCGGAACTGTGCTGCTAAGGGTTCCCAAAATAATGTGCTCATCTGACCCCCAGCATCACTACTTGGTTTGCCTAACCCAGCTTCACGGTTTGGTATGTACCGTCTTTGTCAAAAAGTAACCAGGCTACATGGTTTGCTTCCAGCTTGTATAGTGGAGCCCTTGTGGCTTACCTAAAGATCAAAACGTGTTGGAAGGTAAGAAGACCCCCAGTCCCTGCCTTTAATGACCATTTCAGCTTCAGGGAAGCTGTAAGGGCTCCACTGTATGAGCTAGAAGCAAACCATGCAGCCTGGTTACTTTTGACAAAGGCTGTACATCACCTGTCACAGGACACGAGGTGTCAAGAAGCAATGCCTCGTGCCTAGGCTTGTACAAACCGTGACCTTCGTATCTGAAGCGAATTTGAAGAGAAAAGAAATTTTCACTGATGACTTTGAAATGAATGTATCAACCTCTGGCACATAAAAAACGTCAAATGGCACAATGGCACGTTCAAAATCTAATATTTTCCTAAGACACAAGGCTATTACAGTAAAACTGCCGCTGCGGTGGCTCACTGGTTATGGCGCAAGGCTGCTGACCTGGAAGGGTCACGGGGATCGAATTTCGATGGAGGCAAAATTCTAGAGGTTCGTGTACTGTGCGATGTCAGTCCGCGTTAAACAACCTCAGGTGGTCGAAATTTCCGGAGCCCTTCACTACGGCGTCCCTGATAGCCACAGTCGCTTTGGGACATTAAACCCCCATAAACCAAACCATTAAAGAAGAACCCCACTAAAGTAAACTCGGATGTAGTAAAATGAAAATGCGGCACCATTTTGCCTTTCATAGACGACTGTGCATTTTTTTCTTGGTTACAGCAAAGATTTCTTCAAAGAAACGGCTATAGTTAAGAGGGTCTGACCGTGGAGACGCACTTCCTGCAGAATGATGACAAGGTGGCACGCGCTAGGCCAACATTTGCTGGCCAATGTGCACCGAAGACAATAAAATGGTGCTCTTTGAGATAACTTCCCCACTAAGCTCGGAAGCTTTGAGGAGCAGCCAACTTCTGAAAGTTCTTGGGGCCGTGAGGCAAAGCGAGTGGCGAGCAAACACACAAAAAAAAGTAAAGCTGGCTATAAATGCAGAAAGAATGCGATGCAGGTTGCTAAGAAAGAAGATACAGTAAAAGTGCAATGAAGAGTAGGGAAGGGAAGAAAAGAAAAGGTTGAACATTCACAGCACGGCAGTGGGAAGAACAAGGAAGCGCAGAACTGCATGAGCGGTGCCTCCATGCCTCAACTATGCGGTGCCTCCATGCGCACGTTTCTCAACTATTGCCATTTCTCAACGACGCTGAAGCTGCGGAAAATGATGCAATGTTCATGCAAAACTTTGGTTTTCACATGAAATCAAACTAGCGTTATATGCGTAGCTGTACTGTATTTGTGCATATGTGGCACTTCCACAGGACATGAACAAAATCGAAAACATAGTAGCATGAAATGTGATGACTGAAAATAAATAATTATCCCACAAGTGGCAATATGAGCATACTGGAAGGTATTTGTGAGTGTTTTTTTTCTAAACCCACACTATAGGTTTAGTAAGTAGCAAGCTGATTACCAGAAAGCATCTGTAGAGCCATGCCATCACCAACTGATATAGCAAATATGTACTTTTGCTCGTCCAACAAGTTAATCATCATTCCTAAAGGCATGCAACTACAGTAGAACCCCGCTGTTACGTTCCTCACTGCTGCGTTTTCCCGGCTGTTACGTCGTTTTCTTCGGGTCCCGGCATAGCTTCCATAGGATCCAATGTATTGGGAACCCCGCTGTTACGTCGTAGCGGAGGAAACGATCCCGCATGATACGTCGCAACCGGGCTCCCCGAACCGAACCGGGCAATGCGCGCCAACCGGCATTTTGATTTTTGACGAGTCTTGGCCAGGCTTGGCTACGGAACTGGCTGCAAGAAGCCGCACGCGAGTTGGAGAGGCCGCCACTAGATGGCTACCTGCCTCGCACGCCGAACGCCGCGATCTTTATCGTGGGAGGTGGTGAGGAGGAGGCCCGCGGCTGCGGTCGCTTATCAGCGCGTCTTTTCTTTCACTCTTTCTTTTTATCTTTTAACTCTCCTCTATCTGCAAGTGACAGTGGTGGTGGCCCGGCTGGAGCCAGTCGGCAGGGCCCGTGCAATTTCCTTTTCATCCTTCTCAGTCGCGACAACATCTTTATTGTGCTTTGATGGCGTGATAGCGTTGAGTAAGCGGAAGGGGCTTTCCCTTGAGGAAAAGCTGGACATACTAAACGCAGTCGACAGGCAGCCAGGGCGGCTTACGCGGAGCAGCGCGGCGAGCAGCCTACGAACATTTCAGTGCTTGACGCTGTGCACAACGTCGCTTCAGCGTGGACTGCAGTGAGCGCGTGAACTGCACAGCACTGCTGCCTGCGTGCGGTGTGGCCGCATCGCAAAGCGACGCTGACAGCAATGCGGCCTTTGCTATTGAGAAACGCGTTGTTCTTTCCAGCGAGCGAAAGAAACTGCAATCCACCATTCTCGATTTTTTAAAGTCCTAGGGTCAATTTGCGGAAATAAATTGTTTCAAGTCAAAGCTGCACTGTTATCATTAATTTTCGGTGCTTTCCTCACTGTTGCGTTTTCCCGGCTGTTACGGTTTTTTTCCCGGTCCGGTGAAAAACGTATGAACGGGGTTCTACTGTATAGACTCTGCTGGCTGGTGGCGAAGCTCCGAAACAAACTGCACGGCCAGACTTTCGGGCTAATGACAGGAGGCCTGCCGATCATCAACACACCTGCCATTTCGCGCACGACAGAGGGACATGGGAAACAATACAATGTGCAGTTCAGACCCAAGGATGAATATTTTAACGATCACTCTTCAAGCAGGTCATACCTAGAACTGGTGCCACTTCGGAAACCCATCCAAATTAACTGATGCTGACCCCATGGTGTCCGAATAAACTACCTTTCGTCGCCATTGACACACATGGACACTTGACGGGATTCCGGTGGCAATCCGAATCGTCCAGGTTTTCCAAATTAACAGTTATTGAATTAACTATTACTTACTGTATCTGTTACACTTCGCGAATTCTCCTTACCCCGTAATAGTTAGGTTGACATGTACGATTTTCTCAGTGCCGGGTGTGAACTCCGCCAAGAGCTGAGAGCTTCATTAATCCTAGGCTTTTCTAAAAGCCCAGTTGCAAAACTCCCATTCAACAACGTGGCCCGTTAGTACAGCCAATTCTTTGAACTCGAACAGGTACCACCCTAGAGGTTTTGAATAATCGGAAGGTTAATTTTATATTCGCAGGTGATATAGCAGCCTGCATACTTTGAACGCTTCGGCCTACTAGACAGTGAGCTTTATAGTGAAACATGAGGCTTCTGGAGAGCCCAGCAGTTGATGCGACCAACGAATGTGAGCCATGACCAAGTGCAATGAAAAGCGGGGGCCTTGCCTGCAACGCCTGAGGGTTGGTGATGAGCCCCTGGACCTCAGGGTTCTGAAGCTGCTGCAGGAACTGGGGCATCATGCGGCGCATCTGGTCCTGCAGCGAGGGGTTGTCTGCCAGCAGGGGATTCGTTGCCAGCATCTGCACAGCAAGGAGTTCCCAAAGGATGAGCACAGCATAGGCACAGCTTCAGTTAGAACCGAGTGGACATCTGAGTTCCACATTTTTATCCATGGTAAGCAAATAGTCCAACTCAAACTTCAAGTGGCTAGCATTGACTCACAGGTAATTCAATCTGCCACTGTACCTCAGTGGCTACAGAGTTTAAGAGCGTACGTTGTTGGGCTAGTCGGTCAATCATGGTGAATACAAGGGGGGTACTGCGCACAAAAGTTGGCGGAGGCGTTTTGCATCAAACAGAAGGATAAAGATTGCGTAAGTGACCCTTCTATCAAACTGTATCACAATGAAGACAGGTTTTTGGTTTCATCATGTGTGTGATGTGACAGTTTTGAAACTACAAAAGGAGTGTCGTGTTTTCAAATATAGTTAGTCGCGAGTCTGCGCTTGTTGTGTTATCTTCTTGTCCTTGTCTTTTTGTGCGCAGTACCCCCCTTGTATTCACCGCTACAGAGTTTAGCTAGCTTCTGAGCCCAAAGTAGCGTGTTCCTACAACTTCTGTCCCAGTGGAGCAAAATTTAAAATGATGGCACCACTGCGTACTCTGGCTCTTGAGAACACACAGACAACAAATCGGAGTGACATTCTGATGAGAAAATTCCCAAAATCTTCGTTCGTACTAATAAACAAGCTTTGTAAACAAGCCTTCTAACAAAATTCATTTCGCAGTGCCAAGCAAGAACAGCCCCACGTAGCTATACAATCCATCTGACACCACTGACGGCGGCAGTGTCCGCTGCTTTCTCACTGCAGCGTCTGGCTGATGCAGCTCTAACAGAATATCACCAGGAAGAACACTCAATGTTTTGGCAGCCTGCAAATCAGGGGCACAAGGCTGGAAAATCGGGTGACGTACATGCAGCAGTCCTGGCGGCTTTCCCTATTCGACCGTTCAAACGGCTGGCAAACTCCTTGACTGGCAAGGGTGAATTTGAGAGTCACGAAGTTAGCATTATCGTTTTGGTAGAAGCTTGCCCTTCGCGACTCCGGTGTGGCCATCTACTGTGCAAGTTGTGGTGTGCTGAACACAGCCCACCTGTTTCTTCTTATTTAAAGGCGAAAAAGAGGCTTACGATAAGTTCGGGCTTTAAAACGGAAGGGAATGACGGTTGCCTTCGGTAAAAACAGCAGAGGGTGATGAGTCTCTGTTTCAGAACAATAAAATAAGGTAACTTCACTACCCAACTGCTTCCTGATTGCAGTGTACTGCATATTCTGTTGACTTTCATTAGTTCGAACTTTGGCTAATCAGAACTATGTTGATGTCCCTGTAGAGTTCGAATAAACGAGATTATGCTGTATACAGAAGGGAGTTGCAAAAGTTGTGAGCACAGTTATGCCTTTCTTTCCGAAGAGCTTCCCCATTAACCCCAAGTAAAGCTTATGGTGGCGCAAGAAAGGCACCAAGATAAGCAGACATGCGGCACGATCATTTCGACAAAGGGTTGTACACAGCAGTGGAGTTCCATCGTGATGTCTGAAATCTTGAAAGCTGTTCCCAATTATTGGCTCAAAAATGGATAAAGCTTCACGACTGCAAAAGGCTAAAATCCTGCACCAATGTCAGATCTTTTAACAAGCAACATGGCCACACAATGCCTTGAGTAATTCAAATGGATTGTAGAACGCATATCTATGCATCATACCTGTAACTAGCACTGCCCAAAAGGAATCAGGGAAGCGTTTGTCGCGGCTTGTGCTTCCCTCAAATTCACCGCACAACACAGTGATTACAGGGGGGGCCCTCCTCACCTGACTGGCCATCTCAGGGTTGGACGCCAGGGTCTGCAGCATATTCTGCATGTACGGGGCGCTCATCATGTTCTGCATGAGGCTGGGGTCCTCGGCTAGCTGGCGCATCACACTCTGCATGCCGGGAGTGCCGAACATGCCCCCCAGGCCGCCCAGGCCGCCCAGGCCGGTGCCCGCACTCCCACCGACACTGCCTGCCCCGGTGGTGGGGGATCCCGTGCTGCCACCGGTCGTGCCTCCACCGGGCGCCCAGGGGTTGGGCAGTGGGTTGCGGTTCTCCGTCCCCTGTGACGACTGGTTCTGGCCCTGTGTCACGCCCGTCTGCGAGTCTGAAAAAAAAAGAAAATCCCACTCAATGTCAAGAATCGGAGCAAGTGCAAGCGTGTCATGCCTTGCACTGGCCACCTAAGCATCGACATTAGCGATGTTAACCCTTTGAAGGTTTTTGCCGTATATGTACGGCGGCGGTTTTCTGTCCCGCAAGGTCTTTGCCGTACGGGTACGGTTTCGATCTTCCGTTTGAAATTTTGCGCCAAAAGAACAATGCGTGCTCACTGGGGGGTGCTGCCACCTCTTAGGACTTACAAGAAGCGTTTGAATTTTGTGCTGCCTTCTTACGGAGATAAGCAGAACTTATGTCTAGCTTTAGCGCGGCGGCACAGACTACGGCAACACCCCTTTTGTAGTTTTGGTTTCACCGCGTGACCGCAACGGTGTCGCGTGAAATTTGAGTTTTCTTTTTGTCAGCACTATCTTGCAGGGGCTGCCGAAGTTCATTTCTATCTTTATTGGCGCTGCTCTTAGCTTGCTTATCACCGTTGCTATTCTATTCTATTGAACATTTTCCAGTTGTGAGTGATGCTGTCACCAAAGTACTGTTCCTATTTTTTTTTTACTATTTATTCTCGATTATATACACTTTGTAGATTCAAGATCCGCAATAAAGTAATTTGACCACCTGGGAAAGTTTTCTTCAAAATAATTCGACCATCAAAGGGTTAAAAAAAAGTAAACACCAATATGCATGATATCCTTGATATAATTTTACTGCACTGCTCCATGGTAGAGACATGTTGAGTGCTGAGGTAGTATTGAGCTGCTGCTCTGTAGGCCTGCAGTCCGGCTCCAACAGGGTCCTTGAAGCCTCCAGAAGGGGCACAATGTTAGCTTCATCATAAAGTACATCTTAATTTTTGCTAGATTCACTCTACAAAACCACTAGAATGCACTCCAAGCAACTAGGGATTAAGAGCATAACAAGTGAAATGACAACTTTTTTCTTTTTTTCAACTGTCATGAAGGCTTGTGCACCTGCTGAAGGATATGGTACAGTGCCACACAATAACACTGTACCTGCTTCACGTGACTTGAAAATTGTAGTTCCTCGTAGTCCGAAACACTGCACGACCCCCCACAAGCCACAAGCGAAATTCATCAAAAATAAAACAGCTGAAATGCAGCTTTTGCTTTCTTCCCTCAAAGGAGCACGAAGAATTCTAGGAGTACCTTCTCTCTTCTCTTTTGTCTCCAGCCACACAAAAGCTTCTAAGCAAGACAGCCATTCAAGGCAGCATGAATGACACAGCCCCGTGTACTTTGTCGTCAGGGGGCAGGAACAGACAATACTCACTGCTTTCGAGCAGGGATGCAAAGGGGTTCCCTCCAAACTGCTCCTGGGCCGCATTCATGATGGGCTCCTGCAGCTCGGTGTACATGCGTCTCAGGGCATTGTAGCCACCCGGCGCACTCTGGAACGAGGAAACAAGCCGGGCGCATTACGTTAGGAATTACGTTACACACGCTGTCATGCACACATTCAAGCTTCATAACCAAAAGCATCATCCGAAATTGTTACCTTAATGTGTAAGCAAGAGTTACCAATTTCGAAGAAAGGACAAGAAAGAATAAGACCTTCCTGCAGTTATCCTAAATATACACGTTAATTATCCCCACCACATATTCAAAAACAGTGCAGAGCCTGCAATGACTTCAGGAATTGGGCACTCATTAAAAAGTAGTGCGCTGTCACATTTGTGTGGCACACACTGAATACAGTGCCATGACTCCAGTTAACACACACACACAAAAGATACTGCCATGCTAGGAATGAACTGTGATAACGTGGAGTGGATAGGTGGTATAAGTTCGTGACCAAGAAGCGCCAAGAAGACGAAGGGACAGAGGCTACCCAAATGTCTCTTTGGTCAGGCTTGTGTCGGTCCTTCAGTCCTTTTTGCGACTAAAAATCTGTGTCAACGACCCCAGCTACCCCCTTTAGTAAAGTACAATGACTTGCACTAGAAAACCAAAGCAGGGTGCTGCTAAGCTATACCTCGAGGTTGCTGATGGCTCGGTCCTGGGTGCGCATCAGCTCCTGCAGCATTGACGGGTTCCGCACCATCTCCATGGTCTGCCGCAGCATCTCCGGGTTGTTCAGCAGGTGGTTGATCTCGGGATTCCTCTGCACAGACAGCATCAGGGAAGGCCTGTCACCACTACTGCTCTGAGGGACCAACACTGCCCTCCCCCCAAATTTGTTGTCACCGAGAAATGGAACGGCAACAGTACTTAACTGCTATCCCTTTACGAGAACACAAAATGGCTCTATATGCCCGAATCCTCCCCACCTCTAAATGCAGCGATTAACAAGTGATGCAGAACGCACAAGGAAAAGCCAAGCAGAGGCAAGCAGCCCACTATGTGACGACCGAAGTCCAACTTTCATGAATGCCATGCCAAATGCTTGGCTACGTCAGAACCCTGCACCACATTTGAGCGCACAACGTAGGCACACACAGACAAAGACAAAATGAACAGCAAAAAGAAACACTTTAAACACAAACTTTCATATGCCAAATTATCTAATATGTAAAAGGTCGCTAATTCATCAAATAAATTTACCGTGATGCAAGCAGTTTTTGATAAGTTTTTTTTGGGGCTAATTCCATAATTTGAACATTTTTTTCGGTCCCTTGAAGTTCGGATTAATGAGATTTTACTGTAACGTCAAAATTCCTCACACCTTTGTTTAGCACCCGACACATACAATGTAAAATAAACGTGTTAGCATGACGTCTAGCAATACAACTCTGACTAGCATCCTACAGCAAAAGGTCGTCAACATGTCTCCACGATACTGCTGCAACGTGCAAGGCTAAAGCTCAACACTGAACAAGAAACTACCTAACTGCTGGCGTTAAGCAGAGCTGTTGGGAATCTCTTCCAGAGAGCTTAAAAGACATCTTCTTTGAAACCCTTCCTCACTCATGCTTATCTTGTCGCTGATTTACTCCTTGTGTAGGGGTTCTCTCAGACAACAAAACATTTCAGCCACTTTCATAAAATTCGAGCGCGTCACAAGGCCCCAATAGGGGATATTCAAAATTCCGCAAGTGCGCTTTCCCACATAACAATGTTGCCCCAAACAAGATGGCCGACTTCGCTATAAAGGAACTACGGGGGCTACAGGACAGGCGCTAAAGGTGTGGATAGAATGTAAGAAACGTATTTTGGAAGAATCAAACAAAAAAAACAGTCTTTCTTGCTTTGTTTCAGCTGGAAACTCATGGTCAGCCATCTTGTTTGGGACAACGTTGTTATGCGGGAAAGCGCACTTGCGGAATTTTGAATATCCCCTATTATACTCACATTACGAATACTGTACTCCGTCGCAGTGTGTCGTGGAAATTTCAGTTCCACATAAAAATTAAAGCAGGTGAATCATGATAAATCCGTAAGAGTTCAGCAGACGTTGCACCACAGGGAAGTGAAAAGCGAGCATGTGCCCACGCAGCAAAACTGCACACATGGCGAGACATGGCTGAGAGCACGGTGGACCTCACCTCCATGAGTTGCTGCATCTGAGGGTTGCCAACAATCAGCTGCCTCATGTAGTCCGGGTTCGACATGAGCGACTGGACAAACGGATTTTCCATCAACTGCCTCAGCAGGTCAGGGTTGCTCAGCAGCTGCAGAGGGAAGGATGGCAAAACGGTCAGGAGGTACGTGAACTATACTTCTGCTACGCTCTGTAGAAGAGACTGCTATCCGTATCACGCCACTTCCCTGATGAAGAAGAAACAGAAGGGCAGCTTGGCAAGGCACCATCACGGTAAAATGCCCCTAGTACACATCAAAGCACGCGGAAAATAGGGCACAGTCAACTGCACATTTTTTGAACTCTGAAATTTTCAGATTTGTTTGATAGTGGAGACCTGTACTGAGAACTGTCAGACTTCTCATAACAGTCACAAATGTTCACTGCCTCTTTTTCAAAGCCTGGGGATTTGAAATTTTTTTGTTCAAACTAAACAGCATAAGCTTGAACAAGCTAAATATAGGACCAAGACCTAGGAAACATTTTCTGATAAAAATAAAATCCAAAGAAAAAAAATTATATTAATACCTCACTGGTCTGGCATAAGCACCAGAATGCTAGGCAATGCATGCCTTAAGGGGGGACACTGGTCTTGAAAAAAAAATTTTTATTAATGAAGTCACAGTTACGAAATCATCAGGGAATATGTATTTTTGTGTGCTGATTCTAAATATGTCATTTAATTTCATGTAAAACAATTTCTTGAGCACTTATACACTTTACATGCTAGTATTTTGCAGAGAGTTTTCAAGAAAATTTGCTGCGGGAAACTCGCTGAAATGTATGCCATTGGGTTCTCTTGACACCAAAGAATACAATAAGGGTGAAATTGCCTTCCTGCCTATCATAGAACTTAAGTTATAGAGTTTTGAAGTTGTCGCTTCAGAAATGAGAAGGAAAGTGTGTATTCCTGTTTCTGAAGTGGCAGCTTCAGTACCCCATTAGTCAAGTTCTATGAGAGCCAGGATGATAATTTTACTCTTCTTGTATTCCTCGGTGTCAAGAGAACCCAATGGCATACATTTCAGCGAGTTTCCCGCAGCAAATTTTCTTCAAAACTCTCCACAAAATACTAGCATAAAAAGTGCATAAGTGCTCAAGGAATTGTTTTACATGAAATTAAATGACATATCTAGAATCAGCGCACAAAAATAAATGTGCCCTGAAAATTTCATAGCTATGACTAAATTAATAAAATTTTCTTTTCAAGAACAGTGTCCCCCCTTAATTTTACTATGCCCTTTCCTGAAGCTGCACTGCCAATTACCATAACGTGTTTCCAATCTCTGGTGTCTTCACATCATTTTCATGCTGTTGCGCCGTGAACGAAGCGGTCTATTTTTATGCTTTCAGCACTCGACGCTAGAAGGTGAGAGGCCAACAGAAGACAAGCCCAACTCTTCAGACAAAAATTCCATCCTCCAGCAATAACAAGTGCAGAGCCCGTGCATAGTGAAGAGCTCTCGTCAAATGTGTAAAGCAGTATGACGACCCCCACAAGCGTCAGCGAGAAAATGCAAAAAGAGGCCAGACATCATTGATGGTTGTATGACTTGACCATAAACGTTATAGAGTCAAGATTTGTTTGTAACAAATTATTCAAGCTTGCAACTATTTGAGCTATCTTCCAGCACTAGCAAAGCCCAAGGAATTGGTCACACTTCAGTACGTACCAACAGAGGTAGAAAATAAAAATTTTAAAAAGCCCTCGTACCTCCCTCTGCATGCGTTGCTGCATCTCGACAAAGGTGCCTGAGCCCAGGTTGAGGCCAGAGAAGCCCGGGAGTCCGCCCACTCCAGAGCCAAATGGGTTTGGCGGCACACCAGACGGCTGGCTACCCTGCATCATTGCACAGGCACCACAAACTCTTACGAAAAAAACAAAACAAAAAACACATAACAAATGCACGGTGGTCTTTCATTTTGCGGAAGGCAAGTGCTTGCACAGAATACTACATAATGGTGCCCCCAAGACTACCTCGGAAAACAAACATGTACAAGCTGCACAGAGAAGGATTGCAAGGATTGCAAGGATTGCAAGGCTGTGGGGATAAACGTAAGTGTCAAGCACTTCAACCAAATCCTCAGCACACTCTGCAGGAATTTACACACTGCTGAGAAAGTGAAAATCGGAAGATGCCGCTGCTGTTACTATCTAACAGCCGGTACAGTTAGAATCAGCCTGCGACATCAACGAATGCCCACCAGCCGGATTTTACTTCAAGCCCTTCCCCAATGTGAAAGCTGAAGAATTTAGTGCTTCTTACGAGTGTCCAAGCTCCTAAGACAACCACACCAAAGCGTGGTAGCTGAAAAGAAACAAGTAGAGGAATTGTTTCGTAACGAATGAACGCCTGCGCGATTGCTGGGCTATCACAAGCTTGCAAGACTGACTAGACAAATCACGCAAATAACCATGATTAAGTGTACTTGCCCACACTTCGAGTGACACAAAACAAAAAAAGAAATCGAGCAACACATGTATGCGCTATCACAGAATTTTTTTTTTATTTTTCGCAGAAAGAGGGGGGAGGGGGGCGGCGTGTACACCCAGCGGCAAACGATGGGGGCAGAAGCGCGCGCAGCAAGCGGACAACACGATAAAGGGAGGAGGGAAGAGATAGCAGCGACTGACTGATGCCGCTGACGTCGATAGTGAGTCAACCCCAGCTGCGGAGTTGGTTTCAGGGACAACGCCGCCGATGCCGACACAAACAATATGATACCCTCGCTTCCGCAGCGCTAAGAACCAGGTCTAGCCGTGGGAAGGTGGTCACGTATTCGTCGACGTGCCGGGGCCTACGTGAAATAACCGGCGCGTCGGCAACTGAAGAGCACCCTATCCGCCACACAAGAACAGGGGGGGGGGACCCTTTCCTCCTCTTTCTGCATGGCGGCGACGGTGTTCTATGCAGTCACGTTATCTTGACTCTCTAGCGACGTCAGCGGCATCCAGCGGTATCAGTCGGTCGCTGCTAGCGCTGGGGGGATGAAAGGGGGGGCGGAGCTGGTTACGAGGCCGACGACAACGCCGACGACGACACGAAACCCAGGAACGGACGCCAAAGAGCTGCGCTCTAAAATAAAAATGTGGTATAGAAGGGCTCAAGCGCTACTTCCCCTTTCACTATTCTAAAAAGTTTCCCACACGTGTATGAATTTAAAGCCGTCTCAAATCTCAACGTAAACTGTTGCACACAAAAAGATGAAGCATATAATCGAAGCTAACTACAAGTATTGGTGCCTATCACTCATCTGTCACGGCCCTGCTAACGTGTGTAATGAAAAGACAGCAACCACATCAAACAAGCACTACTTACTGAAGTGGGCTCATCTGGTCTTCTTGCGCCATCTCCCTGCACAGAGGAGGAGAAGGCAGCAGTCAAGCCATTAAAGAAGCACTGAAAAAAACCTTGAAAACTACCGGTGCACAACAGAAGCTCGAATGGAAAACATATCACAGTCAAGAAAAAGCAAACACAAATTAAAGGAAGACTGAGGACAAACTTAAGTAGACCTGTACCAAACACGTTACTCTGTTCAAATGCCAAAGAGGTTACTTTCATAGAAAACTGTGCATTTTATAACCTAGAAAGGGTAAACAACTATGGGGGCCCTTAAATCACCTTTTGCAACTTCTGTGAGCGTTTGCACCAGTTTCTTCGCAACTGTCAGTCCATCAACTGCCATACTGGGACTGCTAGCATCAGTAGCAAGCATCCACTAGGCTGTGACAGTGTCAACATTTGCACACAGCACATTTTTATTCCAGACTTTTTTATTTCAATTCTCTACCCAGGTTGCTCATGACCTGGTGGGCAGGTTGTGATGACATCATAAGGCCATGTGACATCTCTCGACCAATCAGAGAATTTCGTGACACCGGACATCGGTGGGGTTTTGTTTAATTAATGCGGGAATTACCCTTCCCCCCCCCAGCCCTCTTCACGAGCAAACTGCAGTGAAGCAACATAGCTTTCTGAAGTGGATCCCTGAGTCTAACCGCCATTCACTTCCCAACAGTGATCAATGAGTCTTTTTTTCAGTCTTGACACCAACAAGTCTGACTCAAGTGGTCGGAGAAAAAAATACATCCAATTTCCTTCCCAACAGAAGCCCCACTTGCTGCCGAACAAACATCAACATCGCCAGAAATAGCCGTAGAGCCGCTTTTTACGAAGAACCTCGTGTCCCTTTAGAGAAGCCCTCAGACTGCAACTGTTATGAAGGTCGCAAAAGACAGGCACCCCGAATGACACGCTGTAACTACACTCTCAATGCCAGAACACAGCTCCGGGACAACCGACACTTTGAAAGAGGTGCTTTCAAAACACGCTGAAAGTGTGAAGAAAGTGGCTATGAGTACACAAGACTGCAGTCTGAAATTTTCGTGCGAAGACAGCGGACCTGCCAAGTTTTTACAGTCGGGTACAACTCAAGAACGCAGCGGTTTTTTCCCCCGTCAAAGGACCCCCTTCCAGAGTGGCGTCAGCCAATTCTCGTGGTCCTGCTAGTGCGACAAGGCAGGCAGTGGTGCCAAAATGGAGAGAGGGGTCAACCAACACTCTCTGGAAAACTTCCCAAATTCTCTAAAGGGTGTTGGATCTATCCTCGAACCATAGAGGGAAGGGACTATCCCCTTTCATCTACCCGCCCCTGCTTTGTCACACTAGCAAGGTCATGAGCATCGGCCGATGCCACTGAATGGAAGGGGGTCCTTTGACAGGGAAAAGCCGCTGCGTTCTTGAGTTGTAACCGACCACAGTACCATATGACTGAAGCATTAAGGTGACCTGTGCTGCTATGTCTCCATCTGCACTCACAGTGATGAAGTTATCAAGATGTCCAGAGCTGGGATTATAAATCTAGCCTTTGGGTAACACCAATGGCATTGAAAAGACGCTGAAAAATATTGCATGTCTTGGCTTCGGTCCCTTCCTTCCCAAGATTAAGGTACAGAAAGAGCAGGCCGACACATGGATTCCAAACAAAACCCAAATTAATTAATAATGACTAATTATGTAGTGAAACAGTCTATTATGAACAATTACAGAGTGGTCAGTCCCAGAACAAAAGTATAAGTAAAGGTAATGTGCAGGGGTTGAAGCATGCATGAATCAAGGTCCGATCCTTTTCACACAGTTCTTGTTTTTTATTGTCTTACCAACCAGTTTCTCACCGCACTCTTCTAGGTTTAATCTAAAAGCATACAAAGAAATCCGAGAGTTTCATGGAGCCCAGAACCCAAAAGCCAACCTGCTATCTATGCAGTTTGTAGAACAACAATTCATGGTGTTTTGAAGTGTTTTGTGTTACAGAGAGAACAGCTCTCTTGCATCGCCCATTCATGCTTACAGCCTTACCTACAGGCTAGAAGAATTGAAAAAAATTAACTGAAAAAAAAAAAAAAAAAACCCACCTGCACCCCGCAACAGCCTGTCAAGGCTTTCTGAGGTAAAAAAAGAAGAATAGGTTTCACTCAAGAAAGGAAGTGGGACTCACCCTGGCTGAGGCAGCAGACCTAATCACCAAATGCACCGTTAGACCATCCTTTATGTCTGCACAGAAAGGTACCGCGCGCCATTAGTCAAAAGCATTCACACAAAAGATTCACATGTCCACTCTCTACATAACACAAAAGAACGAAATGCACAGTTTAGTCCCTGGTTTCTTAATGCAAACTCCTTAAAGGCGCCCAGAAACACAATCTTAGTTAACTGTTTTGCCTGTTAATTGCATACGGTGAGTTATAAAGGTGATATTAGCGTCGGTAATGCCGCGTATATTCCGTTTTTAAATATCTTGATGTCCTCCCAAAAACAACTTCATGGCTCTGATGGTGCCGCCACACAGTGGAGGGTTTTTAGCAGCGGATATGACATCACCTGGCGCGAGCTTGATGATCGGACAAACAGTAAATATACTGCAAATTGTGTGAATAAATAGAGACATTTTGTCACCTGTCTGCGTTTTATATTAGATCAACAAAAACAACTTGTTTGTCTTAGATAAAAGCCCTGAAAAGCAAGTAAAATAAAAATACACCACCAGGGGCGCTCTGGCATGGAAACGACGCTGCCCGTCTCAGCAAGAAAGAGTTACAGAGAGCAGGCAACCATGGAGTACAAACTTCCGCGACGTGCTCTGGCTGGCTGTTTTGATTGGTTGCGCCAGGTGCCGTCATTGGGAGAGCGAAATAGGAATGGGAAGCCCCGCCAAAATCGAGTTGAGGGCAGCGTTTTGTTTGCTTGTATTTTGAAATTTCTTCACTGAATAACTCCCGTTCCTGTGCATCGATTCCTGTAATTCTTTTTAAGTCAGCATCTGTGTGACATAAAGAACCCACCTCAAGTATAGCCGGTATCCCCCCAAGCAGTGTTTCGCAGCCCCTTTAAGGCAAGGAATAATTATACTCTACAATGTGCACAGATAGGCAGAAAGATGGTGTCTGCCCCCTTATGTTAAGATGTTCTGAGGAACATCTTAACATTAATAAGCTTGTCCACCCATGTCAGGCTTTTTCTGCACTTGCTTATCTTAACATGTAGTCCGGGACTGAAGTGCACTTAATTAAGAGGTTCTGTATTTACAGTAAAGCTTTCGGATTTAAAAGCAAGAAACTGCAAATGCAGCTAAACATTGCTCAATAATAAGGTATTGCCAACTTAATCTTGCAATAAAACCAGAATGCATTACATGGATGAAAGCTAACAAAAATAGAGCCTCCTAAAAGGTCAATAAGGGCACAGCAAAGTGCCTTGGCATTGGAAGTGGTCATGCACTTTGCCTAAGAAGTTTATTATCGCGCTGGCTCCTCACAGTACAAGATCACGGGTTCCATTCCAGCAATGACAGCCACATTTCAATGGAGGAAAAAAAAAAAGCCTTTGTAGAAGCAGTTTTGTGCCCACTAATATGGTGGCGTGATTGAAACGAACCCAGCAACTAACTCACTAGCTGTTGTAGCTACCTAAATGACGAAAACACACTCCGAAATCACTCACTGTGTGCTGTAATGGGTTCCTGGTCCTTGAGGATTTTTCCAGCGAAGATAAGACAGAGCTGTTCCAGAGGGGCCCCGAATTCCTTGGACACCTGCTCTTTTAGCTACAGAGAGGATAAACACAACCAAGGTCCAGCTAGGCGCTCACAAAACAAAACACCCAGAAATGCATGCGGCGCAACACACGGAGTCATTTATGAGGTGCGACAATGCAGTACAACAAATGCATTTTCAATAACATCTGCAAATGACAACTCATCAAGGGCCACAAAGGCATCAAAGGGACAGAAAGAAGTGAAGCTTGGTTGACCTTGGCTAAATGAAAACACCCCAGTGGCCATGCACATTCTTTTTTGCCACATGCCCCGAAGCAAAACACTGATACTTCGTTTCAACTAACTCTATAATTGTTCCCGACGATCTGGCTGGAAAAAAAGGCCCTATTTTCCTCACATATCTGGACACACAGGCACCCAGGCTAGCAAAAGTATACACATAACAAGGACGCATAAAAGCCTATCCCTGCTACATAGAGAGCCTTGCCTAACTGAGGGCAAAGTACAAGTTCTTTCATTAGATGTACAGGTCAAAGTAAAATGAAAGGTAAATATTTTACTAGAGTCCAGCGCACAAGTACTCTCCTAAGCATGAGTGAAAAGCACACTTTTTTTTTGTGTAGCTTTCCCGTGGACAGATGATCACTTAAATGCCCTTTCAAGTTTATTGAAGGCATAAAAATAAATTTGGGTTTTTCAATGCTAGGTGTTTTCTTTGACACTGCTGAACATGCACTCATATTCAATAAAAGTTCGCTAAAATTTGCCCCACAGATAAGTGTATCCATACACATGCATCACACCTCTGCAAAGGATTCCCTTCACTGAATGAGTCCGACTGCCACAAGGCAATCCTCACCATAGTGTAGCACGTAACCCCACAAGGCAAAAAGCAACCTTCTATAGAGGCCAAACGACCAGAATGAAATGCTATCTTCACGGTCAGCATTCTTAGAACAAATGAACATGGCGATACTCTAGCGTTATCAGAAAGGTGAAACTAAATTAAGAGCGCAAGGAATTATGAGATTACCCCTTGAGCTTTGTTATCACAGAACAAGTAAGATAGCTTGAGATGCGATGACTGCTACAGGTAATAAAAGGGCAACAGAGCTGCTTGACCTCACAACAGAAGTAGTTCCACGTGCCACAAAGAAGTTGACATATCAAGACCAAAATACAGCCTGCGGACTTCCGATCACTATACAGTACTTGAACATTGGTCAAGTATGATTTGGCCCTTAACGAGACATAATTACCACTGCAGCCAGTAGGTTATACATAACTTTTAACAAATCAATGTCATCGGCAGCCGCATGTTTGAGGAAACAAAACGACATCGCATGAGGTGCCTGCTGCAAAGTTACAAGATAAATTTTCCACTTCTGTCACTCTCGTTCTCAGAATCTTTCGATCCTGAAAATTTAGAAAATTTTCCTTAAAAACACGGGAGCAGTGACACATTCGATTTGGCGGCTTTCACAGTGAATGGCACAAAGAACGTTAATCCAGTTACGAAAATCTCCGCTCCGCCGGCTCGCGCGCCAAGTCGGAAGTGGGGCAGGAGCACGCTTTCGGCAACCCGTGAGAAAGTAGCGAAAGGACACCACTCTGCGATAGCCGTACATTTTTTTTCCTCTTGCCGCTTCCTTTACCCGCAAGCGTCCCTGCCTCCCTCCCCCGTTTAACCACCGTCCTTCGGGGTGAAAATTCCAGAAACGCCAAGCAGGAAACTGGCGATCAACAGTCGGATATGGCGACGCTCAGGCGTTTCGGACTCTCGAAGTGAACGGAGTGTGAACACCGCGTCACGTTGCCAGCGTCGAAACAGAACGCGTCCCTGCTTCGAACAACTGTCAGTAGCGTCGCTTCATTTTCCGCTTGTGGGAAGCCCTGCGATCATCGGGCGATCGCGCAGCCCCCTGGGAACGCTCGCTTGACGCATCACGAAGCGTTTCCAGCGCCGAATCGACGGTACCAACTCGCGCATACACAGCAGACAACTTTGACAGGGCCGATGAAGCAAGCTTAGAGATCGAACAGCCTTTTTCTTGCGGCACTGTTCGAATACCTAGGCCTATCAGTACACACAATCCCTGTGTGACGTAGACTAGCTACTGGGAAGTTTGCGGCGCTCGCAAGGTTAGAACTTTGTAGTTGGAAAAGAACGGACATTCAACGTACCTCTTTGACTGAAGCCGACTCTTCAACCTTTACTACTTTCTTTTCCTTCGCTGTTTTGATCACTAAGCTGATTTGCTTCGGCGACTCCTCGTCAGCCATGATGACACTCGTGCTCCAATGTGTTCAGCTTCCGGTTTCAGGTCGTTCGCGGATAGTGGCGCTGCGAAAAAAACTTTGCCAACTAAAACAAGCCGCTGATTTAAGCATACAATCATACCTTTCAGCGCATTATTATTAAATAAATATTTATGTTTTATTACTATAAGTGTACTTACACCATAAAGTAAAGGTTAAACGTATGCAGTTTTGCGGGCACAAGGCCAAGGCGGCGCAGCCATCGCAGCAGCGGTAGGGCTGAGTTGCGTGCAGTTGTGTGGTATGTACGATAAATGTGTTTGCAGGAATTTACGATGTTTTTACAAGCATCTGACCGGCTCCATCAGCACTGAAAAGATGTCCACTCGTCATTACCCTTGACAGCCTATTAAAACAGACGTAAGTGTCAGCAAGTGCGTTAAACTCGATCGGTACTATTTACAAAACGCTTTGTCTCCTACGAGTGTTCGTTTCGAGCTCGTGCAGGCCGTTTTTGAGGCTAACGACTCGCCCGCCACGAACACACACGTCACAACGGACGCATACACTCGATCCTTTAATAATCGTTACGCTTCATTGAATTCTTCGATGCTAAAAACATCGCCGTTCGGCACCGATGAAGCGACCGAGGAGCCCATGTTTTGCTGCCGGCGAACACCGGCGGCGGTTCAAAGTGCGTCGTCTGCACAACGCCGCGGCGGCGGCAGCACCACTGCTTCGGCGCAAGCGCACGGTGCAGGACTGCGGTTTCTATCGAACGCCGGGTCCGCCGCCAGAGAAGAGACCGCGGCTCGAGGGCGTCAACGACAGCCATGCCTTCCTCTGGGAAGTCCAGGCGGCACCGAAAGAACAGACCTTCGGTAAGGTAGGCTTCACATCAGCGCGCGTCTCCGGGTTATCTCGCTCTCGGCGGCGCGCCTGCTACGCATGTCTCTCGGTTTAAGGATGTTTACATTCGTAAGCATTATCCTCGCGGCGCCGTGCGGATGCCAACTGCGCGGATCTCGTTGCCTCTTTGCGGATAATGGATTGAAGTTGACATAGTGAGCGATCGGATGTCTCCGGACACCTCGGTGGTTTAGTGAAAAGTAAACCCCTCATAACGCGAGGTGCGTACGGGTGCTGTGAGAAGGAGTGAACACGGGTTGACAGGCGACCGGGAATGCGGACAAACGGGTGCCGCAGAGCTGGGATCGGGCTTTATGCGTCGCTCACTAGGACGGAGACGGGTCGATAACGGGCGAGACGTACGGTGTGACTAAGCATAGTTTGTTGCGACGGTCGCCGTCAAACGATGAATGAGCGCAAACATCTTGCGCTGTGCGAAATGTGCAGAAAGAAGACGCAAGCTTAGGCCTCGCAGCAGCGGTCTTTGGTATTGTCAGGGACCTGTAATAACCCAAGGTGTGTAACTCGCATTGAGAAGCAGTAGAACCGACATGCTGATTTCGTGTTGCGTAACAAGAGGACTCGAGGAAAGTGCTGTCGGGGGCGTTTTATTTTGGGTTCACATCGTCTCGGAAGCAGTCATAAAAGCGACTAGCAACGGTTCTGGCATCTGAGGCGCCTGACAAAAGTGAAAATTGGAAGACCTTCAGGCTACAATTCTGCCAACCCGTACCGGCGCGCGCTGTTGTTGACCAAAATTCTTTCTTTTTGCTGACGATTAGTAATTTCTTCTCCGTACCGAAAAGATCTCATTTTTCTAAAATTTCGTTTTTTTCCTATCACTTGAGTTGTATGGGTGCACTGCTCGCTCACATTTTTAGTATCAGCTAGTTTCGCGAAACCCTTTTTTTTTTTTCTTTTTACGGCTACTGCTATATGCTCTGTGTAAGCAACTATATATACTGTAGTCGGAGCGTAATGTATGTTTATTCTTGAATACTGATCGCATTTTTACCGACGTTTACTGCCAGGACGCCCGCGCAGTGCTCACGAATTTTCGGTCCCGAGAAGCACGCACGTGCTACGCTCGTGGCATGAATTTTCACGAGGGGGACAGTAAACAATTGCCAGCTTGCGCAGGTGCTCGCCGCATGTGAAGCTGTAAAGACATTTTCGTGTGGTTATCGCTGTTATGTACAGAAGGGTCGACGCCTTCACCTCACCTGTGCTGTGGATGAAGACGTCTTAGAAAAAGAATAGACAAAGACACTGCACACTTTCTCTTCTTCATTGTCCTTCTTTTTGTACCCTAACCACCTTGTCAACTCAGGAGCAAGACTAGGCTTAATGTGGAAAAAAGAAAAGTTAGTAATACTCTCTGCTGTAGCAAGGAAGTACTGCAAGTATTGAGGGATTATTGAGTATTGAGGGATGCACAGCAGTGATGTCGGATTCATACCATGGGAGTGAGTGAGTGAAAAGTTTATTAGCTCTCAAGAGTATTTCATGTCGAGTCCAGCTGGCAGGTTCCTATTCTCGGGCCCCAGCGGCATGGCTGCAACGCATACTCAGTCGACCAACCGGACATGGTTGATCAATTGGCCTCCCACTTCTCTGGATTGAGATTCTGTATGTGTGGGACTGCTGTGATTTTCTGACAGCTCAATGTTATGTGGTGTAGTGTTGGTCTGTCTCAGCACGAAGGGAAAATACCAGGAGAATGTGTTAGAGGGTGCTGTCAGGCTGTGACAGAATGCATACATCTTTCGTGAGGAAAATATATAATAGCTGTAAATTGTCAGCATGTACGCACCTGTGAGGCCTGAGCTTGCAGACGTATGAAGAAGTTTGAAATTAGACAGAGGCATCAAGCTGTGGAAAGAAAATTACTAGGGTGACATTAAGAGACGGATGGCAGCTGGACAACACCAGACGTCCTGAGGATGTCTTCGAATGGTCAGAACGTCTCATCCCAAGCAGAACATTCTGAGTACCTTTCGAGTGCATCGACGGCTCAATGTCCTCATAAGGATGTCCTCAGTTTGTAGTTTGCTGGACGACTCGGTGAAAATTCCTCATATGTCCTACAGTCGTTCTATTGCAGGACAATATTGTGGAATTGACCTGAGATCAAATTAGCTTTATCTCTCGCTACTGGTTTGTTAATTGATACTTATGTACAGTAGTGATGTAATGAAGGAAACCATTGTGACCCCAAAAATTTTATGCCTTGAGGAGATATCTTAAGATATATTTGCTTTTACACCCGGTCTTATGTATCACATGCTTCTGGTGGGGCTGGGCTGTTTAGATTTTTGGGTCACTCATATTTTTGATTCCGGCTGCAGAATTGAACTCCAAAGAGAGCTATAGGTCTTTGCGGCCCTGGGCATGGTAAACTTGTGCTGTGCCTGTTCTTTTCACTTATTCTTGTTAGCTTCTCTTACATTAGCTTTGAATATGGCACTCCCATGAAAAAGAAAACATCTTGATACAAATCCTGAAGTGGTAACGAAAATATCCCTGAACATGGTCGTCACAACATCTTGAGTATGCGCGAGGGACGGACAAATGGATCCCAGTGTGACTGCTTGAGGACCAGTTAGCAACAACCTTAGGACGTCTGAACATTCTGCCGCGGGCATCCTGAGGTCATAACCAGGACGTCTTTGCATTCTCTGGGCAGCGTGGATATGTACACTGTAAATCAGGACAATATTGAGTTTATGATATACTTGCTCAAATCAAGAGGAGGGAATGTACATGGAGGACATGCAGTGCATAAAACCAATAACTGGTAGTGTTGTAACGGCAAAGCGGATCCGGAGGGAAGCGACGCGTAGCGCAGAACAGTAGTGTCATATGGGGAAGTGGTAAAACCTTAATCAGGTGGGTTGGCCATGGCTAACTTCGTCCGCTTTTTTTCACAATGTGTCGCGCCCTGTGGGTTGTTCGCGAAAAATTCGTCCCTCACCCACAAAACTGGTTGAAAACAAACGCGCGGGGGCGACGCGGGCACGATCCGCTTTCATGAGGCATCAACTGCTCATGCGGAATAGCAGGTGCGTGCATGACAGTTGGCGCCATCTACCGCTTGCACCTGTCACCAGCGTGAACTGCGCGTGCGCACTTGAAGATGGTGGTTTGTTTTCAACCGATAGAGGGCAGAGGAGAATAGATGCGAATGAAGCTTTAGGCGTGCATGCGCATAGCGGCCGTGTGAGGAAGATGGATTAGGACAGGGCTAATTGGTGATCATTAGGAACGTCTTTGGCCCGCAGTGAACTCAGCCTGGCTGACGCCATGGCGATGAATTTGTCAAACCACCCGGTACCGAAATTCTAAAACAAAAAAAAAACATGCGATACCTGATCAGAGTCCGACATCGCGTCGAGCTTTTTCTTTATTGGGAAATAGAATTGAAATTAGCTACATCTCTCTTCAGGGCACTTTGAGATTTGGTGCGTTCATCCAATGAGTAGGATCTTGCGAAAAGCTCGGTTTCGAAACTGGTTCGTAATTTTACCTTGTACGCGTGGAACGCTGAGCAGGCGTATTGCTGGAAGCAGGCAAAATGCGCTCACGTACGCACGCACAAAACCAATGAGGAAAACAGCTTAGACGTGCGCGAATATCAGAAAATTTCGAGCGATGAATCGACCATCCTTCTACTCGATTCGTTGAATGCATCAAGCCATAACGCACGTGCAAAATGGTTCGAAGCGAATCGAACATGCGCTCAAATTTTCGAATAGTTTCCCGATAACTTACACGAACTTCCGGATAATGCTGTAGTTTTCTTCGACGACTGTTTCAAAAATTCAGGGGGCACTTTGCTCTCTAAAGTGCTGCAAGGCGAAAGCGTTTCCTGGCGCACTGTGTGTTTTTATTTACTTTTTTATTTTTCATATTTTTTTATTTTTGCTCCTTTTCTTGTTTCTATTGTTTTTTATTCTTATTTTCATATCTCATTTTATTTGTTTTCTGTTTGTTTTTTATTTTGCTTTTCTTGACTTTATTCCTTTTATTTTATTTATGAAACCTGTGCATTCACTAGATGCGCCTTTATTCATGCTGGAACCTTGAGCCTTGGTGGCAGAGTGGTAGCGTCTCCTCTTCAAATGCCAAAGGCCCTGGTTCGATTCCCACCCTCGGCGCAGTTTATTTTTAAGCAGTGACGCCGAAAGGCGGACAAATCTGCCGACGCGTCTGTCGACACGGCTGCTGACGCATCCAAGATTTGGCGACGCGGCAGATTTAATGTGCTCCGTAGTGGAGCACTTGCAGATCCATGAGAGCTTAGTTCTTATCAGGCACCCGGTCAGCTTCTATTTCTAGAGAGAAACTTTGCATGGACCTATGTAATACGAGGCAATATCTGAACAATCATCGGCTTGGCTCATGGTTTATGGGGGTTTAACGTCCCAAAGCGACTCAGGCTATGAGGGACGCCGTAGTGAAGGGCTCCGGACATTTCGGCCACCTGGGGTTCTTTAACGTGCTGTGACATCCCACAGTACACGGGCCTCTAGAATTTCGGCTCCATCGAAATTCGAACGCCGTGGCCGGGATCGTACCCGCGTCCTTTGGGTCAGCAGCCGGCGCCATAACGTTACACTGAGCCATCACAGCGGCTGTTGTAAACAACCATCACTGAATACACACAACAAACGAAAGCCCGTGGAGTTTTGCTCATGAATGTCCCTGTAACAGCAGGCCTTATTGCGGCGTGCTTATGTGGGGATTTCTTGTCCATGGAGCGCTAGGCGTTAATGGATTTGCTCGAAGTCCATTCCGTCATTAGTCTTTTTTCACTTCGTAGTTGCCCCATGCCTCCGCTTTGGCTGGAAATATGCACTCAGCCGGGCGAATGATAAGAACCGAATAGAATCGAACGAAAAGATTGTACTATAGTGTGGTTACGTTTGTTACGTGCCTTCCATCCACGGCTTACAAACAAAAGGCGCGGTTGCTCCGAGAAAATAGCGCGCAGGGAAGACGATCTCATATTGTTGTTGTTTTCCTCCTATCTAAATTCGTATCTAAAGTAGCAAGTGGTCATTAAAATTTATGAGCACAAAAAAGTAACGCAAGACGGGTTCATCTTTACCGGTTAAAATTCGTGTGAAAGTGAGAACGTTGCTACTTGTTTTCGGCGCAACATTACTTGGGATACGGGACACGCGCGCTTTTAGTTCCCTTGGGTACCACCACGGGGCGCATAGCCTTGAACGTTCAAAAATAGCGCGTTGACGTCATCCGGGACGTAAGACGTTCATGATGAAGTTTAGCGCCAAAAACGAGGACAAAGTAGGAGTGAAGACACAACACGAGCGCTCGTGTTGTGTCTTCACTCCTACTTTGTCCTCGTTTTTGGCGCTAAACTTCATCATGAATAAGATTCAACTCGCCCAACTTTCCACCTTACTATGTAAGACGTGATGTAAGACGTGTCGTGTCGTCGTTCTTTCGCCTTGTGTTCGTCTTTTTTTTGGTGCTAACCTATTTCAAAGAATGTCTAACCAACTGGCCCAGCACAAAGTTTTCCTAATGTTCTTTCCGACACATAGCAGGGGCGCGTCGATTCTTGAAAATGGGAGTAGAATATATGGCCTCAAAAAGAGCTGCTCGAAATTCTTTACCTTCACAGAGTGTATACCTTCTATTCTTGGCGAAATAATTTCCTGTTGGTTAGATTGATTGATTAAAACTCTTTGTTCTAAGCGGGATGACTCAGTGGTCTGGCTATTGGGAGATGAAGTTGGGAGGTAGGCCCGAGATAACAGCCTTGGCCCGAGATAACAACATTGCCTCTTTGTCTCCTTCCCTTCTCGGCAGGATTCCAAGCACAATAAGCAGCACAACAAGAACGGTGGGAACAACGGCAGTGCCGGAGGCGGTGGTGGCGGACCCGCCGTGACGGCCGCGCTCGCCCAGTCCCCCGTCACATCGCCCATGGAGGAGACGGCACTGCCGCTCATGGTGGAGGGGGGCGGCAAGCCGGACGAGGAACTCCTCTCTACGGCCGCCGTCGTCGAGATGGCCGGACCTCCTCTGCCGGCCGACGCCGCCATGATGGAGGTCGCCGGCACCCCGTCGGACGAGGACGACCCGGCGTTCAACGCCTTCAACTACTGGAAGACGCCCTTCCCTGACGTCAACGCGGACGTCATCATGGAGTAGTAGACCTTCTCCTCGCAGCAAACCCACTCACCCCTTCTGTCGTTGCCGCCATGCCTTTCTTTTCATCTCGCTGCCTCGCCTGTTCTTTTCTTTGTTTCATTTCAAACACCGCTTTGTTCAGGTCATTGTTTCACCTAACCGTTACCGTCGTCGCACCTCGAACAATAGAGAGTTTTAGCGTGCCGCAGACCTACTAGCGTAGATGTATGGCGCACCAACTGGGTGCCAGGCGCATGCGCAGTGGACAAGTGTCCATGCGCAACAGGCTGGTATTGTATACGTCTACGCTAATGCGTCTCCGGTGCGCTAAAACTCCCTAATATTATTTTTCTCCCTTTCGAAGTGGCCAAACCTCGACGTCAGTAGTACAATACGCGCATCAGTTGTTTCTTCGCTAACACGTTTGCGTTATGCTGGGACTGGCGCATTCTGCGCGGTGAAAGGAAAGCGTTAGCCCAGAGTATGCGTGTGTCTGTGGGATGAATCAAAAGGAAAAGCGCGGGCGAACCGAGGTAAAGGGGGAAAAAAAAGCTCGCGTATGAGAGCGTGCGCGCCACTCCTGTGGGTGGATCGTGCATTGACTTCCTTGTGCGCTCGCCGTCATTTCTTGTTAGTTTTTCTCTCTCTCTCTCTCTCTCTCTCGACTTTCATTTGAAGTTGTGGTTAAGAAAGGACGTTGCGAAGGAATTAAACGGCGGTTGGTTTTCCGCGTGTTTCATGTTTTTTACTCGAATCTTTGAAAAAAATATGGGGCTTCCTCCGCGTGCGCTGTATCATTTTTGTTTGTTCTTGTTATTTATTTGCTTACTTCTTTTTCTTTCGCGTATGTAAATGAAGCTTCTCTGAACCGCTACACGGCGGCGCCTAGTTCTAAAATAGCGCCTGGCAGTGTATGCAGCCGCGACCAAGTACTTACACGTCACCGCGCACAGCTGCGGACGACGCGAGCGTTTGAAACATCGTGTGGGCGGGTCCGACCGGAAAGCAAGGAACGTTGCAGAGTTCGGGGTAGATGGGGCTTGTTTTCCTGTACGACGCTCTCTGGCTGCTGGGAAAGAAAAACAAGTAGAAAAAAAAGATGGAATGGCTTACACCGGAAGCTGGCTATAAAAACATTTAGTTTAACTTCGTGTTCGCGTTCCGGGTTTTGCTTTGGTTCTGTGTGTGGACACGTTGGCGCACTATATAAATCTCGGCGTCCGCGCACGGAAGGGTCTGCTGCCTGTTTCATGTTGTGTTTCTTTGACGATGAAATAAATATATTCTTTCTGTGGTGTTCACCTCGGTTGTCTCAATGCTGTCTTTCCTGCTGACCTAGAAATTAAGTGTGCACGCGTCCTGATCAGGACCCAGCCGTAGCATTGTGTAGCAAGGGAGGAGAAATTACGAAAAAAATCATAGCGTGCGGTACATGGGGCCTAGTACAGGAAAGGACTGAAGGCCTCATTAAACATCATTTCTGAGAGAGCCAATGCGGCGCCTATAGTATATGCAGAGGCTGGAAGGTGATGGTATATTCCTGCTTGATTTGCGAGGACTCCGTGTTAAAGAAATCCTATTCTCGATTACGAGGTGATTTAGGCTGTCGCAGATTTGCCTGCACCTTGTGTTTGTATTTTAATAACCACGTAGAATGGTCTCGGCGAGGAGTCATTGAGGTTGTAGGAAGTTGCGTGTGTAGGATAGGCGTAGCCAGCGCGGGACAGGTGTGCCTGTCGTGCAGTGACCTAATGGGCGGTTGTGCTCTACATAATGTGTCCGAATAAAAGGTGGCTCCTTAAGCACACGCATCTGGTATTTTAGCCTTTTTAGACCGAGAGTAGCGAATGTTCATAGCACCATCGTGTTTACACAGAGAGCCCACGATCGGAGTTCGAGCAAACATTCGAGACATCATCTTGGGGGAGGGGTAAGGAATGGTGGCGCTAGTTTACGTATTTACATATTTTTGATGAACAAAAATACAATCCTCTGAAGCAGTGTCGAGTGATCAATTGTCAGAAATCACGGGCCTTCAGTGATGGTCATGAATATCACGCCAAACTGAACTTTTTTTTTTTTTTTCATTTCTACTCGGCGTTCAGGGAGCAGGTAATATTTTTGGGACTAACCTTACTACACTAACTTATATTGCTAACTGTGATGAACGAAGTAGCGGGCAAAAAGCTATGGAATATGATTAGTGAAAGAGCGTGTCGTTCGTAGGTTTTCACGCAGTACACTTCAGATAGAACTCCTGCTGAAGCTGCGTTGACCGCGGCCGCGCGTGTAGTACACAGTTGACTGCAAGCGCAATTAGGAAACACAGCGCGCGTTGGTTCGAGTTGCGCTCACATCCCGACGGATGGCAGCACTCTCGCATGTTAGAACACATGTTAGAACATATGCTGCTGCGAGCGCCATGGTGAGCTCCATGCCAACGTAGCAAGCAAGATGAGAAATGAAAGTAGCTAGCGAAACACATGGGTGGTCGTATGGTCCATAGCGTGCTAACCACCATTGCTAATTTAAAACTGCACTGGCATCTCAGAGAGACTGTCGACGCTACCAAGAGGCGCGTTCAAACATACAACGCCTGAAAATTCACATTCCGACTAGTCCTGCTAAATTAGCGACTTTTTACCAGCCCAGCCGTTTTTATTATTTTACAAACTGCCACTCTCCCGTTATACCTGGGTTTTGGGCTACATCGAACTTTGTTGGTTTTGTGTCCCTGTTACAGCGAGTAAAACAAAGTGGTTAGGTGTATACGAAGTGCAGACAGGCCGTCAAAAGACACTCTTCAGGTAGAGCATATCATCTCGCCTTATGTATCACACTCAAGACTACCGTAACGAACCGTGCGCTCGTATGATTAGTACTGCTAGTACTATATACTACCGCCGCCATTGTCGCTTTTATTCCTGGAACCGCCAGTTCTACTAAAAACTACCGGTGTACCACCATAGCGCCGGAAAAGTGGTTTGAGCAAACGCATTGTATGTGGGAGGTTCGGAGTTCGATGCCCAATGCCGCAGGGTACACGCCGGTTTCCAATTGGCCAGCTTACCCATGGCCAGCTGCTCTGCTTCTCTGAGGTGAAATGCCTGGAAAACTGGTCGTTGACCCTGCCTTGTGCAGAGCAAATCCACCTTGGGCCATGGTTCTCTTTGACCAAAGCTGCCCTTGGGCCGCTAAAATCCACCATCATCATCATTACTGCTTTACTACTGCTGCTAGCTCTCATGTAGTATTTTTTTTTTTGCTACTACCACTGCTCCTGCTATCTAAACAGCCACTACGACACAACTGTGGCCAATATATTGCTTCCATTAACACTACAAGTACCATTACTACTACTACCAAAGCACAGCCATTACTACTACTACTACTACTGCTGCTGCTACTACCACTACTACTATTACTACTACTGCTACTACTGCTGCTGCTGCTGCTGCTACTACTACTACTACTACTACTACTACTACTACTACTACTACTACTACTATTACTACTACTACTAATACTGCCCCTACTGCTACTGCCCCTTCTGCTGCTGCAGACTGTTACTAGCAAGCACCACGTGGTGCTTGTAGTAGTAGTAGTAGCAGTAGCAGCAGTAGTAGTAGTAGTAGTAGTAGTAGTAGTAGTAGTAGTAGTAACGTACTCATCCACTGGCTCCTGCAGTCAACTGACCTGTGTGGGTGCCCCCGATGGCGACCGACGTTCAGGAGTGAACGTCCGGCATTGTTATGACGCCGAGGATGAAAACAAACTTGGCTTACTTAACGCTCGGCGGTTCCGCCTTCCTTTCGAGGCCGACCCCTCCCCTTCCCGCTCGAAAAGAGGGGCGCTTCCGAAATAGCCTCGCCCGCCGGCTGAGTAGGTACGAAAAAAAAGAAGCGCCGGAGTCAGGCCCGAGGGAAACCGGGCTCTAGGGGGCCAAGGCCGATGACGCGAATAGAAGAGGCGACTTGTGCCGCTTTCTCTGGCACCGTTGACCTGCTCTGTGTTGTATAAAAACAGTTGATTCGTGTCAGGGGAATGCATGTGGAAGAGGACGTGGCCTGGAGATTCAGGAAAGAGAGACTTGGTCGGGTGTGGGGAGGGCGAGGAAGTGGCGGCCCGTCGGCATTCCAGCGCCTAGTCGCGGAGTTCTCACCGTGACTTACCGGGCGGAAACTGCGGCCCGGAGCTGCACCGGGGTAGACCGCCGCTCGTCCGCTGCCCAACTCGCCTCAGTTTACATCCGGATAGGTAGCCGCCGTGCGACAACGGTAAGTTTCTCTCTCTCTCTCTCTCTCTCTCTCTCCCTCAGGTAGCAGGGCAGGCGACGGCGATTTTGAACGGTGCATGCAGTCGGTCGTGTTATCGTTCGTTTGCTCATTAATGCGCACAGCATGTAAAAGGGCAGGTTAGCACTGGTGCCTCAATTCAGTGCCCTGAACGCGTGCTGCTCGCAAAAACAAGGACAGGGTGATTTGCATACTTCAATCGAGAAACGCCTTATGAAAAGGTCGCTAGCATATTGATTTCTGTCGCCTCATCCACAACTCACCATTCGTGCATGACTGCCAAAGGAAAAAAAAAATGTCGAAACCCGTAAAGAAAGCAACTGCTTGGCTGTGCAGAACGTCTCCTTTTCCGTAACGCACCCCAGTGCCTCGCAGGAAGAACAGTCAGCACTAGCTGTTGGCTGCAGCGCACTACAACAATGCAGTGCAGCATAGCCAACACATGGATGCCGCTTTGCCACATAGCTACTAGGTAAAGCAGAGTAGCCGTCTAACTGGCTGCAAGCGAGGCGCTGTGATTATCAACCACAAACCTGTCGTATATAAGGATCATAAACCTTTTGCGATGAGTGAAACTTGGGAAAAATATGGTGTGGTGATATGGTAGCGTGTGCTTATGAGTCTCCTCTACGGCTAGGCTTGGACGTAAAGTGAACATGCCAATTCTCCACCACTGCGCGCATCAACATCAATGTAACTTTATTATCTTGTACCATCGTGAAACATCCCAAATTCATTGCTTAGCGTACAGTTTACTGCGTATGCCTTGTAGCTCGGCCTTCGCGTCATTTTAATATCAATGCATCCAAGAGCCGCTCAGTGTCTGAAGAGTGGCAAATTAGCTGTTTGCTTATGCTTTATTTGGCGAGGTGATTGCTGCTTTGCTGGTTGGTATTAGCTGATGCCCAGTTATAGAACCACATGCGTTAGCAGTTCACTGTCCTAACCAGCGACAAATACGTAGGCATATGCTTACGCGTATGCATCAGAGTGTTTATCAGCTGAAATCCCTTGGCATATTAAATTAGGCGCACATAGGTTTTCACACAGTATACATTGGACATCAGGCGATCTTAAGTCCACTCTAATCAAATCCGCTCAAAAGCAGTCGCTAACGCCTACTGCCTCTCCAATCTCTGCCGGTTATTTCATCTGATAAATGGCGAGTATGTTCTGCCGGTGGAGCGCGCTGCAATTGAGAGTAGCTTTTGAAGCGAGACTTGCCGAAGATTACGCCGTAGCTGTGTATATACGAGTTGGAGTTACCGACGTACATTTGTATCTATAAGAAAACAAAACAAATCCTGTCGTTGAATGCAACAGCATGTTTATATACTTCGCAACCTTCGCAAATACATAGGCGTTGGCTTCGATGTACTTTTAAAGTGAAAACTCTTTATGGGAGGCATTCCGAAGACATCATCGCAACCCCTTCAGACGAACAGAATGGGCTCAATATAGTTGAAACCTATATTCCACTGTGCCGTTTCTTATCCGGTTATTTACAGCAGGAAGGAATGCAGGAAGATGGGATTCCTGAGAACACAAAACAAAATTAAGTGGGGTCCACTGCGGAGCCTAAGTTCTCTGCACGAACCCCTTCTCAAAACGTTTGCTAGCGGACTGAGGCTCCACATCAACCCATGTTCAATTTGCTTTGTCTTATTTGATTATGTCCGCCGTAGTTCAAGCACGCGGTCTGCTCGCATCGACGGTGTACTCCTTGACACATATTGTGCGCTTAAGCCATTGTTCATGGCGCAAAAGTCAAGAGAGAGGGTGAGGAGGTGATGGAGCACGCAGGTGAGGGGGACAGTGCGCTTCCATTGCGATGACTGCGATGGAGGGAAGAGGTGGTGTGAACAAGCCACGGTGTAAGGTGGAACAAGCATACGAAGTGAACGTACACATAGGTTTCTACGTCACACCGGCATCGTACCTTTAATGGAAAGCGCTAACGAGCTTCCATAGGCACAGTAGTTGGTGTACAGTCGTCCACACGCTCTACAGCGCCCCTGTCACTAGCTGCTGCCTGATGGGCCGTATACAGCTGAAAAAATTATGTGGAGCTAAACAAGATGCATGAGAATCTGCAAGCGCTGTGAGACCAGATTTCGAGCCTTAGGCCACTCGTAAATGAGACAAGTGCACCCCCCGTGCGCCATTCAAGCGCTCTAGACAGATATGTGGATGTTACGTGAATTCAGCGGCATTAATATGACAGAGTAGCGACATCGCAACTCGCATATAAGGAGCGGTGCGGGGCATCGTAGACACCAGGGGGCGCTCCGTGCTAACGCTATACGCGGGGTAATGTAACGCTATGTACTGTTCATGTATACGCTCTCGCAGACGCAGGAACACTCTCTGCGTTCCAAGCTTTCTTTCACTTAACAATTCGCGCAAAGCTAGCGTAAACGTAGAGTAATTTTGATTTTTACTGAAGGCTCGGGACAAAGCCTGTCAGCTTTCGTTTACTTGATCTTTCTTTTTCATCCTAAAGATCAGAGGCAAAGATCGAGCTGGTGCTGGCTGAGTCAGCGCCCCGACATGCCTCGTCGTCCGGTGCTAGGCTACTGGAACGTTCGCGGCCTCGGCCAGTACATCCGCAACCTGCTCGTCTACAAGGGTGTCGCGTTCGAGGACAAGCTGTACCGATTCGGCCCCGCGCCGGACTTTGACCGCTCTCACTGGCAGGGCGAGAAGTTCTCACTAGGACTCCAGTTCCCAAACCTGCCTTACTACATCGACGGCAACGTCAAGATCACACAGAGCTTGGCCATCCTGCGGTACCTGGCCAGGAAGCATGACCTGGCGGCGAGGTGCGTAGCATGCGCAACAGGGCCTCTTGGCGTCGACTGCGTCAGTGTGTGTGTGTGTGTGTGTGTGTGTGTGTCTTTTGTTTTTACAGTAAATTAAAGAGATGCCCTAGCATACGAACTCTTTTAAATGGGCTTCGAGGGCCATAGAGTCACCATTTGGAAGTAAATGGTGGAGTGGCCTAGCCTCGGAGATCCGGGCTTCCCCTTTTTACGCCACTGCAGTTTGTTTGCGAAAACGGTCGGATGTGGCGACACCTGCTCCCCCTGGGTGACAGAGCACAGAAGAAAAGCAAAGTATTCACGTTGCAAGGTGCACAGTCGTCGCTCCTGTTGTAGCAGTCCGAAAGTAAGCTACCAACTGACATTTGTAACAAAAAATGGTAACTGCAAGGCCAGCTGGACATTTAGAGTAGTTGGCGTTCTGCCGTAAACATTTGGGTTCAACTTGTAAGAATTCGCATAAATTGCTGACTTTCACTGGAACTTCCATCAATGGTAGAGGGGTACTTGAGCATAAATTACCAGAAATTCGGGACAGCACCCAGCCAGTGCCGCTAAGACTGGCGGCCTATCACGTTCTGTTCTGAAGCCACTCGCTCATTAGGTCTCTTCAGTTTGGCTGAACTTTCTGCACCAGTTCAAGGAGTGCAGCACTTTCGAATTCGTTTTGTCAGGTCACTGAGCGTGCCCGCTGCACTTCCATTTTCGTTTTGCAAAACTGTTAGCCTAGTGCAACACGATTTCTTGGCTGGCTTGCACTCTCCGAAGTGAAAGTGCAGCTGTAGTGCAGCAATATGGCGGCGCCCATGTGTATGTCGGAGAAGCGGAGAAGACATGAAGTAGTCACTTAATGAAGTGGTGACAGTTTTTTCTTGAAGGGAGGAGGTGAGTAGCTCTTTGTGGCACCATAATTGTAAACCTATAGGCCGTCAGTTAAAGCCCTATGGGCAGCATTTAAATGTATATGTTCGTAAATCGTTTACGCGTTTACATGCAACGACTTTCTTTTTTTTCTGCGAAACGATGATTTCCAGAGGCTGGTTCATGACAACACTTCACGTGGTTCGGGATTCTGGCGGCCGTTGATGTCGACGGCACGCTGTTGGCTGCAATTTGGTGGCGACGGCAAGGCTAGCAGACGGCAGGCTTGCACTCGACCATTCGTTTCGGAAGCAGCCAGTGCCAAGTTCCAGGCATTTAAACTGCCTGCACTGACACTGCACCCTGGCGGCCCCGCCGTAAAATGTCACTGAACTAGTGCAACGAGTGCAGCCAAATCGGAGAGACCCATTCTATTGCTTTCTTACGTCACAAATGGTGTTAAGGCGCTATTTTTAAATGTTCAAGACCATGCGCCACGTGCTGGCATCCAGTGGAACTAGAAGTGCTTCTCCCGAGTTCCTGGTAATGATTGAATTAAATGAACCTTTATAATGAGGCAATGATAGAGAGTGAAAGTACTGCGCGCTCCAGGTCTACGTCGCTGTCTCAAGTCGGCGAGCGAGATTGCAGCCTATTAGCATGGTTTTTACCCAACACGTGGGTGATGTGGGCAACGAGCAGTGGCCACAGTGTTGGCCGTAGTGCAACAGGAGGGGCAGCGCAGCTCCGTCAAGAATTAGGTACGTAGCGGGAGTTAGGAATTTGTGGCAGTGTGGTGACTGTGGGGCGCGTGGACAGGAGCAGCATGTATGCGTGTTGTCACGGTACGCGCCACATACCTGACGGTGGGGGTGGCCAGAGCGGTTGAGTATGTCGTGTTTGTAGAGGTCTCCAAGGCAGAGAATTAGCGTGCGTTTATCTGATGTGAGTAGATTCGCAGCGAGTGAGGATTAGGGAAGAGGATGAAGGAGGCGCGAAAGTGTCGTGGCTCTGTGAGTCTGTCTCTTCGGTACTCGCGGCGCATAGTCCACTTGTCGTTCGCGTAGTAATCGTCCGGCCAAGGAGCAGAGTTGCTCGGAGACGTGTCGCTAGATAAAGTATGAGTCCGTTCGTTAGAAGCCTAGTAAAAGCCCAAGAAGCAGATTAACTAAAAAGCGACGGTGAAGTAGAAGTCAAAGACACAGTGGGAAACCTGGTTGCCCCCCAGAAGCACCAGCACCTCCACACTCCTGAGGCGCCACCAACTAACCCACTCAACTCTGCCAACCTTCATCCTCCAGAAATATTCTGTCACGTGTGTGAAGCCTCGGCTTATAGTAAAAACTTTCATTATATATTAAACACATGAAAGTAATCATGAGGCCATGATAATGCGGCTTTCCCGCACGAAGTTTCATAAACGTCCTGCTAATTGTCTTGCCAAAGCGACGACGACGACAACAAACACGCATTCCAGAAAACCTTGCCCATAACAGCTATGGCTGTAAAAGTTACAGTGTAAGTACTAAATTAGCGTAACGAGCTTCCACACCTTGTTACGCTCGGCGTGTTGTTCATTTTACTTCAAGACATTGTGCGCTTTTGATTGATGCTGCGCGCAGGGACGAGCAGGAAATGCTGCAGATGGACCTCCTGGAACAGCAGGCGAAGGATCTGGCCTTGGGCCTGACCATGACCGCCTTAAATCCGACCTTTGACGAAGCCCGAAAGAAGTACCAGGACAACCTGGTGACCGTGCTGAAGCCGTGGGCGGATCACATGCGGGACCGGAAATGGGTGATGGGTGACCGGCTCACCTACGTGGACTTCCTGCTCTACGAGGCGCTGGACTGGAACCACGAGTTCAACCCTGAGGCGTTCTCCAGTTACCCCGCGCTGCTTGAGTATCTCAAAAGGTTCGAGGAGCTGCCCAACATCAAGGAGTACTTCGCCTCCGAGAGCTACAGCAAGTGGCCCATTCTCGGACCCATGGTCAAGTGGGGACACTTCAAGGAGTGACCTCATGGATGTCAGCTACCCATGTAGTTCCTTTATTCGCGACTCTTTCCCAAGTGCTGTTTCAATGATTGCGACATTTCTGAGAGACATCCAAACAACGCAGAGACTGTCCTTAGCGCCCATAGTAAAACAATGGGACTCTATATAACGCTACAACCGACTTTGTGCTCTGAAATCTAGATTTGCCTTGCTTTTTGCCCATGCCCCTGCAGGCATTATCATCATCATCTTCAGCCGGACTACGCCCACTGCAGGGCAAAGGCCTCTCCCATGTCTCTCCAATTAACCCCATCTTTTGCCAGTTGCTGGCACCCTATCACCGCAAGCTTCTTAATCTCATCCGCCCAAAGTTTCTGCCGCCCCCTGCTGCGCTTGCCTTCTCTTAGAATCCACTCCGTTACCCTTAAGAACCAGCGGTTATCTTGCCTTCGCATTACATGCCCTGTCCAAGCCCATATCTCCCTCTTGATTTCGACTAGGATGTCATTAACGCGCGTTTGTTCCCTCACCCCCTCCGCCAGCTTCCGATCTCTTAACGTTACACCTATCATTTTCTTTCCATAGCTCGCTGCGTTGTTCTTAAGCTGAACCCTCTTCGTTAGCCTCCACGTTTCTGCCCCATAGGTGAGTATACCGGTAAGATACAGCTGTTGTATACTTTTCTCTTCAGGGATATTGGTAGACTGCCCGTTCATGATCTGAGAGAACAAGGGTTGGGGGGTAGGTTTAGCTCCGCTCGGTTGGCAATATCACGAGCTAAAGCTTTAACCTTCTTGTTCCCTTCGAGGCCCTCGCGGCCTGTGGTCCATGTAATTCGGTGATGTTCGCTGAGGCCGCAACCCAAGATGATCCCCGATAAAGTGAGTGATATCGCCCTGTCGTGTAGTAGTGGCAGGCTTGTTGAGAGTTCGTGACTATGTGGGAAGGGGCACTGATGTTATTAAAATGTCTGATATCCACTGCCACTGCAGTGGCCTCTGCTGTGGATGGGCTGTCGGCTCGTTAGAATCTCGTTGACTGCGACCCAGGACCGCTAGCGCAAAAGCGTCGCCGTCAAGGTAGGCTGCCGCGTCCACATGGCAACTGCTGCTGTGGAACTGGTCTCGGAGCGACAGTCAGAGCATTGCATTCCAATGTATTTTTGGAGAATCTTCGAAAGTGGAGTAGATTTTAATGACGCAGTAAATGGTCAATATCCCCCCGAGCGCAGCCATACGGCTACGAAGTAATGCCACACATCTCTACAGCTGAAAATTTTTGATGGCCCGGAGCCCGCAACTCGGTGCACTGTGCTAAGTGCTCCAGTCCAGCACAGCTCCCGTTTTCTTTGCGCGCTTTTCTAATGCGAAAGCATTACTAGCCCCATTACGAGGAAAGCCGGAGACGTGTATGTGCGCGTATCTGTGTCTTCGTGTATTCGCACATGGTACAGAAAATCTCAGCGATGGTAAGAAAAATAGGGTGACGTCATCAAGCGGCTGTATGGCGCACACAGTAAACCAAGCACCACCACTTTAGAGAATCCTGTAACATGTTGTGACGACCCCACATAATGCGCAGGTCCACACGGGACGGAGAGGCAAGAAGACACCGTATGGCTCAGTTTAAACAAAGTGATGTAATCAATAATTATACATGGTACATCAGAGGCTGGGGTGTCCGAGCTTACGTGGCGACGCCGTCATGGGGGCGATGGAGGGGCTCCGGAGTTGCGATCCGTCGGTGGCTGGCAGAAACCGCGCGCCGTCCGGCTTCGGCGCTCAAGGACCCTTTTTCGTGAACGATGTCGTCCTCAGCGTGCCTTTCGTCCGCACTCGCCAGCTATATCTGCTCCGCCGGCCACGCCCGATCTCCTGTCTCCCAGGCTGGATTGTTTCTTTCTTCCTCCTTTCCACGGCGGCGCCGCGGCACCCCCGACCTCCCTCGTTGGAATGTCGTTTGTCTCCCGCCGGCAGCTTTCTTCTTTTGTCGGGTTGTCAGCCTCTCCTGTGTCCTTGTACGGCCAGGCAGCCTAATTGGGCTGGCTTTCCCTCCCGCCGGCGCCTTTGTACCATTGTACCCCTTCAGTGGCTTGCCGCCGCTGGGGGCTCCGTCAACGCGGCGCCGCCGAACGCGGACCGTTTAAGGGGAGACAAGGGAGTAGGACGGTTGAGCACAGAGAAGATTCCGCCGAAGATATGGGCCCTGGTAGCTCACGCACGGAACGTCACACTCGCTCACCCTCCAGAAGAATGTTCTCCGAACATTTGAGTCCATGCAGCTCCCCTTCTTTTTTCTGAATCGCCTCGCACAGTGCGTCCGACAAAACACTTTTCGCTGCACACAACACCACTGCACAGCACCATATGCCTCAGCTGTCATAACTGGCGTCTCCAGGGGCAGCACTGATCTTCTTTCACAGATAAACATGAAACTCGGCACCCAAGCCTCTCCTTGCTAGTCCAAACTGGACGAAATAAATTTACCACAGTTACAAAGGAGCTCCCACTTCCAGCACAATCACGGCACAGACAAAAAAAATATAACGAAAGGAAGTCGGGCACATAAGCACATAGCAATGTTATTTATTTATTTATTTAAAATACCTTACAGGCCCCATAGGGGCATTGTGTAAGGGGGGTTACAGAGTAAGCAGCAAAACATGAAACAGGAACAACTGTAATAATGAAAGGCCACAAAGGTACACTTAAGGAAATAACATGAGTAAAACTTAACGTAAGGCATTAATACTAGAAAGTAAAAAAAAAAAGAGAAACGCAAAAACACAAAAAATGACCATATCAGGGAGTACAATTCGTGAAGTGATATTCAGGGAAAAAGACGCAAAAAAGCAATAATATATACAAGGCATACAAGTGAACACACGACGCAGCATAAAATAGCAATTCACAAGAGCGAGGTAGCAATGGAAAAAGAAAATCACAAGAAGTTCAAAGCAGATTGCCAAGTGTAAGAGACAAGATAAACTGATTTGTAAGTGCTATCGTGAAAAATGCTCGTGTAGGAGATGACGAAATTTTTCTTGATCTGACTCGGAAGCAATGTGATCAGGAAGATTGTTCCACAAGCGAATGGCGGTAGGGAGTGCGGAAAAGTTAAAAGCATGTGTCGTACCGTACATGCGCGCAAAACTTAAGTGGTTATTTAATCGACGAGACGTGTTCGAGGCGGTCTGGGTATGAAGTGTGGATTGTGTGGCATTATAAACATATTTGTGAAACAAGGATAACAGAGCGATATAACGGCGAAGAACTAAAGGCTGTATGGAATGATCGAGTTTCATTTGCGTTACGCTGGAGTGATGGCTATAATTACGTGAAATGAAACGGGCAGCTCGGTTCTGGACTGATTCAAGCATGTCGGTTAAGTATGTAGGATGTGGGGACCAAATGGATGATGCATATTCGAGCTGTGGACGAACAAATGTCTGATAGGCCAATTTTCGGATGTTGGAAGGTGAATTACCCAGATTACGACGTAGGTAACCTAATGTCCTTGAAGCTTTTGCGCAAACGGCTGCAATATGGTCTGTCCAGGAGAGGTTTTCGGTTAGTTGAACACCCAAATATTTATACGATACTGTATGTAACAATTCTTTATTATTGACGTTGTATAAAAAATGTGAGTTATCACGCTTACGACTAAAAGAAATTACCTGACATTTTGACACATTTAAAGCCATTAACCAGGTGTTACACCAACTATGAATTAGGCTAAGGTCATTTTGAAGGGCCAGGTGGTCGTCAGTACTGTTAATTGCTCTGTAAATAATGCAGTCATCAGCGAAAATACGCAAGCGAGAAGAAACATTAAGTGGCAAATCATTTATGTAAATTAGGAAGAGTAAAGGGCCCAAAACGCTGCCCTGAGGCACACCAGAAGTAACGTAAGTAGGAGACGAAGCAATATTATTAACTACTGTGAACTGTTGACGATTCGAAAGAAAATTTCGAAGCCATGTTAGGGTGAAGGAGTCAAATCGAAGTGCAGTTAATTTAGCAATAAGGCGACAATGAGCTACACGATCAAAGGCTTTGGAAAAGTCAAGGAAAATGCAATCGGTCTGCTGGTTATTGTTCATGTTAAGGTGCAGGTCAGTCGTGAATTCGAGTAACTGTGTCTCACATGATAATCCTTTCCTGAAACCATGTTGATGGCGAAAAAAGAATTTATTGGACTCTAGGTGATTATAAATATGGGAAGCAATTATATGTTCCAGCATCTTGCAGCAAATGCAGGTCAATGAAATTGGACGGTAATTTTCCGGGGAGTGTTTATTCCCAGTTTTAAATATGGGTATGATTTTTGCCATTTTCCAGTCATTAGGCAGCTGTCCCGATGACAAAGACTGCTTGAATATATGGTACAGAATGTTACTGGATATAGAAATGGTATTTTTTAATATCTTGGAACTAATATTGTCAATACCAGATGAAGTAGAAATCTTCAAATTATTAATAAGACATGCAATTCCCTCCACCGAGATTTCAATACTTTCCATGAGCCGCCGCGGTGGCTCAGCGGTTATGGTGCTCGGCTGCTGACCCGAAAGACGCGGGTTCGATCCCGGCCGCGGCGGCTGGAATTTCTTTGGAGGAGAAATTCTAGAGGCCCGTGTACTGTGCGATGTCAGTGCACGTTAAAGAACCCCAGGTGGTCGAAATTTCCGGAGCCCTCCACTACGGCGTCTCTCATAGCCTCAGTCGCTTTGGGACGTTAAACCCCATAAACCAAACCAAACTTTCCATGAATGGCCAGTCATAGTCAGCAACATCAGGTACATTGGTATGATCCTCGCGGCTGAAAATCGATGAAAAAAACGTATTAAACGCAGAGGGACACTCATTGTCAGGGAGGGGAGTATTTGTATCGCTATGCAAGGCTATCTTGTTAGAGTCACGGTCAGGTGATATAACTCGCCAAAACTTTTTCGGATTCGAATTTAAGAGAGAAGGTAAATCTGTGGAGAAATATTTATTTTTGGCTGCAGCTAAGGCAGAACAGTACGTTTTTAAGCAAAGGCTGTACCTTTCCCACGAAGGAGCATTATTGACGCGTTTAGCGGTATTGTACCGACGTTTCTTTTTATTCCTGAGCTTACGTAGGGCATTAGTAAACCAAGGATTTGTTTTGTCATTTGCTATCGAGATCAACGGGATATATTTGTTAATTAGAGCAGACATTTTATTCTTGAAACATACCCAGTTATCTTCCACCGAGCGATTATAAAAAGAAGGAAGTAGCGTGCGGTTGAAAAATACTTCAAGTTCATTGTTTATTTTAGAGTAGTTTGCTTTGTTATAATCACGTATTATTTTCTTTGAGATCCCTGAAAAGGGTAGTGGAACACTAATTGTAACCTGAAGTAGATCGTGATCACTAAAGCCGTTTAGGTGAACTACGGATTCAACGGTTTCGGGGGTGTTGGTGAGTATAAGGTCTAGAATGTTAGTACCACGGGTTGGTTTGTTAACGACCTGGAACAGGTTAAGATCTAAAGTTAAGTTAAGAAAATCCACAGATGTTCGACAAGATGATGATAGATTACGCCAATTTATGAGCGGAAAGTTAAAATCACCGAATAAGTAAACTGAATGCGCAGGACAGAGCTGGAGGGCCGTGGATATGCTATTGCGTAGTTCTGTAACGAAAGAAGTGCTGTAGTCAGGTGGACGGTAACAGGCACCTACCGTAGTAGAACGCCCCCGCCTCTCTTGCTAGTTCGATCTTTGCGGTAAATATTATAAGAATGGTTATCAGGAAGAATTTCGTCGTCTGTAATGTCAGGATTTAGCCATGTTTCGGTAAGAACAAGAATATTAGATTCGTTATCGTCAAGCAGAGAGCAAACTAAATCGCGCTTGGGCATGATGCTTCGTATGTTTGCGTAAGATAGTGTCAACAAAGACCCATTGATTGGTAGCTTTGACTGTGGAAGAGCCCGTGAGCAAGTGCTTATGTCTAGCTATCTTTGCGACATGACAACGGTATCAGTGTTTTTGTCGTACGTGTAAGTCTGATTACTTATAAGCAGCCGATCAACTGACAGTTTAAAAGGAATTTTTTGAGGTTTGGCGAAGTCAAGCAGCTTCCTTCTAGCTTGTCGCGTAGCTGGGGAGAAATCTTCACCGATTGAATATTTTGAGCCTTTTAATTTGTGTGCAGATGACAAGATGCGTTGCTTGTCTTTAAAGAAAGTTAGTTTAGCTATTATAGGTCTGTTCTTTCCTTCTTGGTATTTCCCAAGCCTATGTACGCGTTCGAATTGCGAACTTGTTGTTGCAGTTTGCAGTTTTTCAGAGCAGAATTTTATGACTTCCTTTTCAGGGGTAGCCCTGTCCTCTCCAGGGTCATCTTCTATCCCGAAAAACAGCAAATTACTTCGTCTGAGCCTGTTTTCTGCGTCTTCACATCTTGAAGTTATTGTTTGCAGCTGATCTGTGACATCACGTAAAGTTCTGCTTCCTTTTCCGTTCACGCTCGAATTTGCAGCGCTTTCTGAGGAAGTGGCCAACTCAAGCGCCGCAACTTTGGCTTTTATAATGATGAGTTCATTGTCAGTGGCAGCTTGTTTGTCCTTTGCGCTTTTTAATTCTGCCAAGAGCGCCTCCTGTGCGGCCTCTAGTTTCTGTATCGACTCAAGAGCCGAGGCAAACGCATCTGCCTCAGCTTTTGACATGGGACCTGGGTTCGTCTCAACGTCGCCAGAAAGCAAGAGGAGCAACTCAAGCATTGCAGAGTAGAGGGAACACAGGAGTAAATTAGAACGCTTGAAGAGATCAATCCACTCAAGAGGGCACGACACCGCGATCAAACAGCAGTTGTTACTCTTAATGCATGAAGCACACCGTACGTAACTAACCTGCAATAGCAGTAGCTGAGTACGCTGCATACTCGATGCGGTGCCGTGCCCGAAGTGGACGCTTGCTGGCTGGCTTTTAAGTCCTCTTTCGGTGGTGTCCGTTGTAGTCCCCAATCGCCGTTGCCAGATGTGCGCTAAAGTCTGGTCTGGATTCGGCGCCGTGATTACCAAGGCAAGCCGAGGTGGTGTCGCGTCATCGGTGCGCAGCCTGCACGTGCCGGGAAGTGCTGAGCAAACGGCCCAAGTGACGGTCACCTGCAATAGCAGTAGCTGAGTACGCTGCATACTCGATGCGGTGCCGTGCCCGAAGTGGACGCTTGCTGGCTGGCTTTTAAGTCCTCTTTCGGTGGTGTCCGTTGTAGTCCCCAATCGCCGTTGCCAGATGTGCGCTAAAGTCTGGTCTGGATTCGGCGCCGTGATTACCAAGGCAAGCCGAGGTGGTGTCGCGTCATCGGTGCGCAGCCTGCACGTGCCGGGAAGTGCTGAGCAAACGGCCCAAGTGACGGTCACCTGCAATAGCAGTAGCTGAGTACGCTGCATACTCGATGCGGTGCCGTGCCCGAAGTGGACGCTTGCTGGCTGGCTTTTAAGTCCTCTTTCGGTGGTGTCCGTTGTAGTCCCCAATCGCCGTTGCCAGATGTGCGCTAAAGTCTGGTCTGGATTCGGCGCCGTGATTACCAAGGCAAGCCGAGGTGGTGTCGCGTCATCGGTGCGCAGCCTGCACGTGCCGGGAAGTGCTGAGCAAACGGCCCAAGTGACGGTCACCTGCAATAGCAGTAGCTGAGTACGCTGCATACTCGATGCGGTGCTGCAGCATTACACAGTCTTAACCAGTTCCCAACTCCGCTCTGTTTACGCCATTAGTCCGACTTAGCTTTCCGATTTCGAAGCGGATATCGGCGTTCATGAGTCGTACCAAGTAATTCTGTGACCCCTTGTCTGCTTTGAGACTCGCGAGGGCTCGTGGCAGGAGCCTCTCTTGGCGTTATCTGCGCGGCAACCTCGCGCGCTCCTTCCTCCAGCAATGCATGAAGTAAATCCGGTGGCATTCCTGCCGTAACCTCTGGCGCTTGCCGAACAAATGCAGGAGAGGGCGTTTCTTGCGAACAATCTGCGCGCTCCGCTTCACTTCGGTCCCCATCAAAATCTGCGCTTTCCCCCTCCTCATTTCGTGAATACTGAACCGGTGCCGACTTGAGGCGATTTGCGTGTATCCTTATCAAGCGGCGGTTCACGTCTCGGACCCTGAAGTTTACCGGAGAAAGCTTCTCGACAACCTCGCACGGTCCTCTCCACCTCATCTGGAACTTACGAGCCAACCCAATCTGTCTTTGGCAGTTTTCGATGTACACGCTGTCCCCCACATCAAACGGCGCGTCTCTAGCACCGCGATCGTGCACCTCCTTCCTGCGCTTCGTCGCTTTCTTTAAGGCCTCCTTTGCGATGTCCCTCGCCACTTGCAAGCGCGATTCTAGCTCAACCTTATAGTCGTCCAGTGAAGCGTATGGGACACGACGGGGGCCCTCTGGCACTTCACTAGGCTGGTCCGGGTCTCGGCCGTAGAGAAGAAAGAATGGCGATTCGCCCGTGCTCTCGTGTGCTGCGGAATTGTAGGCAAACATTGCATACGGGAGCCACAAGTCCCAGTCCCGCTGGTCGCGCGAAACAAAATGCGACAGGAACCCGGCCACGGTTTGGTTCAGTCGCTCCACCGCGCCGTTGCAAGGCGGATGGTACGGTGTTGTCTGCTTCTTAGTGATCTTAAGCAGCTCGCAAACTCTCCTCATTAGCTGCGACACGAAGTTCGTTCCCCGATCTGTCAAGAGTTGCCTCGGAGATCCATGTCGGAGCACGATCTGTTCGACAAATGCTCTTGCAACCGTGTCTGCTTTCTGATCTGGGAGTGCTACCGCTTCCGCGTATTTTGAAAGGTGATCGACAAATACTAAAATGTACCTGTTTCCAGAAGTGGTCGTGGGCAATGGGCCCATTATATCCATACCTGTCCGCTCGAAAGGAGCCGAAACCTCAGGGAACGGCTGAATTGGTGCTGGCCTGCGTCCCTTGGGTGTTTTTCTTTCGAGACAGGAATGACACTTCGCACAGTAGTCTCTAACATCCTGTCGCATGCCACTCCAAAAGTACAAACGCTCGACGCGCCTGCGTGTCTTCGCTACGCCAAAATGACCGGCGCACGGCGCATCGTGGAACGCGCGAAGAACCCTTTCTGTCCACGACCGAGGTATGACGACTCTCTCCCAAGCGGTTTTCTCTGGTCTCCCTTTCCTGATTGGCCTAGTGCGCCGACACAGGGTGCCGTCTTTGCCAATGAAATAACCTAGCTGTTCGGGGTGAGATGGTGCGCCCTCTAAGCTTTCGATTATTCGCTTCAGGTCAGGATCTTTGCACTGCTCTGTGCGTAATTCGGCGCGGTCGACTACGGGGACAAACTCATCTATAGCTGACACGGCAGCTGTACGGCTGAGCGCATCAGCATTCAGATGTGTCTTTCCTGACTTGTGCTCCACCTCAAAGCAGTATTCCTGCAGCTGTAGATTCCATCTAGCGAGTCGCGAGCTAGGGTCCCTGACACTCATCACCCATTTCAGAGGATGGCAGTCTGTGACTAGCTTGAATTGGCGGCCGCATTGGATGAGGAACGAAATGAGGCGCTAACGGCGGCCGCAGCGAGAGTTCGCGTCATAGAGAGAGCGGTGCCCAACCGTGAGGTTGCTCTCTTGACAGAGCGGTTAGATCGCTTAGAGCAGCTGCTATCTCAGCAGGTGGAACGCCAGGTTGAAGCGGGCGCTCAACGGCGCCCATTCGCTGGAAACCGGAGACCGCCACAAAGCTACAGGCGCGGTATGCGAGATTTTGAAGAAATCGTGTGCTTCGCGTGCCAGGGTCGCGGACACATCGCAAGGTTCTGCCCAGACGTGCGCCGTGGGGAGCCACAAAGAGAAGCAGGCGAGACACGCCCTAAGCAAGCCTACAGCGAGGCTCCAGATACAGGGACAAAAAACTAGGTTGTCCTCCCCATCCTGATGAGTGTGGGGAGGGAGCAGTGGGTAATGAGGTGGTGGTGGTTTGTGTGGCCGACGAGGCATGCTCTGTTGTGCGTTGCAAGTTAAATGGTTGTTGCATGGAATTGTTGATAGACACGGGGTCAAAGGTGACCTTGCTTAAGGAAAGCAGCTTTAACACGCTTCGAAGGAAAGGGGATCGCGAGGTGTTGGAAGCGTCTGGTGGTATGGCAACCAAATTTGTAGGCATAACGGGGGATCCTCTTGGCATAAGTGGGCTCTACCGGTTACACTTCACTCTCGGCGGAATTGCATTGGAACACCCCTGCTACGTATGCCCGGACACGGTGTCTCTGCCAAACGGAGTGTCAGGTATATTAGGGCAGGATTTTTTGAGAAAAGGGAAGGTAGTAGTCTCATTCTCTGAGGAAGAAGTTAATGCGGGGGGCTCAAAAGTTCCGTTTTTGAACAGGAGCAGGGCTGAAATGCGCAGTACCGATATTGACACCCGTCACACATTGGGATCATTAGAGAAGGTATATTCGCGGGCTGCCGTAAAGCTGGTCGATGAGGCGGTCGTCCATCCGTGGTCGGAGTACATTTTGTTCGCTTATGTGCCTGCAGATGTAGAGAGCGGCGCCGTGGGAGTGCTTGAACCGGTCGACTCTCTTAGTAATGGCCTGAAGGCAGCCGCGTGCCTCGTGACTGTTAATGACGCCCACAGAGTGCCCCTACGGGTGGTTAACTGTAGCCAGCAGCCACTGAGCCTTCCCAAAAACAAAACATTGGCTTTCTTCACCTCGGCGATAGAGAAACATGAGCCCACCGATACGGTACTCGCAACTGTAGAGCATGCTAGTCCTTCGGCTCCTCCAAATGCGTTGTTCGATCTTTCCCACGTAAAATCCAGGGAGAGGGAGGCTCTGGCTGGTTTGCTGAACGACTACTCAGAGGTATTCGCCGCGTCCAACCTGGATTTGGGCTGCTGTGGCGTTATAAAGCACAGGATAGAAACCGGCACTTCATCGCCCGTTTACCAACGTGCGTACAGGATTCCTTACTCCCAACGTGAGGAGATGGAGCGGCAGGTGCAGGACCTTATTGATCGCGGCATTGTCGAACACTCAAAGTCACCATGGGGAGCACCGGCACTATTGGTGGAAAAGCCAGATGGCTCGTATCGATTGGTGGTGGACTACCGCAAACTAAATGCCGTAACTCGCATCGATCCATACCCCATTCCCAATATACAGGAGACGCTTTCTCAGCTGGGCTCTGCCAGGTACTTCACGGTAGTGGACATGGCGGCGGGATTCTGGCAGATAGCAATGGATCCGGCAGATGCTGAGAAAACGGCATTCAACACGCCCTCAGGGCACTATGAATGGAAAAGAATGCCGATGGGTCTGGTCAACAGCCCTGCTGTCTGGCAGAGAACCGCTGATGTTATCCTGGCGGGTCTTCTGGGGAAGCTGTGCTTCGTGTATATGGATGACATAATCATATACAGTGACAGTTTTGAGAACCACTTGCGCGATATTGAGCAGGTTTTGGTGCGACTAAGAGGAGCTGGTCTCAAGCTGAAGCCTTCTAAGTGCCAATTCCTCAAAAACGGGGTGAAATACCTCGGGCACGTTGTTTCAGCTGACGGCGTGCGACCGGACCCTGAGAAACTAAGGTGTGTCTCGGATTTTCCATCCCCGACTAGTGTCCGCCAGGTCCGGCAGTTTCTCGGCCTGATCGGTTACTACCGAAGGCACATAGAGGAGTTCGCCAAGGCTCCGGAGTTGCGATCCGTCGGTGGCTGGCAGAAACCGCGCGCCGTCCGGCTTCGGCGCTCAAGGACCCTTTTTCGTGAACGATGTCGTCCTCAGCATGCCTTTCGTCCGCACTCGCCAGCTATATCTGCTCCGCCGGCCACGCCCGATCTCCTGTCTCCCAGGCTGGATTGTTTCTTTCTTCCTCCTTTCCACGGCGGCGCCGCGGCACCCCCGACCTCCCTCGTTGGAATGTCGTTTGTCTCCCGCCGGCAGCTTTCTTCTCTTGTCGGGTTGTCAGCCTCTCCTGTGTCCTTGTACGGCCAGGCAGCCTAATTGGGCTGGCTTTCCCTCCCGCCGGCGCCTTTGTACCATTGTACCCCTTCAGTGGCTTGCCGCCGCTGGGGGCTCCGTCAACGCGGCGCCGCCGAACGCGGACCGTTTAAGGGGAGACAAGGGAGTAGGACGGTTGAGCACAGAGAAGATTCCGCCGAAGATATGGGCCCTGGTAGCTCACGCACGGAACGTCACAATGTCTTTCGTCTATACATACTCGCCACTGGCCGGCCTCCATGTGACGCAAGTTTTCCCGAGATTCGTACCAAGACTGTGACGTAACCGTTTGTCGTACAGCGTTCCGCGTGATGTCACACGATTTCTCGTTGCATACAGCTTACATGTGCTACTCAAGTTGGAGGTCTCAGGGGATTTGAACCGACAAGACATGCACCTTCAATTGTGTGCTTTCTCAGGCTTTCATATCAAAATTTTGATGCAACGTTAGTCGTACAGCGGTCCGGGTGGTGTCATAGGCTCGAGTGCGTGTGCATGGGTGGTGTCATACATCCTCGCAACCGGAAACGGCGCAGACAGTGGCGAGCACTGACTGCGGCGCTCCATTTTGTCTCTGCATTTCACTAAGACCAGTTGTATGTGTGCTTATGCAATGAACAGAGAACTATCAACGCTTTCGCATTCCCACAAGTAAGCAGTCTTAAGTATCTCGGCCGAGTTTTTTTTTTTTTTGCACGCTTGTTTCCGCTGCAGTTGGTGTAAGTGAGCAATATCCCACTGACGAAGCATACTGCGAAGGTTACCGGGGCTTTACGCTTCTTCTTGCGTCTGTACACGAGAGTGGACTGCTTGTATACTGCGGCCTTAAATAACGACGCTCAATGAAACGGGGCAGCACATGGTTGAAAACGCCGCTGATATAACCCTCCCCGCTGAATTGCACTGACCCTCTTGAACTTGACCAGGCATGGTAACGACGCCAGAACTGCCCCCCTTGTTGGTTGCAGACATGGAATCTTCATCGAGAAAGCGAAGCGCCGGCTCCGGCATTCCGGCGCGATCTTTCTGAGAACGATACCCAACACGTACACCGAACAGAGGTCACGCATGCCAGCCCTCTAAACGGTGCCTGGTATCACGCTCCAAAGACGGCGAAAACACCGTTTTCCCGCCGCCGCCGCCGCCACAGCATGCACGCGCATCAAACGCGTGAGGTGGCGGGGGAAACAAAGAAACAAGTATAATGGGGGTGTGTAGCATCAGCGGTAGCACTAACAAGAGAAAAAGAAAGAAAGAGAAAGAGGGAGAGAGAGAAAGAAGTGAAACGGCGCAAGGTCGCGGCACGTGCGCATCGTTGAGCAGCGTCGGCGGCTCTGCGGCGTCGGCTGGCGGCGCGAGACCGGAAAAGCCTTGCGCCATTCCGGGGGCACGCATTGTCGTGCTCCTCTACACACACAGGTGTGTGCCGCATCCGCCCGGCATTTAGGGCTCCCGCCGTTAACACTCGAGGCTGGGCGGATATAGCTAGAAATGCCTTAAACTGCGAGAACCTTGGAGGAAGAAAATCTCTGCAGGGCGCGTCCCGTGAGTGTTGAAGCTCAGTCTTAAAAAATTAAAGGGAGAAACTCAGTCCCCGTGACAACCCATGGCGCCTTTTATTGGCCAGGACAGGTTCTAGGGCCTCACGTGGGGCCTACTTTGGCGTGACCGGAGAGAGAAAGAGGAAAGGGAATGTCTTCGAGATGGCTTGGCTTGCTGAGGCCAGCCTCATGACGTAACATTCCCTAGCAGCAGTAGTAGTAGTAATACACTTTATTGGTCGTTTTGGGTTACCTGGGCGGTCTTCACAAGTACGGGATTCCGTTGATGAAGGCCGCTTGCCAGGCTTGGTGTATAAGCTGGCGCTGTAACGGCAGCTCTTAGTGAGCCCATTTCGCCTCCCTTTGCTCGTAGCTAATTTGCATGTTGGTAAAATGGCGCTGGGAAGTTCCAGGCCATTTGGAGGAGAGTAGATGTCTCTGCACAGGCCTGGCACTCGCCTGTAGTATACTCCTCTGGCCAAATCTTTGCGTATCGCGCGAGGCTGGGGAACGTCGTCGCCTGCAAGTTTCTCCAAATTGTGGCTTCTGGCTTTGTGGGGAGGAGCAAATTTCCAGCGGCTGAATCTATAAAATCTGATATACCTGTCTTGGCGGGAGTATTTGCAGGACCACAGCTCAAATCATGTGCAACCTCCCCCCTCTCCCCCACCCCCTTGTACGTACTCCCGCCACAGCATCCTATGGATCCCAGTACACAAGGGCATCACGGGTAACTAGACGGCCGACCGGACAGCTCGAGGTCATACTTTCCGAGCCACGTAGCCGCCCGACCCTGAACCCGCCATCTCCCAAACGTACGCCCCCTAGCGTTTTTTTTTTCTCCATGGCGGGAACGTCCATACCAGCCGTCGAAAATTCATCACCATGAACTGAGATGTACGGCAAAATTTGCAGTCAAGCTTGCGGGTGCAGATTTGCGGGAAACAAATTGTTTCTGTGTTGCCGCACGAGTCACTCAGCTGGTATTCTTCCAGAGGATGTAGCACGCATGTCCCCTCGTGTTTCAGTGATCTTCATTGACCTGTCTTGACCGACAACGCAGGACTTTTTTTTTTTCGTACTCGCATCTCGAAAACTTTTGTCCATGACAGTATGTACGGCGTGAAACACTATGTGTTGACACTTTATTCAAGACAGTAGTGTCGGCAAGTCCTTGCCTAGCGCCAGCTTTGAACAGACATCTTCCGCACCACTTTCTTCCCCGGTGTCCGCACTGTGACGATGGCCCTATCTTTTTCACATCATCTGGCAGAGCCAGATCGTTTACCAGCCCTCCTTGCCTCATTCGCCCCGTCCCCGTCCCAACGGCTGGTGGGACGTGCTGAGACAATGTCCGCTAAACACCGCATGGTCTGACACCCCGTACTAAGGGGCCTCCACCACAGACAGCACGCACATCCCTTCAAAAAAAAAAAAAAAACTGGAGAAGGCACTTAAGCTCTGCTTTAAGGTTAAGACGCGATAGTGTAATGGGTTAATTCCCACATATGCAGGAGGTCATTCTCTACTTTACACTCATAGATCCCTGGGAGTCATCATACTCCTCCTGGCGCAGTGGTGCAGCGGATAAGCGATGCGCCACTGCCTTGCGATGGTAGCTGCTCCCAGCGGTGGGCCTTGTGCGGCCCATGGGTTGCTCTTCCCGAGCGACCAATCATTTTTCACTGCCACCTGCCACAGTGGGTAGTCTGCTCGCTATCTGGTGGGCAGGTTGTGGTCCACCTGTCTCCTAGGTTGCTCTAGGAGACCACCTGCCGGAGCCATGCCCTTGATTTTTCGCTCACAACGCCAACGCCAGATTTTCTACGTACTGTGATGGGCACCGAGTTCCTATACGCACACACTTCTTTTTGGGTGGAAATGGTGTTGCGACGTCGGTTACGCAAAAGCGGTGGTGTCATGAAATGACTGCAGAGTCTTGCCTGATTGGGGCAAATACTCCTCCACGTTCTCTCTTGCTGCCCCGCAGCACAGTCCTTACAAAACCCAGGATTTTTTTCCTCCTCCGGCGCGAAGGAGTACCAGCGATTCCTGGGTCTTCTGATGTATGTCCTTGAGGCTCGGTGGCTGAAGCATCGTTCAGAATGGCACATGATGACAGGCTGAAAATATGACTTGGTTTAACGACCATAATTTGGCTGGACAGGGGATTTGAAATAACTATACTTGTCATCGGAGCGCTGCGACAGACGCTAAGAGCCTTCCAGAGGCAGAGACCTCCATGTCTCATGGATGCAGAGCCCCTCTACCAATCGATGGCTGGGCCCGAGGCACAGTTCGTAGCATGTCACCTTCGAGTAAGAGCTCATCTCGTAATACGAAGCAGTTGCACAGGGCGCCCTCGATCTTTGCCCACCTTCCAGGTTACGCCTTCATCAGTTACGAAGGATGAGTCAATCCCTCGCTAGTGGTAGGTACGGCTACTGCCTTCGGCCTGCGTTATCTTTAAACTAGGAGGTTTTTCACAGCCTCAACCTTCCCAGTAAGAAGCATTTGGTCTCCTACTCCCTACAGTGCTAGAAATCACTTCATACCATTCTGTCGTCGGGATGCCAATGAGCGAAGCCAACGGCATTCACATCGTTTAATAAGGTTAAATAAATCTCTTTCACTCCGGAAGTATGGTACACACTATTTTTGGAAAGTAAGATGCCGAATTCCACGTTGCAGTGGCTTTTGGATTTTATAAACTAATACGTTTTAGCATTGCGCTACTGTTGCGCCGGTGTCATCAGTCATGGCACCTGCATATGCACTCGCTGCTACACGCACCTGCAGTTGGGGCCTGGGGCTGGCAGTAACGGCCTGTCATCGCTTTGGCCCGCCAGAAAACTCGCGCGCCCACTATAGGGAGGAAAACGCGGCACAACTCGTAAAGCTTCCCCCTTCGTCGCTCTCTCCCGCTCCACCAAGCCTTTTCCTCCTTCCCGGCTCGGTTCAATAGAGGCCCTCTGCCCATTGTACGGACGCGCATCCGCCCAGGGCCTCCACTCGTCGCCGTCGCCGTCGTCGACGACGCATCATCCTCCTCGCCTCCTTGCCGTGAATCACGCATCCCTGACAGTACGCAGACAAGACAGGCAGCGCCCGAACCGTGCCGATACGCCCCGAGCAGACATTTGGGAGGACGCTTGATTGGCTGGCTCCGAGGCGGCATCAGCGAGCGAATCGCCGACTTCTGCCAGTAAGTGCTCATCTGTCATCGTTGAATGATCTCTTAGTATGGAACAACAAAAAGCATAAGCCTGATAAGCTTTGGAACGGTGCTGGCTTTTTAACGTGTACCCAGTATGCTTTCTAGCTCTGGTTTCTTGGACGGAGCATTGATGATTTATGGTATCTTAAGCACATAGTTCCATGAGCGAAGTGTACGACGGTTCAGTGTATCGTCAGCTTTCGGCGGGCACTCGACACTGCTGTTATCGCGGCTTGCACCGCTGTTGCTTTGTCTCTAACAGCCGTGCGTTCGTTAAAGCAAGTTGCTCCCATCGTTTCTTTTCATCGTTACGGCACTCTGCCGTACAGAAAGCCTGATCAAAGCTAAGAAACTCGAGAAAGATGGAAAGATACATAGCGTCGATCTTTCGGTCGACTATACGTGCACGCCACCATCGTTTCTGGTCGGCAAAATACATGCATGACACTGGCTGTTGAATTATTCGATTTGTTCAGGGGTTCTAGCGATGAAAGCGAGGCCGTAGAATTCGTATCCATGTCGCAGAAGCCATCATTTCGAACGCGAACAGTATAATCGGTATAATCGGAAAGCCCACGTAAAGGTATTCTGCGCATTCTTTAAAATTAAGGCCAATAGCTCCCATAGTTCTCGCTGTAACAGGGGCTTCAAAAAGTGGCTCTCCATGGCAGCACCGCTTGCAATATGACACCGCCCATTCCAGTCCCTACCTGGGTCACATGACCTCAGAGGCGCGCACTCGCGAGAGCATTTACTCACTAGCCCACACGGTCCTCATGTTCTTTGACACTACTGCTGATTCACTGACAGTCGTCGTGACCTTGACAGTATTCCTTGAGAGACATCATGACCTTGGCAGTATTCCACGACAATCACATGACCCTAAATGGTATCCTTGACAGTTCTCACGGCACTGACAGTATTGCACGACAACTCCTTCGACAGTATTTCTTGACAGTCCTAATGGCCTTCGACAGTATTCCTTTACAGGCCTCATGACCTTGACACTACCCCATGATAACTGTATCGCCCTTGACAGTCCTGGTGAGCCCCGATGATATCCTTTGAGAGCTCTCATGACCTTAACAGTATTCCTTGACATTCGTATTGATCTCAGCAGTGTATTCTCATCGGCCAATAAATCAACGCGGGAGTATTCGGTTACGACATAAGACGCCGTTTGTCGTGGGGAAGGTTCCTCATGCAGTTATAACTGTGAGGAAAAAAAAAAAGGCATCGCTCATTATTACACTCGCATTCTTCCACTGCGACGCAGTACATCCGCACGTGCCGTATCGAAAAGTGAAACGCATCGCTGTTGCGAGCGGAGCCGTTTCGCATTCAGGCGTGGAACATTGTGTGAGACGACGCCACGTAACGCGAGGCTACAGGGTTATATTCGATCTGCACATCACGAGGTCTGTGCGGGCCCGGGTAGAGGAGCGTGCAAAGGTTCTTCCTCCTGCGCGCGCAGGCCAGCGTAACGCTATATCGCAACGCCTGCCTGCACCGAAACGACGCAGTTGCTACGCGGCCATGAGTGCACCTGGCGTTCGGCAAAATCAAGCTGGTGTAAATAAAACTTAAAACGAAATCGATGAATATATTTAACTCAGCTGACGGTCTTTGTAAACTCAGCTGTGTGTACGCGTGAATATATAAGGGTTTGTTGTCTGAAACGCTGGCGACCGGACAGACCAAAAGGAAAAGGAAATACTCGCGCAGAACGGGAAAGTGGATAGATGTGAAGCCGCGACGCTGCCGCCATTTTTCAATGGCGGCTGACAAATTGAACACGATGAATGATGAATTGGGTCATAAAGCCTCCACGGAGTGTGCTGCCGGCTTGATCGGCTGCGCTTATAGACAGCAGCTTGAGCAGAGTGTTCACGATTTCAGTGTGGTAGAACGAAATGTGCGCTCTCTATTATTTGTGCGAGGTCATGCTGGACAGAAAGTGCGTGCTTATTTGTTTTTTAATTTATTTGTTTATTTATTTATGGCATATTGCGGGCCGTGAGGACCAAGTAGGAGTGGATTACAGAAACAGATCACAAATTGAGCAATAATACCAAAATGCAAACAGAACACGAGCAGCCGGAAATGACATGAAAAACTGACATGAAGTGCATAAAAAAAGATCGGCAACTAGTTTTTAGTTATTTCTCTAAGATTGCGAGAATTCAGAGATATAACAAGATGGAGGAGCCGGAGAGGCATTGTTAATCACTCGAACATTCTAGAATTAAAATTTTTGGCTCCTAGAGAAAAATAACAAACAGTAATTTACAGATATGGCGTAATTTGTGTCTACCACATGCTGGAAACATAACTCGTAGAAAGCTGTTGCGCGCGTCTCATTGGGCGCGAGTCATACGAGCGAGTTCGATCATGCAAAGAAATGGTTAAATGAATGAAAGAACTATGAGAAAAAAAATTGAACCGGAAGTTTCGATCGTTATCGCGGACCCTGAGGAGTGTGGTCGTCGTTAGCGACTTCTCGTGCTAAGCCATGTGTAAACAATGAAAGGGCCCCACATCCTTCGCGCTTCGTGTATCCGTACTCGTGCATGGTCTTTCTCACTTTTTGCTTCTTCTATCGCTGAGGCGAAAGTCAGACAGCAATTTTCGTTGCTCTTCATCCCCGTCACCTGCTTTTTCCCCTTTCTTTTTTTTTTTCTCTCTTATTCTGTGAACGTTTTTTTTTCTTTTCGTTTTCATCACACGGCTCTTGGTCCAACCCCTCCGACCAACCTGCACAGCAAACTGTCCGTAGCTCAGTTTACTTAGATGTCTTTCTTGCGTCGTGTAGCCTGCCAATTAATACAGCACAGCTCAAGTCATCACTGTTAACTTCCTACAGTGCATGGGTTTCCGAATTCGACTTCTTGCTTCAGCCGCTCTCAGAAGCGGTCACTGTTCACTCGATGCAACTCTTATCTGCGTCTGTGCTAATAAGCGAATCCCGTGCGGGCCCACTCGAAGGCAATGGGGAAAGCCTGAGGCACCGACTGCATACATAAACGCAGTATACGGAGTGGCATTAGCGGCTCTTGCTATACAAGCGAGCTTATGAGTGGGGTCGGTGCTCCTGTTTATCTCGCTCCCTGCATCCGGCACTCGAAAGGAGCACCCATAATATTTACCGGCCCACTTCGTGCTTGTGCACTGCACACAACTGTGTTTATTTCTCCGTGCCTGAGTTGAGAAAGTGGCTTGGAGGCACACCAATGTGGAGGTGATCTCGGTGTAGATAATGAACGCCACTGTGACATCCCGGAGAAGCTAGGGGTGTTTGCTCACTTATTTTTAGAACACTTATCTTGCACACTTCTACTTAATAAAGCAGTATAGACACCAAATTTTTGCTCACGTGTGTTCTTTCAAATAATGCGTTAGACGTTAGAATACATGGAGCACCCCGTGGTACTCGCTTACGGCTGCCAAATAATTTACAATGGAATTTCTTGTGGATGCTGTTTCGGTTTCGTCACCCGAATTATAGCTGTGACGTGTAGTTGGTGTTTAGGTCACGTGCGGCATGAAAAAAAAAGGCGATATAACTGCTGATGTGTCGCTTAGTCTAATTCCAGCTCTTAAAGCAGGCTGGCTTAAGTGTTCTAGTGAATTAAAACTACGTATCGGCGACAATAGTTTAGATTTATTCGCAGCTCGCCTGACCAAAACACGAACTACACGTCACAGCCATCGCTCGGTTGATGAAACATAAAGAAAGCATCAAGAAAATCTAAATATAAATTATTTAGTGGTTGTAGCCGAATGCCACGCGGCGAACCATGTATTTTAATGGTCAACGCATCATTTGAAAGCAGAAAGCACACAATTAAAATTAACGTCGATGATTCTTCAACGCTGATAATTGATGACGAGTTTAAGCAAGCCCTCCTGAAATCCTTTTTCGGATCGTAAAAGATCGACTAGGGAGAAGAAGGGATACTTGTAATGGGATCTAATGCGACTATTATAGCTTTTTTTTCTGAATTGCTATAGTGGAAACACGATGGCCGTCGCCGTGCCTACTACTGCAAAGCACAAACCTTGGCTTCAAGAGAGTGGCGTTTCACATGGCTTAAAGCGATGAAACCAAGTAGTCAGATCTATAAACGAGGAAAATATCCTTGCATTCCGAGTCATCAGCCCTCGCTAAACCACCGTTTAGGTGTGTCAATAATCTTAAACTGAAGAATGCGTTATTTAATTTTTTTTCCTTCTTTGTTCCGGCGCATGATACACGGCACGACTTCTGATATGACCGTTTTTAAAACCAGCACCGTTAGTGAGTAAGGTGTTTTCTTTGTTGAGGTGTCCACCGAGAAGTGCGAAAGTTACTGCGCTATTTCCTTTATCTTGGAAGAAAGAGGGCGAGAGTGTGCGGTCGTTTCCTTGGGGCTCAGAGTTCTGTCTTTAAACCATCTTTGGCATCGTCGCAGCATCCAAGATGGCGCCTGTTGTCGGCTACTGGGACCTGCGCGGCTTGGGCCAGCCCATCCGCAACCTGCTGATCTACAAGGGTGTCGATTTCGAGGACAAGCGGTACAAGTTCGGCCCGGCGCCGGACTTTAACCGCGAAGAGTGGCTCAAGGAAAAGTTCACGCTGGGGATAATGTTCCCCAACCTGCCGTACTACATCGACGGAGACGTCAAGCTGAGCCAGAGCTTGGCAATCATGCGCTACCTGGCTCAAAAGCACGACCTGGGTGCAAGGTGAGGGACGTTGCCATCACTTTCTCAAGTCTTTTCGCTCATAATGTAAAAACGTACAGAGGGCAAAACGCATGTCTAGAACACGCTCTGAGCGTGTTTCAGGCGTAACACGCGATAACTAGCCATAAGATTTGGTTAAAAATGCTCTGGATGTAAACATGTGCTGTTAAACTCATAGAATTTCATCGTAATTTTTTGCTTTCTTGGTCGCAGTGGCTTTGGGAGCTCCGGAACACACAGTTTGGTTGTTCTAGGCATGCGTTTTGCCCTCTGTACCTGTTATTGCGAATTTGTACTTGTAATTGTTGCCACCCCTTATGTAACATCCCTTTTAAGGGGCATTTAAGGTAATAAAATGAAATGAAATGAACGAAACAGAGGAGTAGCAAGTATGCGAAGTTACGCAATTAAGTTTCTTCGCATAGCACAGTTTTCAAATTAGTTCGGAGAGAAGCTCGCTTACAAGGTTTTGTGTATACATTTCGGTGACGAAGTTCAGCAATTAAGCTTCCCTGCATTCTCCGGTCTTCAACCTTGTTCAAGGAGGGGCTGATTTACTACGCTGTGTGTAGATTTCGGTGACGAAGTTGCGCAGTTAAGCTTCTCCGCATAACGCAGTCTTCAATCTTTTCGCGGAGAAGCTCCCTTTAAAGATTATGCGTAGGTTTCTGTGACGAGGTTTCGCAACCTTCTCCTCACAACACTGTGTTCAACTTAGTCCGCGGAGAAGCTCGTGTAGAAGGTTGTGTGAAGGTTTCCGTTGCCCAGTAAGGTTCATTGGCGCTAAATCGGCATGTTAAGCCCGAGGCACTGCTCGAATGTGTTTGGCTCACGACGCTCAGCTGCTGCATATGGGAGAAATTTCAAAAAGTGTCACATATAAGAAAAAATAGTATTTACGATTCATAGAGATGAAGGTGAAATATCAAAGATTTTTCCCATTAAACAAACAAAAAAAAGGAAGGGGGGGGGGGGGGGGCGCTCACGTCATGTTCACAACAGGCTGCCTGAAAAAAGCCTATAATGCTCAACTGAAATCATCTAAAATACGCGTTTAAAGCGGTATTCGACACAAAGGAAAATTCACTTACTTTTATCGGCAACGTATTGTGAGAAAGCAAACATTAAATACGAAATTTTGGAACCTTGCTCATTCCTTATGAACGGAATAGTCATTTGAAATCAGTGTTACATGCTAGCGTAGCAGGTGATGTCCATGAAGCAGTGCATCCCTTATTCCATGCTTATTTGTTGGAGGGTAGCGTTGTAATAGACTGAAGACAGTCTTAAGATTCGCACTATGAAGTTCCACTGCATGTGAGGGCCGTTCAAGGAGCGCCAAAGTACCTGTGAGTTTGAATATCGACAGTGACCTCAATGATCGGTCGAAAACCAGCCCCATTAAAGCAAAGTAAACGTTGCGGAAAACTTTCTTGTTGCAACCGATATTCGTATTGCGGCCTGTCTGCAAGAAATACCTCGATAACATACCGGGATACTGAATACTTTGATAGATGTGCATAAACTCCTGTTTTGGTGCAGTGATTCTGGTTATAAATAAGTATTTGCTTCTTCAGTTAGAACGCAAAATGTTATGGACAGACCATGCTGAAGAAACAGAGAGGAAAGTAAAAGGACACTGCCGCTTTGTCTTTGTGTCATTTAGTCTGTCCATCACGCGACTGGCTCTAAGTATTGCTTCCCAACCATCCCCCAAACGCATGGAGTCTTACAGACGCCTAAACTTCAAATTATTGGCATTCCACGCGAAACGTACGTCTTCAAACCACATTACGTATCCGCACGCCTTGACCATGACCAAAAGGTACGTGAATATAAGTGCAGGAGGGCAGCATACAGCGACTCTTTTTTTCCGAAGACCATTAGTCAGTGGAACCGTTTGCCGGCCGTTGTTGCGGCGATCTCATCAAATGAATCCTTTTATTCCGCTTTGAACATTGTCACGTCATTTCATAGCTAGATAGTACGTCGTTATCTGTGCGCTGCTTCCTCGTTTCGTGTGTTTCACTGTGTATACCAGCGTCTTCCTGTCAATGCGCAGTATACCTGCGTGAAATACACATTTGAAGTTTTTTTTTTGCATATGCATGTCTACTGCGTCGGTGCTTTGTTCTAAAATACACGTTTATTGGATGAACAACACAGTTGTTTTTGTGCCCCAAATTCTGCACATAGATGCGTATTGCGTCAATGTTGTTATTCTTTGCTTACTTTGTGAATGACTGGGCTGCTGCTTGTCTTTTTTTGTATTTACCTGCATTTATGTGCTATGTTATTGTAGCACCCCCCCCCCCCCCCCCCCACCCTGTAATGCCAAATGGCGCTGTGGGTAAAAGATAAATAAAAAAAAACACGTATGTCACTCGCCGGCTATGAAGCAGCCCTCGAGCAAAGTAAACACCCCACGCAGGGACGAGGAGGAGACGATGAAGCTGGACGTCATGGAGCAGCAGGCCAGGGACCTGGCCTGGTGGCTCATCATGACCTGCTACTCGTCCAGCTTCGAAGAGCAGCGACTCGTCTACGAGAAGGCCATGGAAGACCAGCTCCGCATCTGGGACGACCACCTGCAGGGAAAAGTGTGGGCGTTCGGGGACCGCCTGACCTACGTCGATTTCCTGCTCTACGAGGCGCTCGACTGGAACTACGAGTTCAAGGCCGACGCCTTCGAGCCGTTTCCCGTGCTGCTGGCCTACATGAAGCGCTTCGAAGAGCTGCCCAACCTGAAGGAGTACTTCGCCTCGGACAAGTACAGCAAGTGGCCCATCATGGGACCGCAGGTTAAGTGGGGACACTTCAAGGAGTAGAGCGCCTTCTCTCGTCGGGACATCTGGCACGCCTGGCTCGCAGTTTTGAATCCGCCTGCGCCATTTGTGTTAAGAAGGCGTGCCGTAGAGACGAAGGTGCCTTATGCTGCATGTTCAGCATTAAGGGCGATAATATATTTAAAAAGCCTCACGCTAAGTGCATGCGAGCATGTCAACGTATGAAATACGTCTTCAACGAATCTGACGTAGCTGAATACGTTTAATTGCACTTTATGCGCTAAGTACAAACCATCGGGATGTTCATCGCTAGAGATTGCATGTAGGCTCGAAATGCGAAAGCTCCCTTCTGGTCACTTCTGGGTGCACGTGAAGCGAATTCAGTTAGTCTAGATTATATCGGCACTCCTTCAGTATGCTTCTTCATGTCCTGTAGTCTGCATACTGATGCTATGTACCGCTTGTTCTTGGTAATAAAAGTATTGTTCCTGAGCACTGCCTTGTGTACTGTTTGTTCGGCAATGAACGGAGTTTATTGTACAGAGTGTTCCAGCAAACCTCTCAGGCGATTCAAAACTAGGCTTTCTGAGGTATTCGAATATAGCTTTGCCATCATAGTTAAGGCCCCTAGTTTCCCGCGGATTTAAGGTCTGCGATTTTAAAAATCGCAGATTTAAGCAGATTTCTTGGAATTTTAACGCAATAGCGTTAGAGGCCACGTTGTCCAGAAAATCCGGCGTCGGCGTTGTCGGCGCAGTGAGCGAAAAATCACGAGGATAACTCTGGTAGGTGGGGTCCATAGAGCAATTTAGGAGGCAGGTGGGCCATCTAGGTCACGTGACCTTGCAGCGTCATCACAACCTGCCAACCGGATAGTGAACAAATCGCCCACCATGGTTGGTGGCAGTTATATTAATAATAAGTCGCTCGGGAAGAGCAACCTGGCCGGCACAATGCCCACCGCTGGGAGCATCTGCCATCGCATCGCAGTGGCGCACCGCTTAACCGCCGCGCCACTGCGCCAGGATGGGTACGAGGACTCCCAAGGGATCTATGAGTGTAAAGTAGAGAATGACCTTCTGCATATATGGGAATTAACCTATTACGCTATCGCGTCACACCCTTAAGGCGGGGCTTAAGTGTCCCTTCCAGTTTGTGTGTTGGCAGCCAAACTTTCATCTCTTGATACAGTTTTATTGCAGATTCAGCAGGAACGGCATAACCATGGTAAAACGACTAACTTAACTGATTTGCACAATTATAAGCAGGAGAGGGAGTTTGAAACCTCAGGAAAATTTTAAAACAAATATTATTACGATTATAACGAAATCCGAAACTCTTCAGGTCAATTGACCGTACCCAAAGGAGAATCCGCTGCAGGTCAGGTTTCTACGACAAAAAAAAAAAGTTGGAGCCAGCAAGCTCGTCTGGACTTAGTCGAGAATCACCGGTCTTAGCTGCTGGGTGGCAGGTGTACCTGAAAAGTGCCCGAGAGCTGAAATCTAGTGAGAGAGACCTCGCAGAGTTCGTTTCTAAACAAGACGAACATGGTGGAGACTTTGATGCCCCGCCTTTGTTGGCTGCAGTGGAAGAAACGATCCCAACTCTCTCTTCCATTGATCTCAAATATTTGTCTGTCGCAGTCAACTCTGTCGGTGCAGAGGGATCATTCAGTCCTTATAGAGGTCTAGTATCAAACAAGTGCCATCCTTTGAGTGAAGATAAAGGGGAAACTCTGCTTGATTCTGAGTTCCAACACAAAAACCACCTTCAATTTTAGAAGAAGGACCTTTGCAGCATGCATGTTTCTTTCACGTGTCCTATGCTTCCCGAGGAATTTCGTGGATTTTAATTCTGCCTCCACGGAATTTAGAGTTCACCACTGCAGAAAGGTGAAAAATCGTAGTAGTACTAACGGTTGCGGACGTTAGAAAGCAGGTGAATCGGAGTAAGCAGTACGCTGGCCAACTAGATTCTAATAGTTCACTTTTAAACTATTACAACTATGAAGAGTCCCAAAACGCCATGAGTAGTATATAAACGTTTTGTCTCCCTCTCTCTCCTAGATGCAGCATAGCGTATCCTGTCACTTTTGGGGCATAAAACCTAAGCCGCGAGGCCATTGAGCGCGCGTTGCTGCACCCACAAGTCAATAGAGAGCTTTAGAATATATAGTTTTAAAAGAATAGAAAGGTTTAGAACATTGTGTTAGAAGAAAACATACCAATGTTTTTTTTGTTTTTTTTTAACCATTTACAGATCGCTATTTTAAACCTTGCGAGAGATACGTCGGTGCGGTCTGTACAGTTGTATTGTACTGCAAGGCGAACATTATGGACGTGACAGAGCTCAGTGATTAAACGATTAACTAAAATTAACTAATCAACTTTTTACTTTTGATTTTAGGGGCAAAGATTATATTAGGAAATTGAAGGCTGTCAACATAGAAGCTGAGTCCGATTTTTAAATTTTCTTTATCGGCACAGCATTTCGAACTTCGGAAATAAACAATCTTTAGCTCGTAAAGCTGGCTTCCCGCAATGCACAATTTTAAAATGGCGTCGCTGGGCGTAGTATTGTCGCGTAAATCTAGTTTACTGCTTCTACGGCATAAAATATGCAACCGATTTCTGTATTTGCTGTATTAAAAATGCGAGCGAGTGCCCGGGAGGCCTTCATCGCCGACGTTCGCCACGGCCAGTGACCTTGAATCTTCATCTCCGTCAGCGGACGTGGATCTAGACGCCCCAGCGCATGGCAAAGAGACTGCCTTTCAACACTTATTGCAGGCCATTCAGAAAGAAAACAACAAAAACAACATTAAGCCAGAAGTTACTCAAACGCACACGCAGCAACGCACATTCAATACAACGTAAATAACTTAGCGAAACAGCTTCAAAATTTTGAACTGCAGCAGCAAGACTTCAACTGAAATTACCTGCTCATGGTGTCGCGCTTTAATAGCTTCGGCAATAGTTCGTATCATGTTTACATCATAGATGCATGAGGAGCTTTACCATCGATTTCGGGTGCAGCGCGCAAAGCTAAAAGCCTTTGCGTCCACTAACAAGCCGGTTAGAATGTCATTCAGGTGATTCTAGGACATGTGAGCCGAAAAGAAGGCGCTCTCTATAGCGGGCCATGTGGGGTCACATGGAGTTAAAGGCGGGTGCTGTCGTAGGGTACCGCAATTTTGAGCTGATACATTTAAGGCAGAAAGCTGTGCTAGTTGGTGTTTGGAATGAGAGGACACAGTAGCGGCACACTGCAAACGATGCAAGCATGATGAAAAAACTTGTACCCCTTTGTTTAAGCAGACACGTGTGATATATGTAAATGCAGACCATAAAGAGCGGAAGGTTTTGGAAACCTTTCATATTCACATGGAAATGCAATCGTGTGTTAGCAAGCCAAATATTTATCTGTGTACTAAAGAGTTGAAGTTCCTATATCGGGAAGTTCCGTCACGCATGTGATTCGATTGTTGATTTTTTGCTCGATTGTCACCTATAAATTCGTGGTTTTTTGGGGGAATAAAGTCAGTTGATGTCTAGCGCCTGTGCTGTCTTCGTCTACCCTCGTCCCTGTTTTTTAGCGCTACTTATATGTCCTCTCAGCTGAGACGCCAGAGATGACGCGAACTACGTAGAACGCTGACGATGCCATAAGACCCGGAGAGATTCCCTCCAACAAGATTAGGAGCACCGGAGAAGCGCTTCGGAGACATGTAAGGGCAGCCGCTAGGCACGTACGCCTCCACAGTGGCTGCAGTGTTTGCCGCTGCTATCTCTACCGAAATATCTGTGACCCATGTCTGCCCTGTTAAATGGCAGACGCGAATTTGGGGCATTGCGCTCTTATCGTTCAACCACGCCTCTTGGCGGACACAGCTGTTTCGAAACAGGTCGTAAAATATTATACGTTCTCTGGGCGACGGGCATATCTGCGAGGTCAGCAGCGAGTCGTCACTGACAGAGGCCTGATACTGCAGCTAAGTTCCAGCGCTGTTGGTCGGACTAAGTTAACGAACTTCCGTTGAAGACTCCTCTGCGAAACGTTCGTACAAAGCAGTTTCGTATTTTTGGCATGATAATTTTACTGCGCAATAGAAAAAAAATAGCAGCTGCTTCGAGTAATGTAGGGGGTTAGGCGAGTTGGTGATTCATCATGTTAAACTTGGCGCACAGGACCAGCGGTTGTCCTGCGTGCTTATTATATACATTCGTCTTCTACTCAGGCGCCAAGTTCAACATACTGGTAGCATTGTGGAAGTAGAGAAATTCTTTTCTGTAGATATTACATTGATTACTGCACTAAAAACTGCACGAAAACAAACTTGTGTGAAAGGAGAGTCATGTTTTGTTTTTGTTTTTTTCCTGCTCAGTGAGGCAAGAAAAATTGCAGCAATAAATTGGGTTAATTTAACCGTGACCTCTGCTTGTCAGTCTCGGAATGTGCCTGTTTCAGTTGTGTTTGTTAGTCCCTTCCTCTGCATTCGCTTTCGTGCAGTTTGAACTTCGTTAACCAATGACGTTCCTTTTCCTTGCTTCTATTTTCCCACTGATTAAAGAAGACAATACTCCAAGGGGAAAAGTTGGTTAATTTAGAGCACAATACCTCCCGTCCTCCGAGTCCGAGCTCCTATTGAAGCGACTGACCAGTATCTTAAGGACTTTAACTGAAAAAGGAATATGAAAATATAACTTTAGCTTCGTGCCTTATTTCCATTTTATAATCTGATTAATAAAATTTTGAGGACCATGGCCGAACACGCCTCTCTGGCTTGTCCCCTTTCACTACATGTAACCGCACCCCGTTTGCGGCGACGGTCAAAACAGACAGCGTGGGCTTCAGCTTTTTCTGCATATCATTCTAAAGTATCACAACAATTTGTAGAATCTCAAGCATGAATTGTGACCCCCACTTGAGTCCATCAGGAATGGAATGATTACATTCTTTCGAAGAGTTTGCCTAGCATAGAGAGCTCAAATTTTGTATATTTTGTAATAAAGCCACCCTTAATATGCAGCGTGCAGTGCTCACAGCATTTTGTCCCACAAAGGGTTAAGCCGAAGTGTGTGCGAAGCTAGAATGGTTGCATGCTCAGGTCTTTTCGGTGTCTAGTTGTGCTTGGTTAATTAACTGCATAACAGAGTAAACAAAAGAATAGCTTTGTCAAATTCGCTCAATTTTAGCCCCCCCCCCCCCCCCCCCCCTTTATGTGCAAGATATACTCTTCTCTTAGTTGTATCTTTACTAATAACTCTTCACAATATTATTTCGAGTGAACAGGCTAGCCAGAGTTGAGTCCATGCAATTTTTAACGTCGCAGGCATTGTCGTATTTATACGCTACCACAAGGTTCCGTAGCGTGCCGAAAGGGTGGTTTGTAACTGGTCTTCATTATTAGTTATTTAACGGACATTTATTTGTTCGTGACGTCACGGTCTTCGTCTCTCCGTTCAGCGGGAAACGATGATGCCCCTCCTCGCCTACTGGGACATACGGTCCCTGGCTCAACCTTCCCGCAATCTACTCATCTACAAGGGCGTGCAGTTCGAGGACAAGCGCTACAAGCACGGTCCGCCCCCAGGGTACAACCGCGAAACATGGCTGAGTGAAAAGTTCACTCTGGGCTTTCCGTTCCCCAACATCCCGTACTACGTGGACGACGAGGTTAAGATAACCCAGAGCGTGGCCATCCTTCGATACCTCGGAAGGAAACACGACTTGGCCGGCAGGTGAGAGGGGCGTGCCTGTTTGGTCATTCTTATGTTTTAGCATTAAACCGTACAAATCGCCCAGTACAGGAAGTCGTCCGCGTTTCCACGTCGTAAAGGTTGCTATATGACACTCGACGGATTCCTTTTTCTCTGGCCACTTTATGGAACGTCGCTGTGCATTAACCAGTCAAAACGGGTTAAATATTTTAATTTACATTCTAGTGGAGGGTCCTCGTTTTCCGAGCGCAGCTCCAGCTTTTTGGAGTTGCAAGAAATCCCGACAGGCCGGAATTGTATGCGCCCATCTAGTCAAGTGGAAGCAAATCCGATGTGTTGTTAGGAGCGACTGGGACCCCAAAGTACAGTTACACAGGGGGAGGAGAAGCAGACAGAATGAAAAGCCTTCTTGTTTCTCTAGTTAGTCTTCTAACACTTAACTAGTACAATCTGCAACCCTTCTGTAATTTATTGCTAAATGTGGCTGTGGTAACAAAAATGTACGGACACTGTTCTGGACTCCAGGTTATGGGCACAGTTGAGCTTGACGTTCAGAAACAGTATCTCAGCCCTTAGAATTACACTCACTAGTAGTGTGGAAGTATATTTAAATCTGGATGCGACCATGCTAGATATTGGCGTCCATCGCATACTTTCAGAGACGACGAGGAGACCATGGAACTGGACCTTTTGGAGCAGCAGGCTCGTGATCTGAACCTCACCATTCCTTACGAATCAGTGAACGTGCCGAATTCCAGGGGCGGGCTCGACTGGTATGTGCACAACACGAACCTCGTGCTCGAGCCTTGGGCCAAGCACTTGGCCGACCGGAAGTGGGCGCTCGGAGACAGGCTGACGTACGTAGACTTCCTGCTCTACGAGGGACTCGACTGGCATCGAGAGTTTAAGCCAGACGCTGTGCAACGCTACCCGGAGCTTGTCGAGTACCTAGAGAGATTCGAGCAGCTGCCCAACTTGAAGGAATTCTTCGCTTCGGACAAGTACAGGAAGTGGCCCATCCTGGGACCAATGAGGCCATGGGGAAACAGAAGTGAAACGAGTTACGAAGAGACGGTCGCTAATTCTGGCGAGAAAGCCTGATATAACTCTCTTTACACTCCGTCCAAACATGTACTGTTTGGCTTCCGATACATGTTTCTGGCAACGAATTTTACACGTAATGGAATAGGTGAGCTGCAGAAAACGGTTCCACTTTTTCGTGGACGAGGCAGTCATTTCTCAAGCGTTTGTGCGTGAAAATGCATCGATTCGAATAAAATGTGCATAGATTTCCTCGAGCTTTTGAAAGTCCATTTTTTGAAGCTACGGCCGAGGCATACTCCTCGATTGACGTATCAAAGGCGGCGCACTCGACCTGCTGGCAGTGCTTACTTCCAGACTGCTGTCATGGTGAGTGGTTGCATTTTCGTCATAATAATGAGGCCTGACCTTAATAGCTCCTGTTGAAGCACAAAATGATGTTTGTATCATGAGACAACCTTCACGCTGGCTGTGAGGGCAGTAACTTAACTAGGGTTTTACATGATCCAGCAGAGAAGCCTTGGCTAATGGACACTTCATGGCTGTACTAAAACTGGTTTTGGTTTTATTAGGGTTTAACGTCCCGAAGCAACTCAGGCTGTGAGGGACACCGTAGTGAAGGGCTCCGGAAATTTCGACCACCTGGGGTTCTTTAACGTGCACTGACATCGCACAGTACACGGGCCTCTAGAATTTCACCTTCATCGAAATTCGGCCGCCGCGTCCAGGAGCGAACCCGCGTCCTGGGAGCGAACCCGCGAACCCTGCTCTTCTCCATATAAGTCTGCTTCGAGTGACGAGACGGCATCGCTCAGCAGGTACCGCAGTTCTGGCTGCACGTGCTGGCATGACCACATAAGCGCGTGCCTCAATCCCAATGGAAATGCACGGAAAAGGGTTAAAACCGCTGCTCTTCGAGAATGAACGACCACGGGACTTTTGGCTGACACTTTCTGAGTGCTGTACGATTACCGATGCTGAAGGCATGTCGCCAAAACCGTGGTCATATCGCTTTGTGCCGCCTAAGTATTCTCAGCTGCGCGGAAGAAAACCAGTTGTGACCACCCATAGAGAGCTTCAAGAAAGCGAAACAAAAATGAAAAATAAAATGCGCAGGCGATAATACGAGATGATGCGACAAATCTGTTTCAGCGTTATTGGCTGTACATCTCGCTGCTACAATGATCACCTTATTCCCGTTGCGTCTTTGAATTGAATTTCGGCGTCGCTTTTTCGTTCCAGTCCGGTGTGGGCTTCTTGTAGGTGGAAGCGTCTGGAGGGTGGAAATGAGTGGAGGGGTGGCGCATAGGGTCTTCTGGAGGGTTAGAGTAAGTGGTTAGCGATGGGTTCAGTCTCTGTATGGTGAGCGTGGGTTGGCTGGTGGCGGCTTCTGGACGGTGAAGGTGAGTGGAGGGATAAGGATGGGTGGATAGTGGTTTAGACCTTCTGACGGGGGAAGGTGGGGAGTTAGTGTTGGATAATTTGCGCTGGAAGATGAATGTGAGTTCTTTTGTGGCGGGTGCAGAAATGTGGAGGGAAATGGTGGGCAGGTAGTGGGCGGAAGCCTTCTAGATGGTGGCGGCATCACACAACTCCAGACGGACAGATTTTCAGAAAGTTATGGTATAGTCGGATACAACTTAAATCTGCAGTGAAGCTCCTACAAAAAAATTTTAGACAGTCTATAGAGTGTCTATAGACTTCTGTCTATGAAGTCTATAGACTGTCTACAGACAAATCCTACAGAACAGTCTATATGCAATACAAATTCAATAGACAGTTTATAGACAATCTATAGATTTAAGGCCATACACTTCTAGTAGACTTTTGTCTACAGACAGTCTATAGATTATTTATAGACAAGAAGCAATATCTATCGCAAGTCAACAGAGTCAATAAGAAGTCTATAGACTGTCTATAGAATGTGGGCGGATCCTCCCACATTCAGCCTTCGAGCACAGAATTCCTCCACGACGAAAATGTAGTCCGCTGCTTAAACGTTTCTTGTTACGTAAACAAGAAGCTTATCACAAGAAAAATATTGTGAGCTTTAGAATTTTGATGCGTGGTTTGTTTGATATAGTTAAACATTAAAAAGCTGATTTCGTTTACAGTTGCGATTGGCCAGCGGAGTAATACAGAACGCCGCGGACCACAGCCCAGTGTTAGCAACTGCTGTTTTTTTTAAGTTGTATTCTACTATAGTAATGTTAATGCATTGAAATCGAAAATAGGGAAAGCTGTCCCGGCTACACAGCATCTCTTCGAGAGCAGCCGACCTCAATATAGCTAGCGGGTCTACATTTATAAAACTGAAATGTTATGATAAATGCAGGCATGGTTGGACTGCTGGCGAGAGGGCAGGCAGTTCACGATGGTAAAAAGGCAAAAAACAAAGAAAAATATATGCGGAAGGGCGCCCATGAATCCGCGTCGTGGTTCTTCACTCTGTTTCGTCTCCGCCGCACAGGCATTTTGACGTGTGCGTTGCATAGCACGCGCAAATTATAGCAATTATACACACAAAGTGTGACACAGATACATGGCATACCATTCTATTACAGTCTCCACCAATTTATTCGACCTCGCGGTGGTTCCATGTACAAGGGTTGGATACTTCCCCAGTTTCCGGATTGATACTATCTTTAATAAGATCTCGCTGCAAAACGCACCGATAAAATGCAATATAAGCAACAGTTCCTCTTTTTGAGTTGCGTGCCCAATTTGTCACCTTAACCACGGTGAAGCGAATCATCAATTATAATTGAAACTTCAAATCGTACGTTTTCTACGAGCCTCAATAAGATGGGGAGATGCTGCGTTCAGTAAAGCGAGTACGGAACACTTCTGAAAGTTTTCAGGTGTCGTTGCATTCAGAACGAAAGTAGAAAATTACTTCTCCACCCTGACCTCGTTTTTCAGTTTTTGGTATATTGGTGCTTCATATGCCCTATGATCTGTACGTGTACTGTAAAGTTCATGTATTTATTTATTTATTTGAAATACCTTACAGGCCCATTGGGCATTGTGCAAGGGGGGGAGAAAAATACTATACGGTACATTAATAGCCATAGGAGACAAAAGGGAAAACATAGGATCATGATCAAAAATAAATCAACAATACGATGCATTAATAACAAAGGAAACATACAGTCATGATAAACAATAAGTCAACAAATTAGAGAAGTAAAAACAAGGCGGAAACAACAACAGAAAAAAAATACGCGACACAAATTAAGCGCAACAATAAAGGATAATGTGCTCGCGGAACATTGTAAAAATGAGTAACATAACGTGATTAAGGCTAACACGGGAACGTAATAGGCAAACATAAGTAAGAAAACATCAAGAAGGCACGCCAGTAGCAGCAAAGTAAAGTACAAAATATAAGAAATAAAGAAAGATTTCAACAGAGGCGTGCTATATGTATATTCAGCAGTGTTTCATAAAAAACGACTAGCGCTCAATGTAGAAAGTGTGTCGTCTAAAACTGCGTATTACCCATGCACACTACAAAAACAAAAAAAAAATAACGTCGTTGCTAGCCTGGAATACACTTAGGGAAAATTTTGGGCATATGCATTGTTACTTCAGGCCAACGCTCGCCACTGATATCAGCCCGGTTGGAACCGCTGTCCTCTAGACGCGCGTCCGCCCTCCGAGATTACGGGTGCGATTTTAGGTCAAGCCTGCTTCTTTTCACTAATGTTTGCGTCAGGAGATAGGCGCAGAGCAAAATGTCATAAAGCCTCGCAGGTGCACTGATCCACGGCGAGCATTTTACGACCAAGGCTGGACACTCGAGCAGGCGTCTGAGGGTACGGTCGGGGTGCGGTGCACTCGGGTTACCTCGCGGACTTTGAGGGCTTCCGCTGACAGTCTTCGAATTTGTAGGTAAGTAGAACTGTCTTATTTTGAAATAGAAAGAAAATTTTCAGCCTGCTATCGGGTACATGACCTAGCGTGCTTCATCTACGTTACTGATATGCATGAATGCAAATTTCAGCTGAAGGAGAAGCGTTCAATGTGGACTAATAATACAGATACGTATAGTAGCGCATTTTTACGCATGACATTCCAAATGATATCCTCTGCGCAGCATGGTCCAAGACTCCTGCCCTTCAGATTCTTCTTTTCTCTATTTCACGTTCTAAGGCACACAAAAATGGGGAGGGGGATAAGCATGGATAAGGGGGTTCTGCGCTAGGTTTTGTTCCTCAAGCTTCTATGGAGTCGTAGTGAGAGACCGACTGTACTAACACTATATTCTGTCTTCAAGAGGTTCACGAACTATGAGGGTAAGTGTGTCACGCACGACCATGCGTCATGCACGGTAACGCACGGTCGCTCATCAGTCTTTATGGGGCGGGCGCCCGGCTTAACAGGCGCAGCGAGGGAAAGGGGTGATAGCGCAGACGACGACGACGACATATTTTCCGAATGCCGACCAAACAGCTTTCGCTGTAAAACTGCCAGTATGCTTCCCAGGTCGCAGTGATTCTCGCACTTTTCTGTAGAAGCCATTCGGCTTCCCTGTGATGGGCACAGTGATTATGATGGCATCGCCGTCAAGCGCTATATGCTTTGCGAGTTCAGACAAAACCTGGTATGCATTATGGTCATAGCTGGCAGAAGGTAGCCAAATATATCGAATGAAGTCACCAGGAACCCCTCCCATAAAGAGGAGTTCAACTGGAGAACATGGTTGGATGGTTCACAGCCTTCGTTGCCTAACATGAGGGCTGGAGCCAAAATTACAGAAAATCAGAAAAGAAGAGTAGCGGGGATGCTGTAAGCAGCTTCCTTTATATGGTAATACGTGCTTCAATAATATGTTCAGCCCACCTTAAAGGATTGAACGCGGACGGTGCAGAAAGAAAGCAAAGATACATTGCTGGACTCCAGGACGCGGGGCACACTTATGAAGGATCTCGACCATCCGTTAGGTCACACACCTTCACGCACAAATTCCCTAAGCATTTTACTTAGCATGCTAGTGTACGGATACGCAGCAAAAATTAGACCCTATAGAACCGCCCCCTGTTCAGTACCTTAAGCTTTACGAGGCTCAATGCATTTCGCTTCGACGAACATCAGTGATATACAGTTTGTGATTTTGCGATATGCCCTTTGCTCCTTTACTTCAGCAAGACAGCATGACACCTGTTCTCGGCTACTGGGACATACGAGGGTTGGCGCAGCCCATCCGCAACCTGCTCGTCTACAAGGGCGTGCAGTTCGAAGACAAGCGCTACACGTTTGGCCCGGCCCCCGATTACAGCCGGGACAAGTGGCTCAAGGATAAGTTCACGTTGGGACTCCGGTTTCCCAACTTGCCATACTATATCGATGGCAACGTCAGGCTCACCCAGAGCTTGGCTATACTCCGTTACCTCGCTAGGAAATATGATCTAGGAGCCATGTAAGTACCAGGCATTGCTACTACTCGTGCACTTGAGGGAAAAACATGTGCATTCGATAATACACATGTTGTGGCATGAGCTGTACTGGACTCAATTATACCCGTCGACAGCGCTCAAAAGCCGTGATCTGTTTATAAAATGCAGGAAGGAAAAAAATAACGACGCCAATTTCATCGGTGCTCACGTGAAGTGCTGCATGCAATAATAGGATAACATCGTCTACGTCATTCTGACCATGTTGGCTTAAGTACGATGGTTTTACTCGCGGCTTATGACGTCGGCTAACATGGCCGACCCAAGCCGACCAATATTCTAGTGAAAACGACCCTAAACACGGCATCATGTGCTTTCTAATGATGTCACGTATGACTTCACAAGTGCACATTAAATGCAAATGTCGTATTGATAGGAGTTTTTTCGTACTGTGTATAGGTGCTCGTAAGAAAGATATAGAGCGGTATAAAGATTCCAAGCCGCAGATTTTAGTTGCTTCCGAAAACTGCACTCGGGAGTCGATGCATATGCCGTTCTACCCTTGTTTCTTAAGCTATTTATAGGCACAAAACTCATTTGAATGTGGAAAATGAAAAAAAAATCTACTCTACTAGTTCAAAACTGGGGCGCAGAGCAGCGCGAAAACAGGGAAAATGGGGGTGTGCCAGAAAACGTCGCCTCATCTCTAAGGGTTCTTCTCCACAGGCACGAAACACACAACAGTGCAAGAAAAAAAATCTGAAATATACAGCAAAAAGGCGCGTCCACAAGGTCTTCAATTCGTTCCTTGTGCTGTTTGAAACGGTTGCGACCTAACCAGCATCGATGCGTTTCTACAAAGATAAGATAAAAAAGGCAAAGAAATGTTAAGGGATTTAGAGACCTCATTTTGGTTGGCTGTTCGGTAGAGTGGGATAAAAGAATGCGAGGTACATGTCCACGCTTGTAATTCAGTCATTGCCGATATCTATAATTGTGTATGTCCGCTGTGCGCAGGAACGACAAAGAGATCACGGAACTGGACGTGTTGGAACAGCAGGCGCGAGACCTGAACATCATTCTCGCCTATGGCGCTGTCCCTCAACCCCGCTACCAACAGAGACTCAAGTCGTACGCCGAAAACGTGAAGGACATGCTGGAACCTTGGTGCAAGCTGCTGACCAACCGGAAGTGGGCTTTGGGAGACAGGCTGACGTACGTGGACTTCTTACTCTACGAAGGACTCGACTGGCATCGAGAGTTCAAGCCGGAGGCCATGGAGCGATACCCTCAGCTCGTCGACTACATGGATAGATTCGAGGCCCTTCCGAACCTGAAGGAGTACTTCGCGTCGGACAAATACAGGAAGTGGCCCATTACGGGACCGACCAGGCCTTGGGGGTACAAGAAAGAAAATTGCAATGCACAAGCTTAAGTTTGAGTACAAGCTTACGTTCGAATGCGAAGTAAAGTGTGAAATTGTTTTCTTGTCCTTTCTCGCTTCTGTTTACGCTTTCATTTCAGCAGCGGGCATTGACCTCCGTGCACTGGAAAAAGTGGGATGATCTTGCCCTTCAAAGTAATTACCGCGCTTTGGGATTTTTCAAGCATTCATGCATAAAGAATTTTGACTCCTTGGGTGCGTACCCGAAGACGCGATAGTAATTCGGTTGGGGTGGCCACGACCTCCGGTCCTCGGACCACATCTTTGCATGCACGAATTGTCCGGTCCTGCCATGTACGCCGTCACTGTATAAATTTTTGCACCAAAGGGTAAGCTTGGAATGTTCTGCACAACGCTGACGGTCTCAGTGGATATTCCCTCCCTTGATCTCGTAGAGGGGTTATTGGGTTGATGATAATTGTTGAAGGATTCTTGTCGTCTTGCAGATTCGAATTGCTCAATCACATTGCAAGAGGACACTTCTGGAGAGGTTAAACTTTTGTAACAATTAAAAGCACAAAGGAAGACACAAGCAAAGAGAAAACATATCTACACTTGACTGACTCGACGCGACGAAACCAGCCCTCGGTCCTGCCGAAACAGCTGGTTTTAAACCCTGTGTCCCCGCCCTCGGTGGGGAGAATAACCAATCAGGTACTGCACAAACATCCACCCAATAACGTATTGGGGAAAGGAAAACACCACCAATAAACAATTAGGAAAGGATAACACAACCAATCAATGATTGGGGAAAGAAGGTAACTCATCGCGACACCGTACACATATGTACACTTTCTACCATCACGATTTCGGATAATTATGCTTTCCTGCTGCGAGCTTCGCGAACACTCACTTTCCCAACGTCCGGTTGACCCAAGTTCAAGGAAAGCCACTTCAACCCATCTGTTCCGCATCGTCGCTCCTCATGCCTGCAGCTAGCGTGGCAATACCCTGTTGACCGCGCTTCAAGCTGTCAACGCACGCCGCTGCAGACATGGCACAAAAGCCACGCACTGTGACGCGGACACCGCCGCGCCGCAAGCACGTGCACACAGGATGCGACGTAATGAATCCGTCCCTGAAGGGAGTTTCACCTTTCCCGTAATCCTCCGCTACCCGGCGCCCCCCCCCCCCCCCCCCCTCGTATCCCGCTGGGTTGAGCTCACCCCTTCTCTGCGGTTGTGCCGAGGGCCCAAGAGAAAGAACGTAATGGGCATTCCACTAACGCGAACCGGGTGCGGCAAAACAAAGTACAGCATCGCGAACTTCACTGTCTCCATAATTGGCGTGCTGATTATGGCGATATTGGATCCGTTGCGCAGCTGCATAAGCAAGCTGCTTTCGTTACAGATGCCTATGTTTCTAGCGCTTTGGCTACACCCCGGCCCATCTGATGACTGCTCGACTGACTGACGTTGAACCCATTCTCCGGTTTAATGATTACTTTGAAATCGGGTTTCGGCAGTGGAGGTAGCTTCTCTTTGCGACAGGCGTTCCCTTTCTGTTTGAACTGGCTCGATCAATCAATCACAATAATTTTATTTTCCAGAAAGGAAGCTGGATGGTCCCCCGTGCTAAAAGCCGCTCAAGCAGCTTGAGTGATGTCCAAGAGACCACTACATGACAGTAGCTGTCAAATAGAAGGCACAGCCATAGAACCAGTAAATAGAGCACCAATAATCATCGAATAATCATTAAATAACCACTTGAAGAGCAACGAACTCACGCCGCACGCTATGTCTGGATTCCGAAAATACCTCTCAAATCAATACGTCTTCTTGAATATCAAGGAGGAGGTGATTAACGCCGTCCATAAATACGGAAAAAACATTTGTCTAACCCTCGATCTTAAAGTGGCCTTCGACAATACGTCAGTCACAGGGCTGTACTGGAAGGACTCAATAAACTAGGCTTCTGGCACACAACTGCGTGAAAGCCTTCTTCAGTAACAGAACAGCCCCTGTCAGAACAGGAGGCATCCCTCATACTTTTTAACACTACCATGATCGGCTTAGCAAGAAAGCTCGAAGAAATCGAAGGGGTCAGGCATCACAGACGACATCACAATTTTGGTGACCAGGGGATACTTAGGAGAAAAAACAAGAACGTCTGCAAAGAGCAGCAGACACGATCAATGCATACGTCCGAAACTGCGGACTTGCATGCTCCCCAGAGAAATCCGGGTGCTCAGAGCTTACTGAAGAGAGTACTGTCTGTGAAACTCCATTGACGTCTTCTCAGGGGAGAAGAAGCGCGAGAGGTTGGCAGCTTAACGCGCGGGGCGAAAGGCTGCGGCGCTCAGAAAAACTTTGACAAAGATCACTGTGAGTCACTCTTCCCTCCATCATTGTTCTGGGTCATGTACGGTGCAGGTCCAGGGCCAGAAGTTTTAAAAAGGGTTAAAAAAAAAGATTTCTCCTGCGACAAAAACCAATGCCCTTTCGTTTACAAAGTGACACTTTGCCCGTAAAAAGGTGGCTGCAGGACAAGGGTCTATTTGTGCCGTGGAGTCCACTCCTTTCTGTGTAAAAAGGGTGAAACGATGCAGCACGTTTTCTTGGACTCCTGCGACGCGTTTTTTTTTTTTTCTGGGACATCCTCCAAAGGACTCTTAAGAAGGATTTTCCGCTTGACTTCCACGGCATTAGAAACCGCATGGTTGAAAACGAGGATGGTGTGCCTTACGAACCAGCCATATTACTTTGGGATTAGATAGATAGATAGATAGAACTTTTATTCACGTCAATTGCCAGACAACATAAATCAGGCCTACCAAAGCCTCAAAGGGCTTGAGTGGCAGCGCCTGGCAGACAGCTAACATTGGCAAAACAAAGGAAAATAGAGACGTTGCAATGAACTTTGCAAAAAAAGAAAATGGTCACCAAACAGAATGAAACAAATATATAACTATTACAACATCAAGAAAGATTACAGTGATTTGAAATTAATACAGTAAATAGCTGAAATAACTACGGGGCAGGAAGCAACACGGAGACATACCGCAAAGTTTTTTTCAGGGTGTATTTAGTTTTCATGCGGAGTACAGTAGGAGGCAAGCTATTGAAACAGGCAGGTACATAGTAATGACGTGTGCGCTTACCGTACCGGGTTGAGGAGCGAGGAATGCAGTAGCGGTATTTTGGTCTTAAATCCCGAGCAGGGACATATGGAACGGTGAACTGACTGTACCAGTTCACCGTTAAATTGATTATGGTTGATTAATTAATTATGGTTGATTAATTGATTAATTAAATTGATTATGGCGGAACAGGATGGCTTGCGTCATTCAGATCTTGACGAAAGTCCAGCTAGAGAGTACTTTATAGAAGTAATTCCAAGATATATTGAAACAATCAAACTTGACGCCTGACTAGTGTACATATCTTACGATTTTGTGGGCATTAAAAACAAAAAAAGGGGGCGATCGCCGTGCGGTCTAAAGCAGTGGGTTCGAAACTCGCTCGAGGCCACCTGTTATGTTTTCTTTTGCTCACGCTCTCCTCCTCACCTCAAGACTTCACACAGGCTATGGATGGTGTTCGCCTTCATGGTATGCCGGATGGTATCGCATGAAAATGCCTCTCCTGAATTCGTGGAGGCAAATTCGGGTCTGAAGGGTGCCTAGAAAGTGGAGACTTCGCACGCACGCACGCACAGAGAGAGAGAGCTCTCTCTCTCTCTCAAAGCCCGGCGTGTGGAAATCAAAGACGGCGCTAATTATATTTCCGACTGAGTAAAAATGCAATGCCGGCGTTCTCTTATCACAAGCTACAGTACGTTCCACGTGATTCAATTACATATGCAGCGTCTATGAAAAAAAGCATGTAATGGTCTTCCTTCTGGACCTCAAGCAAACAACCCAACCCCTCTATTCAAACCCAAGAGCGAAAACCCTCCTGGCGCAAGCGCTAGATCTGCTGAAAAAGTAGCGAGTGTAAGCGAGACAAAGGCGAAGCCGTTGCTTCGCACGCACTTGTAATCTAAGATAAGGTGCTATGCAGAAAGCTGAACGTGCACAGCCGCCGCGCGCAAGACTCCAAGGAAAGGGATGGAGAAGGAGAACAGCTAGGGAGGGAGGTTTTATGCATGTGATAAGATTTCAAGCCTGTCCTCTGAAACACTGCAGAACAATGCGACAGATGCAATATAAAGCTGCTCTCGCGAGGTGAATTTGGCTGCTCGAGAGAATTTTACTCCGAAGTCGCAGGCACGTGGTCGCGGGACAAGCTTCAAGGTGAGCAGACATCTGGCGTTCGGTATAAATTTCGGTTCACCCTGATTTTAAACCCTACCTCTGTAAAAGCGCACTGCCGGACTGCACGAACTGTACACTTGAAACTGTTTGGCGCAAACGCGGCATACCCCGATGTTCTTTATGGGGACGAAAGAAGCGTGTAGTGTGCCTGTATTCGCAAGGCGCACCGCCGTAACAGCATGGTTCTTCGTATTTTCTTACTTAATGACTCTTCACGTGCAAGCGGCAAATCAACTCGGCATGTGGAAGCGCTGAATAGTACTCCATAATTTCCTGTTTGCGGATTGAACAGCATGAACGCCCGCTACGTTCGTTTTCTAAACCCTCATCGCTGTCATTCGTCTCTGCAAGACGAATTAACTGAACATTTTTTTGTCTGGATCGTCCCCTTACAGTTCTTTTCGCCCCTAAGTAACACCATCGTAATCATCATCAAGGTCATTTACTTGTTCATTGTTAGTACTTCATACGCCCCGCTATTGGGTTTTACTCGTTTATTTATTGAACTCTCAGGCGGTAACGGTTAAAGGTGATTTCCAATGGTGCTCTTGAATTGGTGATTGGCTAGGTTATGCCCACTGCTAGACAAATACCCCTCCGACTGACCTCTATTCAGCTCGGTACCATATTTAAGGAGCGGCAGCTCTGTCTCAGTAAGTGTCCGATTCTCATTTCCCCTCCAGAGTCTGCTCTCGATATCATACCCTGTCATCTCAATCGACAACCAGTCATCCGTTCCCCCGTCACACCTCCTACTCAAGAACGTTCATCATCTTATTCTCCGCTAAAACACCGTTTTCTACAGTTCCATTCAATGCACGCCAGCTCTATCAGTTTCCGTTTATCAGGAACCCTCCGTTGCGGCTCATCTTTCTCTCTTCCCTCATTCACTCCCTACTTCCATTCCTGACGGCGAGGAAGAGGAGGCCACGACAGCGCGCCCGAGGAGTTTCGATGGAGGCGGAATAACAGACGCCCCTGTACTGTGCGATGCCTGTGCACGTTACAAACCCTGCTGGTCGAAATTTACCCGCAGCCCTCCAGAACGGCACCTTTTAAGGCGAAAGCTTCTAATGCCTCATCGTTGTCGACAGAAGGTTGTCAGCAAAGGTGTCACGCTTTTCAATTGGTCGAAATAGGTTATGACGTCTGAGTGGGCGGATTCGAAGTAATGAGGTCACCCACGGATGCCTGACGCCCCCTTTTGGAGCACACGACAACTAATAAAATAGTTGTCGTCCTCTCCGAGAGGGGGCGTAAGGCGTCCGTGGGTGAAAATTTTACATACCTCATTACTGCGAACTGAGCCATGGATACAACCGAACTCATCGAAGCAGAGATACAGCCGTACTAAAGAAGCAGTCAAAGTGTGTAGTTGTAATATTTATTCCAAGTGTGTAGTCAAATGTAGCACTAGTACAGCACAAACAGTCTCACAGTCAATGCCAAACAGTGCGCCAGGAAAGGCTTTCGCCTTGCAGCACTTTAGAGAGCCAAAGTGGCCCCTGAATTTTTTTTCTTCATTTTAGAAAAACTTTACGTCCAAAGGACCCGATTCAACAGCAGTTTTAACAAAAAATGCTGGAGAAAATTTTACGGAAAGTTTTAAGCATGAAATGCTTTTCGCACCCGTTGTCGGCGCGCCCCGGGCGACCTTGGTGCCAGAATGGAGCGAGGAGATGACGCCGAACCGACGGGAGAACACGGAGGTGAACGAAAGAGAGAACAGGGAGACGAACCTAAACGAACTTCGGCGAAACTTTCCGTACCTGCCGCAGTGGCTCAGTCGTCAAGGCGCTCGTCTACTCATCGAGGCGAAATGCAAAAGGCGCCCGTGTGCTGTGCGATTTCAGTGCACTCTACGCTCTATCCTTCCCTTCGGCGCAGCGCGGAACCGGTGTAAACAGGGCGGCGGAAAGTACTGGCTTCGGACTTTGCACTCTGCCGCTCCAGTGACGTTACGGACGGATGATTGCATTTGGACGAGACGAAACTTTGCCTTGCCACGAGGTTAAGTCGGTTAAGTATCGAAAATGTGCTACGCCGGTACCGCAGAGCATTTGAGGCATCCATCGACAGGCGGCCACAAGATTGAGTTCATTTTTTTCATCTGTGGATTAGACCGTTTTTATGCATTGCGATACAGAAAACCATGATCATCGGGCGCGATAGGCATTACACGCTGGGCACTGTGACGAAGTAAAATCTAACTTACTCACGTCGCCAGAGTGTGCTCAAACAGCTTTAGCATTAGTGGACTGTGACTGATATGCTTCAAACAAGAAATAAAAAGAAGCTGCGGTGCCATCTGATGGCAAAAGCTCAAAGCACGTCATCGGATATGCGTAAGGAGCGCTGCTTTTCATCGACAAGCGCACGCAAGAGTGCGTAAACTATAATTAATTTCGCAGAACGTTTCTTTACAAAAATTATACTCACATTATTTTACCGAAATGTGGTCACGTGGTGGTGTACGCCGATAATGGCACGGTTTCACCTCGGCATGTTGCATCAGCTTAGTTTATGTGATTTCCAATACCAAATTAAAATTATATATGCTCGTTTTTCCGATATCCAGTGCTCGGGTCCCCAAATACGATACAAGGTCTTTTCATTAATACCAAAACATTATGACACGTTTTGTTCATTTGGAGGTCACTTTAGTGAGATTGATTCTCGGAGAGCTTTCAAGCAACTGCCTGACTGCCCTGCCTCATACTTCAAATGCTCACTTCGTGATTATATTGGCAATATTGGTAGGGATGCGCGCTCATTTCAACATCGCGAGAGGTGTATATAGAGGAATCAGACACGGTGAAGGGTAACGACCACATATCTTAACGTTTAAAACTAGCGTAGATGAGGAAAAAAGCAGAATAAAGTCTTGAGGTAGAAGAAAGTAAACTACGTGGCAGCGAGGGAGATGAGCAGCGGTTCAAGATAGCTCCAGAAAGGACATTCCGCATTAAATGAAAAGAACGAGCATATAACGCAGAGGCGATGAAGGAGAATACTGCCTGTCTGGTTAAGTTAGGTTAGGTTAGGTTAGATTAGATTAGGTTAGGTTAGGTTAGGTTAGGTTAGGTTAGGTTAGGTTAGGTTAGGTTAGGTTAGGTTAGGTTAGGTTAGGTTAGGTTAGGTTAGGTTAGGTTAGGTTAGGTTAGGCTATAACTTTACTGCGATCCGGCTGCGTTCAATCTGTAGTGACCCTTCTGTACTCAGCACTTGCTTTCTTCGGCCAACACAGATGGCGCCAGTGCTCGGCTACTGGAACGTGAGGGCCCTGGGGCAGCCCATCCGTAACCTGCTCATCTACAAGGGAGTCGAGTTCGAGGACAAGCAGTAAAAGGTTGGACCGATGCCCGAAATTTGGGGAGAGTGGCTGAAAGAGAAGTTCTCACTGGGGCTTAAGTACCCTAACCTGCCGTACTATATCGACGGCGACGTCAAGATTACCCAGAGCTTGGCCATCCTCCGCTACCTCGGAAGGAAGCACGACCTGGCCGCGAGGTACGTAAATCATACATATCTGCGGTTATGTTATGCATGTGGCATTGCAGCCATGTGTGCCACTCCACGTCTTAAAGGTGTTGTATATGATCTGCGCATCAGTGCAACAGCATTAAAAGCCTCATTCAAGAAAAAAAAAACAGCGGCGTCCGGCGTCGTCAGATGCGCTGATTGGTCGATAAGGTGTGTGACATCATGAGACTACGTGACATGACCGAGCGCTGATTGGTCGACAGGGTGTGTGATGCCATGGGACCACGTGACATGGACGAGTTAGCAGTTGCGCGGGGGCAGTTGGCAGTTGGAAGGTGCGCTGGTCAGGTGACATGTCCATGCGCAGCGGTGGGCTCAGCCTCAGGAGTTGCACTTGTTTAGTGCAGACCTGTCTATACGCCTAGGTGTATCAGGTTGGAATGGAGCCAGAATTAACTTCGCGTGTTTCTTCCGTAGTGGAAAATCCCCGCAAACGGAGAGGGCCCCCACGGGACAACTCATGTCGTAAAACATAGTGCAGCCACCTCTGTTTCTCACGGACGGAAGAGGAATACTACTGCTACAGGCCTTCTAGAACACTGGACTACTGCATGCGGAGGCTGCCAAGCAGCTCTGGCGCTACCTCGTCTTTGGAGCGCGTTCAAAAAATGCCGCCTTGCTGGAAAAAAATAAACTACATCAGAATCGAAACCAGTTCTCTCACTACAAGCCAGACGCGCAGCAAAGCGGAAAGGTTCCGAAGGTTCCGCAAAGATGCTCAATGGGCGCTGTAAGGAAACAGCCAAGTATGAATGCAGTGATTTGATTGATTTTTTTTTTTTGTTTGCCCTTCAACCAGGAATGAGGAAGAGACCATCGAACTGGACATGCTCGAGCAACGAGTGCGGGACTTGTACCTCATGCTACCATACTCTGGCGCCCCCGCCGCGGAGTTGATGTACAGCCTAGACTTGTACTCCGAAGCGCTCGAAGATTTTCTCGGTCCCTGGGACGCGTTCTTGGCCAACCGGAAGTGGGTCATGGGTGACAGGATGACGTACGTTGACTTCATGCTCTACGAAGGCCTCGATTGGCATCGTGAGTTCAAACCGGAAGCCGTCCAACGATGGCCAAATATCGTCCAGTACCTGGAGAGATTCGAAGAGCTGCCCAACATCAAGGAGTACTTTGCCTCGGACAAGTACAGCAAATGGCCCATCTTAGGCCCTCACAGGCCGTGGGGAAACAGAAAGTGGACCGAGGGAGATGCATTGGAGCATTCGTAGAAATAAAGAAGTCTACCCGAGCTTCGGCCGAACCTTGAAGTTATCGATGCTTTAAAAGCGCTTTCATTTATGACCAATAAAGAGAAATCCACAGGCTGCTGTGCTTTGTGCAAACTTGAATATGTTGTTCTGGAATCCGCTGAACTTCTGGCATCAGTGTCGACGAAGATAAAAAGAAAAGTGCAAAGCCGGAATGTACATCGGTAAATTGTAATAGTATTCGCAACTCCATCGCTCATGCAACACCCTAAATAAGTTCAATGCGGACAAAATCAGAGGCCGAGTTGAATTTAGCATCAATAACTGATTCTACCTTTTCCGCCAGTCACTGCGAACGTTCTTACGTTGTGGTTTCATTTAGGTATCTTTCTTTTCGACGCAAACAGCACTTTTTTTGCATTTACATCATTGCTAATGTTTTCATTTTCTTAGCTTATTATTCTGCCGCTCGTTTCAGTTTCTTGTTACAATTTTTGTGCAACTGACCTCTTTCTTTGGCCTTACTCCGTTTGGTTCTGAATTCAGACCCCGCGCAAAAAAAAAAATGTTATAGTGTGCTCTCTGTTGTATTCCGCGCTTTCGTAAGCACAGCAGCGCCGGATAATAATGATCCTAAGACCGTCTTCCCAAGCATCTCACCCTAGAAGAGCCGAGCACCAGGCCAGGGGAAATCTTCTACCCATTAGAGAAACCGGTTGAGACCCGGCGGCACTGGGGATCGAACCCAGCACCTCCCGAATGCGAGACGAATGCTCTACCACAAGGCCACGGCCACTTTTTTTTCCTTCACCATGGTATTTATTACAGTGATGTAATGTTCTATGTACATGAACTATATACAAGCCATTATGAAAACAGTGTTAAACAATACATATTGAAAAGACCATGCACTAGAAAAGGGGCAATGCAGAGCACATCACTAATAGTGAGTGCCACTCCGGTTCGTACTCAGTCTGGGCATACACGTCTCTTAGATGAACAACCATTCGACTGAAGTGATCCTTTGTAGACACAACAGGTTCACAGTGTCTGTCCATCATGCGGGTTTTCCAGAGGCTGTGCAGTCCAATCAGAAAGAACATGTCCAGGGGTTCATCAAAAAATGGCAGCGCAGTGAGATAGCGAACAGAATGTGGAGTCAGATGAATTCTTTTTTTAAATGTGCGTTGCAGGATATCCCAGAAGAGTACTGCATCTTTGTAACTGATGAAACAATGCTCAATTGTTTCTGGTTCATCACAAAGGCGGTAATTAACGGTAGACACAAAAATGCCCTTTTTCTCTTACCATGTTCTAACGGGCAACGTACCGGTGTGTAACTTAAAGAAAAAGGTCTTTGTACACGGCGAGACTGGCATCTTACGTACTCTTTTGAGTACGTCATGCCCCGGTAAACCAAAATACAGAGAGTGGTACATGGGCGAAGGGAAGAGCATACTAATCAAATCCTTATACAACTTTTTCCTCGACACTAAAAAAAGGAACTCAGGAAAAAAACGAACAAGTAGGAAACGGACAGCCAAATACACCTCTTGCATTATGGCCCACAAACACGGACGGCCACAAACATTGGAAGCACAGTGAGGTTGGGTAAAACATGAACTAAATTTGTTTGCAGGAATGAACGTACTATTGGGTGTGTAGTGTCACGGAAAAACATGAAACGTGGCACTATCTGTCGGCGTGCATATGTGTAGCATACCGCGTGTGTAGCGAAAAATACGGCGCCGGAGAGACACGGCACACAGTGTATCACTGCGTCTCTACGTCCTGGAGGCACCTTTTGGAAACCTTACAACTCGTCAAAAAGAATCTCAGAAAGCATCCTCGCCCCTTCAAGCGATTCAACAAGCCTGTCAACCATCTTGCCTTTTCCGTCCCCTCTTTCTTTTCTCACTAGGCGCCTTTCCGAGTATCCGATTACTCAGTACGCGTTCGTCAGACGCAGAGAAGGCTTCACGCCACATTGATACTTTTATTTTGCCCCCAAAGCCCTTCCTCCCCCTTCCTCCCACAGTGTTAAAGGTAATCCGAAGGAAGGTTAACCCGACCGCCCAACCTGCCCAACCCCGCCGCGGTGTTCCCTCCCGTCTGTCCGCGTGCGGCTATGCGAGGCAGGAAAGGGGCAATGAAAAGAGAGAGGAGGAGTTCAGGGTGAAGCGGCCCGTGGTAGCAGTCTGCCGAACTAAACGGCCATGTCCCGCAAAGCTGGGCTTGTATTGAAACAATCAAACTTGACGCCTGACTAGTGTACATATCTTACGATTTTTTGGGCATTAAAAACAAAAAAAGGGGGCGATCGCCGTGCGGTCTAAAGCAGTGGGTTCGAAACTCGCTCGAGGCCACCTGTTATGTTTTCTTTTGCTCACGCTCTCCTCCTCACCTCAAGACTTCACACAGGCTATGGATGGTGTTCGCCTTCATGGTATGCCTGATGGTATCGCATGAAAATGCCTCTCCTGAATTCGTGGAGGCACATTCGGGTCTGGAGGGTGCCTAGAAAGTGGAGACTTCGCACGCACGCACGCACGCTCGCACGCACGCACGCACAGAGAGAGAGAGAAAGACCAAATAGAAAGCCCGGCGTGTGGAAATATCAAAGACGGCGCTAATTAGATTTCCGACTGAATAAAAATGCAATGCCGGCGTTCTCGTATCACAAGTTACAGTACGTTCCACGTGATTCAATTACATATGCAGCGTCTACGAAAAAAATCATGTAATGGTCTTCCTTCTGGACCCCAAACAAACAACCCAACCCCTCTATTCAAACCCAAGAGCGAAAACCCTCCTGGCGCAAGCGCTAGATCCGCTGCAAAAGTAGCGAGTGTAAGCGAGACAGAAGCGAAGCACGCACTTGTAATCTGAGATAAGGTGCAATGCGAAAAGGTGAACGTGCACAGCCGCCGCGCGCAAGGCTTCCAAGAAAGGGTGTGGGTGGAGGAGAACAGCTAGGGAGGGAGGTTTTATGCAGGTGATAAGATTTCAAGTCTTTCCTCTCAAACACTGCAGAACAATGCAACAGATGCAATATAAAGCTGCTCTCGAGAGGTGAATTTGGCTGCTCGAGAGAATTTTACTCCGAAGTCGCAGGACAAGCTTCAAGGTAAGCAGACATCTGGCATTCGGTATAAATTTCGGTTCACCCTGTTTTTAAAGCCTACCTCTGTAAAAGCGCACTGCCGAACTGCACGCACTGTACACTTCTAATTGGTTGGCGCTGACGCGACATACCCCGATGTTCTTTATGGGGACGAAACAAGCGTGTAGTGGGCCTGTATTCCCAAGGCGCACCGCCGTAACAACATGGTTCTTCATATTTTCTTACAATTACTCTTCGCGTGCAAGCGGCAAATCAGCTCTGCATGGGCAAGCGCTGAATAGTACTCCCGAATTTCCTTTTTGCGGACTGAACAGCATGAACGCCCGCTACGTTCGTCTTCGAAACCCTCATCGCTGTCATTCGTCTCTGCAAGACGAAATAATTGAACTTTTTTTTGTCTGGATCATCCCCTTACAATTCATTTCGCCCCTAAGTAACGCCATCGTGATCATCATCAAGGTCATTTACTTATTCATTATTAGTACTTCATACGCCTCGCTATGGGGTTTTTTTTCGTTAATTTATTGAACTATCAGGCGATAACGGTTGAAGGTGATTTTCGATGGCGCTCTTGAATTGGTGATTGGTCAGGTTATGCCCACTGCTAGACAAATACCCCTCCGACTGACCTCTATACAGCTCGGTACCATACGTAAGGAGCGGCCAGCTCTTTCTCAGCAAGTGTCCGAATCTCATTTCCCCGCCAGAGTCCGCTCTCGACATCATACCCTGTCACCTCAACCGACAACCGGTCATCCGTTCCCCCGTCACACCTCCCACTCAAGAACGTTCCTCGTATTATTCTCCACTCAGACATCGTTTTCTCTAGTTCCATTCAATGCACGCCAGCTCTATCAGTTTCCGTTTATCAGGAGCCCTCCGTTGCGACTCATCTTTCTCTCTTCCCTCATTCACTCCCTACTTCCATTCCTGACGGCGAGGAAGAGGAGGCCACGACAGCGCGCCCGAGGAGTTTCGATGGAGGCGGAATAACAGACGCCCCTGTACTGTGCGATGCCTGTGCACGTTACAAACCCTACTGGTCGAAATTTATCCGCAGCCCTCCAGAGCGGCACCTCTTAAGGCGAAAGCTTCTAATGCCTCATCGTTGTCGACAGAAGGTTGTCAGCAAAGGTGTCACGCTTTTCGGTTGGTCGAAATAGGTTATGACGTCAGAGTGCGCGGATTCGAAGTAATGAGGTCACCCACGGATGCCTGACGCCCTCCTTTGGAGCAGACGATAATTAATAAAATAGTTGTCGTCCGCTTCGACAGGGGGCGTAAGGCGTGCGTGGGTAAAAATATTACATACCTCATTACTGCGAACTGAGCCATGAATACAACCGAACTCATCGAAGCAGAGAGAGAGCTGTACTAAAGAAGCAGTCAAAGTCGGCAGTCAAAGTGTGTAGTTGTAATATTTAGTCAAAGTGTGTAGTCAAATAAAGCACTAGTAGAGCACAAACAGTCTCGCAGTCAATGCCAAACAAGAGCCAAAGTGGCCCCTGAATTTTTTTCTTCATTTTAGAAAAACTTTACGTCCAAAGGACCCGATTCAGCAACAGTTTTAACAAAAAATGCTGGAGAAAATTCAAGTTCCGGAAAGATTTAAGCATGAAATGCTTTTCGCACCCGTTGTCGGCGCGCCTTGGGCGACCTTGGTGGAATGAAGCGAGGGCATGACGCCGAACCTACGGGAGAACACGGAGGTGAACGAAAGGGAGAACAGGGAGGCGAACCTAAACGAACTTTGGCGAAACTTTCCGTACCCGCCGCGGTGGCTCAGTCGTCAAGGCGCTCGTCTACTCATCGAGGCGAAATGCAAAGGCGCCCGTGTGCTGTGCGATGTCAGCACACTCTACGCTCTATCCTTCCCTTCGGCGCAGCGCGGAACCGGTGTAAACAGTTAGGGCGGCGGAAAGTACCGGCTTTGGACATTGCACTCTGCCGCTCCAGTGATGTTACGGACGGATGATTGCATTTGGACTAGACGAAACTTTGCCTTGCCACGAGGTTAAGTGGTTAATTATCGAAAATGGGCTACGCCGGTACCGCAGAGTATTTGAGGCTTACATCGACTCTCGGCCACAATACTGAGTTCATTTTTTTCATCTGTGGATTAGACCGTTTTTATGCATTGCGATACAGAAAACCACGATCATCGGGCGGGATAGGCATTACACGTTAGGCATTGTGACGAACTAAAATCTAACTTACTCCCGTCGCCAGCGAGTACTCAAACAGCTTTAGGATTAGTGGACTGTGACTGATGCTTCAAACAAGAAATAAAAAGAAGCTGTGGTGCCATCTGATAGCAAAAGCTCAAAGCACGTCATCGGATATGCGTAGGGAGCGCTGGTTTTCATCGACAAGCGCACGCAAGAGTGCGTAAACTAGAATCAATTTCGAAGAACGTTTTTTTACAAAAATTATACACATATTATTTTACCGAAATGTGGTCCCGTGGTGGTGTACGCCGATAATGGCACGGTTTCACCTCGACATGTTGCATCAGCTTAGTTTATGTGATTTCCAATCCCAAATTAAAATTTTATGTGCTCGTTTTTCTGATATCACAGTTCTCGAGTCTCCAAATACGATACAAGGTCTTTTCCTTTATACCAAAACATTATGACACGTTTTGTTCATTTGGTGGTCACTTTTGTAAGATTGTTTCTCGGAGAGCTTTCAAGCAACTGCCTGACTGCCCAGCCTCATACTTCAAATGCTCACTTCGTCATTATATTACTTCCCCCACGCGCAACAGAACCAGCAAAGTCATCGTCTACATTCGACGTGAACTTACATATGTGCATCATTCGGTTCCCCCACACAATGACAACCAGTATGTTTGCCTCACAGTGAAGAGCCGTGACCTCACGTTTACGCTTTTGGCTGTGTACATGGTGCCGTCAAGCCGCTTTGACGAAAAAAGGTTGAGTGATTTGATGCAAGCCACCTCCGGTCCATGGGTGATTATAGGTGACTTCAATGCTCACCACACCATGTGGGGAGGCGTTAGGATGAACCTTAGTGGAAGGAAACTCGTCTCCTTCGCCTCTGACCACGGCCTCCAGTGCCTAAATGACGGAACCCCGACGTATATTCGAGGGGTGACCTATAGCAGCTGCCTAGATTTGACTTTCGTTTCGCGATGCCTAACCAACAACGTCCAATGGTTTTTGGATGTAGAAACCCATGGCAGTGACCACATCCCAACCTACCTGATTTTTACCGGCCATTGCACGTCGCGTTCTGCCACACGTATGCAGCGCATTGATTGGACAGTTTTTAAAGCGCGTATGGAGGATGCATGCATGGAAGGATTCTCGACAGGTCTTGAACAAAAAATTAAGGAGGTCATGGAGAGCGCAACGTGTTGCTACAACCCCGTCGCAAAGTACACCGACTTTGATATTGAATTACAACAACTGCGGGCACTACGGCGCAGGGCAGAGCGCAGATACCGACGCACAAAGTCGCGCTTAGACCTCAGAGATGCAAGACGCCTGCAGAAGAAAATCCAGCGCAGAATTCAAGCCCTGCAGACACAACGTTGGAGAACATTTTGCGAGACACTTGACCCACGAAAGCCTTTGTCACGCGTTTGGAATGTGATCCGTGGCCTTCGTACGTCCCCTCAACAGCGCCACCCGTTTAAATCCCTCGCGCTCCACCAAAAACGCAGCGAGGTCGCGGTAGCCGAAGAATTTTGCGCGAGGATAACAGGCCAACCGAACCCATCCACAACGCTGCACTGCAGTGATGTTCCACCCTCGCGGGATTCACGAATGGATAGCTTGTTCTCCATGGAGGAACTTGACGCTGCGCTGGCTTGTTGCAGAAGGTCGTCATCGCCGGGGCCCGATGGTGTGACATACTCCGCGCTCGCCAACCTTGGCCAGGAGGCTCGACGGGTTCTTCTGGACACATACAACAAGTCATGGTGCGAGGGCATAGTTCCTAATGCATGGAAGACCAGTCGTCTCGTACCACTCCTTAAACCGGGAAAATCACCACTCGACATTTCAGCTTACCGACCAATTGCACTCTCCAGCAGTGTCGGGAAAGTCATGGAAAGAATGCTGTTAACACGCGTGGAATGGTACCTGGAGCGATACCAAATTTACCCTGCATTTATGTCTGGGTTTCGACGTGGCCGCTCTTCCATTGACAATGTGGTTGACCTTGTATCGTCCGTCCAGCACCAAAAAAACTTGAAAAGATTGACTGCGGCACTATTCTTGGACATCAAGGGCGCCTACGACAACGTAACGCATCAGGCCATTTTGGACGCATTAGAAGCTGCTCAGATTGGAGGCCGCATGTTCAGCTGGATACGCAGCTATTTGTCAGGGAGGTCGTGTTTTGTCCAGACTGAAGACGGACCAACCTCTTCGCATCTAAATTCGCGCGGAGTCCCGCAGGGTGGAGTGCTGAGCCCAACTCTTTTCAACATAGCTCTCGTTGGCCTGGTTGACTTATTGCCACAATCAGTCCAGATCTCAATATACGCCGATGATATCTGTATTTGGGCATCAAGCGTGACCCGTCCCCAAGTTCGTGCGAGACTACAAAAGGCGGCAACGATACTGACGTTATACCTTCGTCAGCAGGGCCTAAATATTTCAACCGAGAAGTGTTCCCTCGTGGCGTTCACGCGAAAAAAAATGACAAGTTACCCCATATATATTAATGGCAACGCCATTCCCTATGAGAAAAACCATCGCTTCCTTGGTGTTGTTATCGATAGGAACCTCTCGTGGAGTCCCCATCTTTACGACATGCGAAAGAAACTGACAGCGATTGTTCATATTCTCTCCTTCCTCGGGGGAAAGTCCTGGGGTGCATCTGTACGCTCGATGCTTCAACTGTACCGTTCGCTGTTCCTGGGATACATGCGGTATAGCTTTCCCATTTTAAACAATATCAGAAAGACAAACCTTCAGACACTTCAAAGTGTTCAAGCGCAAGCTCTACGAATCTGCCTTGGGCTACCTAAATGTGCCTCAACGGCAGCCACTATTCTTGTCGCTGGGGAGCATCCTGTTACTTCATACATTGCTGTTGAAACCATGAGAACACACATTCGGCACCTCACGCGAGTTCCGAGTCATCATCTTGCAGCTCTTCCCGTACTCAGACCACATACTGCATTTGCAAATGTAATTCAAGCTCACCGTGCCTATCTTCCTTCGCAGTTCGCCCACCCATCAAGATCATGCTCACCCGTATGGAGTCTCCATGAACCCCGGGTGCACCTATCTATTCCTGGAATTAATAAGAAATCTGATTTATCATTGCCTGCTCTCAAGCAACTGACACTGCATCATTTGCATTTTAACCATAAACACCGCGTACATGTCTACACAGATGGCTCAGTGACTTCAACAAGCTCTGCTGGGTCTGTGGTGATACCGGCCAGGTCTATTTTAATGAAGGTGAGGACTACCTATCTCACCTCTTCAACTGGTGCAGAACTAGCTGCCCTACGGGCTGCAGTTCAGTTCATTAGTCAGGAATCTGCAGATGACTGGGCAGTTTTCACCGACTCTAAAGCAGCACTTCAAGGCCTGCAAACTGCACTACGCCGTGGGTCACACGAACAACTCGTTGCCGAAATCCGCAAGCTCTACCATGACGCCACATTGAAAGGACATAACATAATTTTCCAGTGGCTGCCGGGCCACTGCGGCATTCATGGCAATCACCAGGCTGACGAAGCTGCCCGTTCTGCCCACAATGATGGAATCCCCGTTAATATCCCCGTCACGAGAGCTGACGCAGCGTGTGGGCTTCGTTCTTTGAGGCTGGAGCTCACACTTTCGGCGTGGAACTCTGGTGAGTTGTGCAACCGTCGCCTCAAGACTTTGGACCCTGGACTGCGCCTCCGTCTTCCGTGTAATGTAGCGCGTCGTGAAGCAACACTACTGTGTCGTCTATGGCTCGGTGTTGCCTTCACGAATAAGTATGCTTTCCGGATCGCGATGGCCGACAGCCCTTCTTGTGTGAACTGCGCCTGTGATGAGACAATCACCCATATCTTGTGTGAGTGCCCTGCCTTTGCAGCCGAAAGACATAAGCTGCGATGTGCTTTGGACCGCCTGGACCCTCGCCCTTTCACAGAGGCCAAGATCCTCGGTCCGTGGCCACAACAGACAACTGCCATCAAGGCTTACAAGGCACTCTTTCGCTTTTTGAGAGCGACTGCCTTAATTGACAGACTGTGATTATTTCCCGTTACTTCTCTCTTTCCTCTTTAATTCCCCTCATTCCCTTCCCCTGTGCAGGGTAGCCAACCGGAATCCTTTCTGGTTAACATCCCTGCCTTTCCCTCTCTCTCTCTCTCTCTCTCTCTCGTCATTATATTGGCAATATTGGTAGGGATGTACGCCCATCTCAACATCGCGAGAGGTGTACATAGAGGAATCAGACACGGTGATGGGTAACGACCACATATCGTAACGTTTAAAACTAGCCTAGATAAGGAAAGAAGCAGGATAAAGTCCTGAGGTACAAGAAAGTAAACTACGTGGCAGCGAAGGACTGCAGTTCAAGATCGCTCCATAAAGGACATCCCGCATTAAACGAAGAGAACGAGCAAATAACGTAGAGGCGATGAACGAGAATCCTGCCTGTCTGGTTAGGTTAGGTTAGGTTAGGTTAGGTTAGGTTAGGTTAGGTTATGTAAGGTTAGGTTAGGTTAGGTTAGGTTAGGTTAGGTTAGGTTAGGTTAGGTTAGGTTAGGTTAGGTTAGGTTATAACTTTAATGCGATCCGGCTGCGTTCAATCTGTAGTGACCCTTCTGTACTCAGCACTTGCTTTCTTCGGCCAACACAGATGGCGCCAGTGCTCGGCTACTGGAACGTGAGGTCCTTGGGACAGCCCATCCGTAACCTGCTCATCTACAAGGGAGTCGAGTTTGAGGACAAGCAGTACAAGGTTGCACCGATGCCCGAGGTCTGGGGAGAGTGGCTGAAGGAGAAGTTCACACTGGGGCTCAAGTACCCTAACCTGCCGTACTATATCGACGGCGACGTCAAGATTACCCAGAGCTTGGCCATCCTCCGGTACCTGGGAAGGAAGCACGACCTGGCCGCGAGGTGCGTAAATCATAGAAATCTGCGGTTATGTTATGAAGGAGCTAGACACCGCAGCGGACACGGGACACTGCGGGACACCCGTGTCCGCTGCGGTGTCTAGCTCCTTCATGTCTCACCAACTGGCCTACACATCTACCCTCCTAAGTTATGTTATGCTTGTGGCATTGCAGCCATGTGTGCTACTCCCCGTCCTAAAGGTGTTGTATATGATCTGCGGATATCAATTGTGGAAATCCTGGCTTTCCGCCGTTGCCTTTGCGCGGCTTTGCCGGCTTCCCGCGTTGTTTCTCCTCTTTCCCTTGCTCCCGGCTCAGGCGGTGGAGAGGCGGCTGGGTGACTAATCACTGTCATTTGGCCACAGCTCCGCCCCGGCTCCCCAACGGCCTTTGCCATTGGCGCCTTTTGGCGGGAATTCGGGACCCGCTTTGGGCGGCCGCGCACCGCGCGACCGTCCGAGCGGGGGCCCGGAGAGAGATCCCTCCGAGACAGCGTAAGGTGCGTACGCTACTGTTTTGTCCGTGCCGGCCTTTGCCGTTCGGACCAGTGCATACTCGAGCTCGCCCGCACGTGTCCTCTGACCTGCAGGGGCTCGAGCCTTTCCAGCGGGGTCCAGCGACCTCCGACAGGCGTACCTTGCGTTGTTTGCCCACTCTCTCTGGCAACCGGCCCAACGGTCGACACGAGAGAGAGATCACAGCACTGCCGCGGGGACATTCTCCTGCAGCGGCGTGCTAGCGGCGCGCATTGCTCGAGTCGCTTCGTGCGCGCAGCGGAGCCTTGCTCCTCGCGCGCCCCCGGGACGGGGTGACGATTGTGTGTGTACTGCTGGAGGACGACGTGAATAAACGTCTCCTTTGTGAGATTGGAGGCCTATTTCTTTGCGGCGAATCGCTCTCCTCCCAGCGGAGGTTGAGTGCGCCGCATCGGTGTCCCAGTGGTGTGCGGTGACGGCTGATCGGGGCCCTTGGCTCGCGCGAAGCTCGAACCCGCGGTGGTTGGTGGCCTGTGTCCACGTAGAAACCTTCACAATACAACAGCATTAAAAGCCCCATCCATGAAAAAACCCGGCGGCGTCCGGCGTCGTCAGTCATAAAATTCGCTGATTGGTAGATAAGGTGTGTGACATCATGAGACTGCGTGACATGACTGAGCGCTGATTGGTCGACGGGGCGTGTGATGTCATGGGAACGCGAGACATGGACGAGTTAGCAGGTGCGCGGGGGCAGTTGGCAGTTGGAAGGTGCGTTGGTCAGGTGACATGTCCATGCGCAGCAGTAGGCTCGGTCTCAGTTGCGCTGCATGGTTAGTGCAGACCTGTCTATAAGGTGCAGACCTGTGCAGACCTGTCTATCAGGTTGGCATAGAGCCAGAATCAACGTCGCATGTGTCTTTCGTAGTCGAAGATCCCCGCAAACGGAGAAGGCGACCACAGTACAATTCGTGCCGTAAAACGCAGTGCAACCAAATCCGTTGCTCACGGACGGAAGAGTAATAGTACTGCTATCTCCTCCGTATGTGACAGATGCTAAACCGAAAATTTACGGCATTGCTGAATAGATGGCGTCTAATCCCTGCGGTGACAGACACACAACAACGGAAAATCCGGTGACCCGTTTAATACGCCTCGATACCGACTTCTAGCGCCAATGTGTTTGTGTGTCCGGATCCCGAGCAGATGTTGTCACTCGATAAGCAAGTTCACGCTGCTTACGCTATGCCTGATGACATTGAGCGTAACAAAAGCTTGGAAGAACGCTAACATCATCATAACCCATAAGAAAGGCGACGTCAATAACTTGAAAAATTGCTGACCTATCAGCTTGTTGTCCGCTGCATATAAGGTATTTACTAAGGTAATCGCTAATAGGGTCAAGAAAACCTTAGACTTCAATCAGCCAAATGATCTGGCAGTCTTTCGCAAAGGATAATCGACAATGGGCCATATTTACACTATCAATTACACTCTAAGAACTGATACTCTCTATGATAGAGTATACCGGCTACTGTACTCTCTCTAGCAGCAGTTTACTCCGCCCAAACTGCCTAAGGAGTGAAACGACTCCTTCGGTAAGGAGTAAAACTGCGAGCGCACTCCCTCTAGGGCCTGAGGGAGTTGGAGGTTGTTTATTTTCTTAGCTTTTGTACTGCAGCGGAGCCATATATATAGTGACCTGTGACTCGCATCTCATGCAAACTAGTGATAAGCAGAAACAACCAAACAAGAAAGTGCGCTGTGCTCCGCCCACAGAGCCAGACCTTGTACATAACCGATACGTGCAGTGTACACTTTGAAGATTATTGCGTTGCATTCATACAGCATATTTGATTTGATTTCAATGGATTTTACGTCCCAAAGCAACTGCACTGACATCGCGACATCCCAAAGCGAAGTGCACTAACATCGCGCAGTGCATGAGGCTTTGGAGTTTCGCATTCATCGAAATGCGACCGCCGCGGGGTTCTGAAGTCTATACCATTCAGCGAAGTCATGTACTTCCGTAGAATGCGTTTAAGAAGAGACTGTCATGGTAACTGTCGCAATTTATCCTAAACATTAGTTTATTGCTGTGTGAATATATTTTATGCCCTTCGGAACGGCCATTCACATTTTGCAACATCTATTTCAGCACAGCAACCTCCAAGAAAAAGCGGTTCGCAGAAACGAGCGATGCTTCTGTTAAAGGAAAACACTTCTGTCAGATCCCGTAAACCTCCGCGGTCGACGGCGAAACATTAGTCTAAACACTTTATATGGCATTCCTACTAGGGTATGAATGATCGACGAGTGCTCTAGGGAAGCTACACATCATTTTAATACGAATAATAGTGCATCAGGACACCAGTTAACTCGTTCGCGAAGGGCGAGTCAACGTACTGTGCACCATGAAATTGCTGTCGAGTAAAGATTTACCGTGGCGTTGTGGCGTTCAGGTGTTGCCTGTACTGTTTCATCATTTACTGAGCTGTGCCAGCTCTAACCAGCCAGCGATCTACCAATTTAGAGAACAGAACTCGCGACATATACGCACAAAACTGCCGCTGAACTCAAAATGTTAGCATATATAACTACTGAAAAGCATTGCGACTCGTCCCAAGTATAGACCAGATTTTTTTACCCTCGCACGCAGGCTGCGGACGCGCGCCTACTCTCGACGCCAGTCGCCATCTGTCGGTGCGCGCGGCCCGAGGGACTGCGGGTCGCGCCGGCGCCGCGCATAGAACGCATGTTTTCGTGTTCGCTTCTGCCGTTTTGTGCTCCATCAGCTAACGTATGAGGGTGTGTGCTGTGCGTCACTACTCACATTTGCCCTCTTCCAGACAGTGCTGCGGTTATCTTGTGCGCAGTTACTCGTTAACGTGACATCCGAGGGTAGTCGACCAGGTAGTGTACGGACTGGAAACCGGCACTTCGAAGCAGATTTCTGCGCTGTCGTGTCGTTTGTTGTCGCCTTTTACGTGCGATATCATCTATGATAATATTATGCATTAGAATGTAGATCTATTGACTTGACTCAGTGGAGTAGTAACTGGATAGGCGAGCTGCAGACTGAAGGTTGTCCCGACGGAGCGCGTGTTTTCGATCACCAGTACGTGTTCAGCATCCTTGCGCTGAGCTTGCTCTTGTTCCCATTCAGAACATTTCATGCACAGGATTGTAAGCACGACCGCTACCGATTTCAGCTGCTTTTTCCGCACACATGTTAGAGGTATCTGGGGGGTAAAGGTTTATCTATAGTATCTTTCTGCTGTTGGTATCTACCTTAGCTTGGTTTGGTTTATTAAGGTTTTACGTTCCAAAGCGACTCAGGCTATGAGGGACGCCGTAGTGAAGGGCTCCGGAAATTTCGACCACCTGGGGTTCTTTAACGTGCACTGACATCGCACAGTACGCGCGCCTCTAGAATTTCGCCTCCTTCGAAATTCGGCCGCCGCGGCCGGGATCGAACCCGCGTCTTTTGGGCCAGAGCAGAGAGCCGTAACCACTGAGCCACCGCAGCGGTGCGGTATCTACATTATTCATAGGAAAATATGCGCGATTTCATTACATTTTCCACACTTAGCCAAACGCCTACGCAACGCTCTCACACGCGGCGAGAGCTCCTGAATAACATAACGCGACTTCGGACCTCAGGATTAGTGAAAGCTGGATTAGCTGCTCATATCTGTTCAAGCTTTTATAAATTAAGCGAAAGTACGTTTTTATGCACCAGGTTGCATAAACCATGACAAAATTTGTTTTCTGTTGGCGCTGCGACTCAGTTGAGCTCACAGCGGTAATTTGTTGATAAACTGGCGCGGCGACAAGAAAGCCGTTTGTGGAAGGGGGGGGGGGGGGGGGGGGGGGGGGGGGGGGGGCTTTATGGCCGGCAGGAAGGAATAAGAGTGCATGGGAATTGGAACTGCATACTAGCCGCACACCTAATTCTTGATATTGAATAAAAAGTTTCTTTGCGGTGGAGCACCAAGACGGAATTCGATATAAGCACGAGCGCGTTCTAAGCGCCGGCACAATTAACCTGAATGTCAAACTAAATGTCATTAAAACGCGTCAATGTTATCGCTTTGATAACGTAAATACTTCCTGCAACACAGCCACGCAGCGGAAGTATGCTCGACAATGTTTTTTTAGCGCCCGAAGCGCGGCTATATGCAGGCGCGGCCGCGGAACTGCCGCAGCCCCGCAGTCCCCAAAGAAACGCCCGCACCGCGGCGCGCCAGTCGGTGCAAAATGGCCGCGCCCAGGAAAGGCTCAAAAATCTGGTCTATAGGCGAGAGGTAGCGCACTCGGCTCGCAATGCAGAGTTTCCTGGTTCGAATCCTCCCTCTGGCGCAGCTTTTTTTTTCCCAGCCATTTGTAATAAAGGAGTGTTTCTACTCCTGCAGAGGGAGTGCGCCTAGCAGGAGTGCGGCGACTCTGGATAAAGGAGTGAAATATGGGACAAGCGTATACTCCATCGAAAGGAGTTCCCCGCACTCCTTTTGTTCTTAGAGTGTACGGAACCGCTACGCCACTTCGGTCATCGCTAAAACCGCTCACCGGTGAACATAATCGGCGCACGTTGCAGCCGTCGGGCGAAGAAACGGGTGTAACTGGAATTGTTAAAGAAAGAGGAGAAATATAATACTGAAGCAATGCTTATCTGCGTTAAAAAGTTAAATAAAAAAGAAATGTTGATAAATAGACTTCAGCACGAAAACCCTTGCGACACTGCAGAGCGGTGGCTTGTAGTTATCAGGTAGAATTTATAAGGTGTAAGGCTGAAATTCAAGTTATCAGCCTGCAGTTATCAGAAGGACTGCACTAGTAGCAATTTTCGGCCACTAATTCAAGAATTCCCTCTTTTGATCAAGAATCATCGATGACCTGTGAAGATTCTTAGAATAGTGGTTCAAGGATCTCCGCTGGTCATCAAAGCTGAAGACATCTAAGGAACTCGTCTTGCCATAGCTAGTTATCGAGTTTTGCGCTAGATTCTCGATCGTGCCGTCTTTCGCACGGTCATATGTCTTTTGTACATACTCGCTTCCCCCCGTCTTGCCCACGTTATTAATTCTGCCCCTTCCTTAGAGCAGAGTGATAACCCTGGATTTCCTCTGCCGGGGTCCCGTGCCTTCCCTACGGCATCATATGTTAGCCACCACATCATAATTGTAAATATTACCGTATTTTCATCCCCATATGTTTTAGCATTCACTCTTTCCTTACCGTGGGGAAAATGGCCATTTTTTGTAGGTTTAAGTAGCTTTTGTCTTCTGTAAAAACTATTACAATTAAAATTAAACTTAATACACGAAAACGTAGCTAAATAAATGTTCTGTATAGTCATAAAAAACTTTGTCAAAAACAAGATTTTAGGAAAAAATTGAACAAAACTGATAAAGACACGCTTGTATATAAAAAAAATCTTTAAAATTTTTTGAAACCGCAAAATGTTTGGTATTCAAGTTAAATTTCGACTAGTATTCTTGGAACAAAACAATAACTGGAAGCCCTGTAATTGAGCACCGGAGCGTGACCGCTTGTGTTCCAGGCTGGTTTCCATCGTCGCCGTGTCAGAACTGAATCCCGACGAATAAGCAGTGTCTTCAGATTCGATGCTCCTCGGATTGTCGATAAAATCATTCGCAGAAGAAGCGGAGGTATGAGATTTGCGAATTGATTGTAAAACATTTTATTTGTCGGAAAAAGCTTGGTACCAAGAGGTCGTGTAAAGAGTTCGAGAGCACATAGACCTCGACGACTTTGTCAGCCCACTCCACCACCAGAACTTGCGTTCTGGGGTCAGAGCTAGCCAGCCCGATCTCCCGCCGCTCGAGAGAAGGAGCGGTGACAAGTTCACCCGGAGCTAGGTGGCTGTATTTTGCAATCCCATGGGATATGATCGTAATTGGTTCGCTGGCCGCAGTGTTTAAAGTTCGGATTGTATAGATCAGGATAAATGTGGGCGAGGAGTGGTGGGGTGCGCATCGATTTCATCTGTAGACGGCGCCGCGTAACCTCTTGTTCATTAGTAAGGCTTTTGTCCGGAGGGGGGAGTTCTCCTCTCTAGTTTAAAATGATCAGTTCGATCATGATATGTGATCATGGAGTCCTTCGTGAAATTCAGGGAGCCAGACTCATCCACTGCCCGGTCGACGAAACCTCGGGCTCTGTTGTGGGCTGCCTCGTTCTCCGAATTCCCCGAGTGGGCTGGGACCCATATCAGTTCGAAATAATTTGGTGAGAATTTGCTGGCGTTAAAGATTGTAAGGAAGGTGATTGTAATTCACCCTTTTTGCGAAATTGTTCATAGCCATTTTGGAGTCGCTGAGAATGATGCTCTCTTGGGTATGCGCTAGGGCGAGGGCCATAGCTGCCTCTTCTGCCGTTTCAGCGGATTTCGTTTTGATTGTTGCCGAGAAGATGAGCTCACCGTTCTCGTTCACGGCCACAATTGCAAAGACATTCATATGTTTATATTCTGCCGCACCTACATAAGTTGTTCCGGCGCACTGTCCGTATTTATTATGTAAGCCTTTGGCTGGTGCTTATCTTCCACCCTCACGGTGTATGGGGTGCATGTTTTTGGGAAGTGGTAGCTGCATGCGAAGGCTGCCAAGTAACTCTGGCGCTACCTCATCTTTGGAGCGCGTTCACAACATGTCGCCTTGCTGGAAAAAAATAAAACTACATCGGAATCGAAACCAGTTCTCTGACTACAAGCCAGACACGCAGCAAGGCGGAAAGGTTCCGAAGGTTCCGCAAAGATGCTCTATGGGCGCGGTAAGGAAACAGCTAAGTATGATTGCAGTGATTTGATTGATATTTTTTGTTTGCCCTTCAACCAGGAATGAGGAAGAGACCGTCGAGCTGGACATGCTCGAGCAGCGAGTGCGGGACTTGTACCTCATGCTACCATACTCGGGCGCCCCCGCCGCGGAGTTGATGTACAGCCTAGACTTGTACTCCGAAGCGCTCGAAGATTTTCTCGGTCCCTGGGACGCGTTCTTGGCCAACCGGAAGTGGGTCATGGGTGAGAGGATGACGTACGTTGACTTCCTGCTCTACGAAGGGCTCGATTGGCATCGTGAGTTCAAACCCGAAGCCGTCCAACGATGGCCAAATATCGTCCAGTACCTGGAGAGATTCGAAGAGCTTCCCAACATCAAGGAGTACTTTGCCTCGGACAAGTACAAAAAGTGGCCCATCTTAGGCCCTCACAGGCCGTGGGGTTACAGAAAGTGGTCCGAGGGAGATGCATTGGAGCATTCGTAGAAATAAAGTAGCCTGCCCGAGTTTCTGCCGAACCTTGAAGTTATCGATGCTTTAAAAGCGCTTTCATTTATGACCAATAAAGAGAAACCCACAGGCTGCCGTGCTTTGTGCAAACTTGAACATGTTGTTCTGGAATCCGCTAAACTTCTGGCATCAGTGTCGACGAAGATAAAAAGAAAAGTGCAAAGCCGGAGCGTACATCGGTAAATTGTAATAGTATTCGCAACTTTATCGCTCATGCAACACCCTGAATAAGTTCAATGCGGACAAAATCAGAGGCCGAGTGGAATTTAGCATCAATAACTGATTCTACCTTTTCCGCCAGTAACTATGAACGTTCTTACGTTGTGGTTTCATTTAGGTATCTTTCTTTTCGACGCAAACAGCCCTTTTTTTTTGCATTTACATCATTGCTGATGTTTTCATTTTCGTAGCTCTACTATTCTGCCGCTCGTTTCAGCTTATTGTTACAATTTTTGTGCAACAGACCTCTTTCTTTGGCCTTACTCCGTTTGGTTCTGAATTCAGACCCCACAAAAAATAAAATAAAATAAAAGCAATGCTATAGTGTGCTATTTATGATGCACTCTCTGTTGTATTCCACGCTTTCCTAAGCACAGCCGCACAGGACAATAATGGTGCTAAGAGCCTTTTCCCCAAGCATCGCACACTAGAGGAGCCGAGCACCAAGCCAGGGGAAATCTTGTACCCATTAAAGAAACCGGTGGGTACCCGGCGGCACTGGGGATCGAACCCAGCACCTCCCGAATGCGAGGCGGATGTTCTACAACAAGGCCACGGCTGCACAGCACAAGAAGTTTCTAAGAATGCGCGGAACGTGTAGATCGAGTTCCCGCGGTAAAGAGACGAGTTCGGTGGTAGCTATATATGCTGGAGCAGGCATTCCCTCACCTTATTTATTCTTTCTTTTTACTTCTGCCTCTCAAAGAGGGACTTCAAAATGAGGAAAATGAGGCAGAGTAAGTCCTTCTCGAAATATACTTTCTGGCCACTAGACATCGACTTCTGTCTGGGACTGAATCTTTCGCGCACTAATCATCGAAATTAGTTTGACAACCTTAATACTATCTGCACGGTACAGCGTTGTGTACGACTTAGAAGAATTAACTAACAACGATACCTAGAATATTTTATCGGTCGTCATCTGGCATATCTTTCTGGTTCAATGCCCTGTAATTTGTTTCTTCAAGCAGTGCGCTCGCTGCGAGTCAAACAATGGTTGCTAACTCCCAAGAAAAGAAAACCATTCACAGTCCTGCCGCTTCACTCTGGGACTGACAGATTAAACCTTGCGCGGACACAATAGAAATCTCCTGTACCGTGTTTTCATACCTCCACAAATTTCTCGGATGACTTGCGGAGACGCGTTTGTCCGGTGGCGACGCAGCTGATAATTACACTTCGCACAAAGAAAGAGATAGATAAGGAAGCTATTGTGGTATATTTTTGCCTCTGATACCGCTGCTGCCTGACCCTCACACTGATGCGACATCACTTCATTCTCTAGCGGCGAATCGTTCATCCGATGTAGGGAAAGAATAAACCGTGCATAGTCGTCGCAGTTATTAAGAGAGTAAACATAAGTAAGCACCTATGAATTATCCGAGAGCACACCCAAGACAGCGGCACATACAGCCTATATCAGCGCGCGCACACACCACACAGAAACAGAAACCAAACAGAAAGTCTAAGTATTCAAAGCAAAGACGGAGCTGCAGTATTCTATTCCGGACTGGCTAAACACACCAGCCTTCTCATCACATGTGACCGCGTGTTTCATGGGATTCAGTGTCGTGTAACGTCTATGAAAGCATCGTTTATTGGTGTCCGTTCTTACCGTCAAACAAAGAAAAAAAAAGCACCGCTCTTATACAAATGGAAGGAAAAGCCCCCTGGCGTAAAGCGCTAGATATGATCCACAGACACCGAATGTCAGCGAGGCAGAAACGAAGCACTTGTTTTGCGCGAACTTTGAATCTACGATAAGATGTAAAGCTAAGGGGTACGAAAACCCCGCCGGCAATATTCGTAAACAAAGGGTGAGTGCATGGAAAAGGAGAAGAGCTTGAAAGGGAGATTGCACAGAGATGATAAGATTGCACGTCTCTCTCCCTCAAACACTCTAGAACCATGACACAGATGCAGTATAAAGCTGCTCTCGTGAGGTGAAATTGGCTGTACGGCAGAGTTTCACTTCAAAAGTCGCAGGAAAAGCTTCAAGGTAAGCAGGCAGCGCTGTATCTGACATACAGTGTCCATTTCGATTTTCATTGTTTTTAAAACTTCCGCGAACATCGAACGCGCTCTAGCAAACTGCCCGAAATATTCGAATTTAACTGCACAAGGGAAGATCGCGGGTGTCTTCTGTTTGGAGCAAACGCGACATACCATAGTATCCTTTATGGGAACGAAACAAACGTGTTGTGTGCCTGTATTCCCAAGGCACACCGCCAGTACAACCTCGTTTTAATTTTTAAGAATCATAACAATCATACTCTCCCCTGATGAGCGTTCGCGTGCAAGCGGTAAATAACCTCCTAATGCCTAAATTCCTGTTCTCGGGTTGAACCAAATGAACGCCCATTGTTTACGTTTTCGAAACCATCATCGCTGCCATTTGTGACTACAAGGCGAAAAAGTTTTTTTTTCTGGGTGATTCCATTAGATCCCTTTCGATCCTATAGTAACGAAATCGTCATCCTCATCATCAAGGTCATTCATTAGTAATTCACAAGTCTTGTTATGGGGTATTTATTTAAATAACTCTCTGTAACGAAGGCATCAAAGAAGGTAGTGGGCGTGAAGTTCGAGGATAACAGCTAGAGCTGCTCTCCAATGGCGGTCGTCGGTCAGGTTACGCCCACTGCTAGACAAATGCTTCTCCAACTGATCTCTACTCAGCAATGCCCTATATGTAAGCAGTGGCCTCCATGTCTAAGCAAGTTCCCAATTCTCACTTCCCAGCCTGACTCTGTACTGCTCCCAGCCACGTTCCTCTGTTCTAGACATAACACCCTGTTATCTCAACTGACAACCGGTCATTCGTTCTCCACGTCACGTGTCCCACTCAAGTATGCTTCTATCTTTAATATCCGCTAAGATACCGTTACCTCCAGTTCGTTCTCAATGCAAGCTGCATTTCTCTCTTTTTAACGCTACCTCTATCACTTTCATTTTATCGAGAACCTTTTCACTACGGCGCCTCTTTCTCTCTTCCTTCTTTGACTCCCTCCCTCCCCTCATGCTGTGGTTGAGGTGTCCACCCAGAATTGAGACAGTTACTACGCCTTTCTTGTCCTCAAAAAACACGTTTTAGAGCGAAAGCGCTACTTCCCTAGCAAAGCTGAAAAACGCGAGGTATGCGTGAAGCCTCAACCTTCACGCATACCTCGATGCTGCTCCGTCATTGCGCTGAACCGGCACCCCCCCCCCTCCCCCCCCCTCCCCCCCCCCCCCCGGCCACTCGTCGCGCGCGCGGCTGCCAGTAGCGGCTGACGATAAGAACTTATGTGGTTGCCTTTGAGGTGGTGTTATCTCAAGTGCTTTCGCACGTCCTACTTGGTTTAACTACGTTAAAATCCTCCCATTTTTTGGCTAACCTCGTTACGCTCTCCTCAATCCAATTCGAACCTTTTTTGTTCAGCCTACACGTGTTAGCCTCATAGGTGAGCGTTAGCAGGACGTTACTGCTGAATACTTTTCTTTTCAGGTTTTCAGGGATACTGAGAAGTAGCCGTTCGCAACTTGAGAATGCCCCCAAGTGCATTCACATTTGCCATGCAATGGGCGTGGTCAGGCTGGTGGTGATCTCTGTTTAACCTGTAGTGACTCTTCTGTACTCAGCATTGTGACTTTCTTCGGCTAACACAGATGTCGCCAGTGCTCGGCTACTGGAACGTGAGGTCCCTGGGGCAGCCCATCCGTAACCTGCTCATCTACAAGGGAGTCGAGTTCGAGGACAAGCAGTACAAGCTTGGACCGATGCCCGACGTTTGGGGAGAGTGGCTGAAAGAGAAGTTCACACTGGGGCTTAAGTACCCTAACCTGCCGTACTATATCGACGGCGACGTCAAGATTACCCAGAGCTTGGCCATCCTCCGGTACCTGGGAAGGAAGTACGACCTGGCCGCGAGGTGCGCAATGCAATAGATCTTTACGGTTATATTACGTCTCACTGCGGCCCTATGTGCTACTTGGTGTGTTGAAGGCTTTGTATATGGTCCGCGGATAATAACGCAGATATGCGTTATGCATCCCCATCTCGACGATGTGTCGGGGTTGGGAATGACATTGTAGTCAAATGTATTTTCGAGCTCTGTGCATCCGACCACAACGCCCCCAAAAATTGTGGGCAAATCGACAAGAAGAAACTTTTGTCGTTAAGAGGCATCCTAATGCACGCCCCTCAAGGGCGTAGTCGGGACCGCACTTGACTGACGCCTTAAACCATGCGGTCACCGGCGTAAGGCTCCAGGTGTTGTTTTAGGCGAGTAATGTTTTCAGCTGCCATTCTCAACAAACTAAGGCGAACGTAGACTGCGGTGATCCTGAAACGGAACATGAGTCTGAAAATTAGAGACAGAGAGAAAGATAGGCCCTTTGAAGAAGAACAAAGACTAGACAGCGTGTAAAAAGCGCCGACATGCTATTCTCTGTTGAGGAGGGCTTTCGAGAGAAAAAAAAAAAGAAGGGCGCAAAAAAAAGCATGAAGGTCCAATTATCCTAACCATTGTGATTATTGTCGTCCAAATGGAATCCAGTACAAAAAAAATACAATTTGAACCAGCTTCGGCGCAAAGAGAACAGCTTCATTTCCGGTAGACTTTGACCGCAAGGCCATCGACGCAGTTATTATTTTTTTGTTGCACGAAAGAACAACACTGACTCTTCATTATCCTTAAAGGGGTAAAGAGACAAGTTTATGGGTGTCAGAGATACTTCCGTTACAGGCAGAAATATTAAAGTTTATAGGGCGTGATCTCAAAGTCTTTTTTAGAGTCAGCACAAGTATGTCCCGTAAGAACGCAGCATCACGACGCCACACAAAGCAATGATCAATAGTCTCATGTTGCTCATACAGGTGACAATTCACTGACCAGGGCACAAATGTACCCTTCGCTCGAATTCACGTTTTGACAGGTATATAGGTCGACGTATAAAGTTTAAAAAAGAACGTTTTTGCGGCAGATTGAATACGCACCCACCACACCTGCTTTAATACTCTATCGTCAAGAAAGCTCAGGTAAGGCTGCCGGTAGATCGGTACAGGAAGTAAAGACTGAATCAAAACGTTTGTCAACTGCCGCCTCGAGAGATCGCATAGGTATTTTAAGAGAAAGCGAACGCTGAGGAAGTACAGTATGTCAGCGACTTCTTTAAGAAAACCACACAGATCCTCGTATTTAAGTGCAGGAGATTAACACCGTGGCAACTTTAGCCATTTTTTGCTGTACTCACTTTCAATGCAGCTCGAAGGCTAAGTATTAAACGGGAGGAAAAGATTATATCAAAGCAACGTTTACCCGACTCTGCTGCAACAATGTTGACAGTCTTTACGAAGTTTAAAAAAAAAGTAATTTAGATAAATCGACATCAGATACAGCGGACTGGGCGAACAATGTCCGAAATACACGCAAATCCTTATAACTGAGCAGACCTATAGCTGGAGGCACCTAAAGCACTCCTTTGGCCATCCAGCCAGATCACAAAAACTTTCTGCGGAGCCAGCTGGTTCACATGCTATTTGGGGACGCATGTAGCGTGACTGAGACGACAAGAAACAGCAGATGCAGCATTCTGCTCTTGTACCGTTCCCCTGCTGTCTTAGGTCTCCTCTGTCGCGCTGTATACCTTCCCAAATAGCAATACAGCCAGTTATCAGATTTAACGCCGTATTTTCGAACGTGCCGTCTCTCGCACAATCGAGTGTCTTTTGTTCATGTTCTCTTCCCTCCGTCTTACCCCCATTATTCATGTTGCCCCTTTCCCAGAGCATAGTGATCGCCCGAATCCCGTCTGCCTGGACTCCGTGCCTTCTTTACGCTAATATATCTTTTCCCCACGCTTGTCTGCGTCGTTCTTTCCGTTCTTCGTGTTCCTTCTCCGCTATTTTTTCACCATGAACGTACAAGAACTCGCCCAACTTTCGGCACTGCCCACCATCGTAGTTGGATTACTCTATTTCCACCCACTTTGCATTGACTTTCAGGAAGTGTGAATATGGTGACTTAATCGTCTCTTTTCTTTCTCCCTTGAACCAGGAATGAGGAAGAGAGCATTGAACTGGACATGCTCGAGCAACGAGTCCAGGACTTGTACCTCATGCTGCCTTACTCAGGCGCCCCCGTGGCGAAGTTGAACTACAGCCTAGAGTTGTACGCCGAAAAGCTGGACGAATTCCTCGGTCCCTGGGACGACTTCTTGGCCAACCGGAAGTGGGTCATGGGTGAAAGGATGACGTACGTCGACTTCCTGCTCTACGAGGCACTAGACTGGCACCGCGAGTTCAAGCCGGAAGCCGTCAAGCGGTGGCCGAATATCATCAAGTACCTGGAGAGATTCGAAGAGCTGCCCAACATCAAGGAGTACTTTGCCTCGGACAAGTACAGCAAATGGCCAATCATGTGGGGTTTAAGGCCGTGGGGTTACAAAAAGCCGTCCGAGGGAGCTGCATAACAGCATTTCTAAAAATAAACTAGTCCGCCTTAGTTTCTACACTTTTGGAATCCTAAAGCTGTCGTTTCTATAAAACTGCTCGCAGACGCAGTTTGGGGGGGCTTTTAAGGTGAGCACGCGAATATATACACTGAGTGGGTTTCTCATGCAGTTATTCACTGAATCACCTGTCGTATGGTGACGTCCAGACTTTGATAAATGTGGCATCTATGTGCGCTTGCGCAAGTAAGTGGCTTTAAATACGTGGTTGAACCAATAATAAAATAGTTGTAAGTCCGGCGACAATCTTTGTGTGTCTTCTCCTGGCCCTGCGTCCGTTTTCGGTGGTTCTTCTCACGTGAACATGTACCAAATCGCCCAGCAGTTCACGCTGCTGTCGTATGCTACGCAGCGAGCTCAACATTGAATCTAAGTTATTGAATATAAGCGCATTGTTTATAAAGACCTACTTTTTTATTACAATAAATCAACTTAGAGTCCAGCGTCGTGGCGTCTACTCTCCCTGTGTCCATGTTTTTTACGCGCGCTGGAAAGATAAGTTAGTGTTACAAACCATGTGTTACCAGTGCTACAAGCCCAGCTATCACATCACAAATGAGGATGGCGACACATTCTTCAGTACGGCTACCTCACGGCAATTCTCCGGTCCACAAATCTTTTATGGTTCGGGCATATCTGAGTACTTTGCCTTTGTCCGGCGAGTAAAGGGAGAAGAAGCCTTTCATTTCTAAATACCACAACGCCGGCGATGCCTACTTCGCTATAGAAAACCAACGTAACAGAGACAACTGCAGATAAACTAGACTGAGAAAGATATTCTCAGACGCAAACGCGGGACTTGTCGACTTGTTGCACATAGGGTCAGCAAGGACGAAACGAAGGCCGTGTTTGCATTCGTGTCCTCTCCTCTACTATAAGACCCAAACCTCAGCGCTGGGCTTACACAACCGTCACGAGAAGGATTTGCGATTCGGTATGGAGATAGGAGGGAGGCTGGAAGGAAAGGTTGCATAGTGGTGATAAGAGCGTATATGTGTCTACGTTCTCTGAGCCACAGCAGAACAATAAGACGGATGCAATGAGAGCCCGCATTCGCGAGGGTATATTTGTGCCGTTTAGTGGAAGCTCACATCAAAGGGTCAGGACGTCCTTATAGGTAAGCAGACTTGTTGCATCCCCGCTATTCGTCCCTGTTCTGCCTGGCTTTTAAATCATGCTTTCCTAGACATTCTTGCACACTGAAACTGCACCTGCTAAGCTGTAGAAGATGAACTCGCCACTGCGTGCCCCCGCTGTGCGCAACATAATATACAAAATTCATAAGCACGCATTGTAAAAGAGAATGGAAGGAACTATTATCACACCTGTATTCGTAAGATGCACCGCTACCGTAACTTCCTGATTCTTTTTTTCTTTCTGATTAAAGTTCCTCTGTAAATACGAATTAGCTCAGCATTCGGAAACGCTTATATAGTTTCGATTTTTTTTTTTTTTTGTCTGCGAACTGAATGAATTACACGCCCCTCGTATTCGCCTTCATATCCGCCGTTAGTTCAATTCAAGGCTTAGTTCAAGGCTTTTAATGTTTTGCTTGTTCATGAGGTCACCTTAGAGTCCACTGTGGTCCGATTTCAGAAAATTGGCCTAAACTCGTTTAAAGATGTTAATTATATTTCAACCATGGAAGAGCAGTTAGTCAAAAAGCGCTGTATCTAAAGTGTCCTTAATCCGCGCTTGGTGGGTGTCAAAGACCCCTTTTTTTAAGCATTTCACCCCAGAGAAGACGGGTACTAGACCAGGGAAAAGCTTGTACCCTTTGTATCACCTGTAGGTACAGTCTTTGTCAAAAGTTTAGAGCCCAGGGGGTTGCTTCTAAGCCTTGTAGTGGGGACTCCTGAAGCATTCGTGGCAGCCCTACCCACTGGAGGAGGCATAACCAGAAATCATCTTACCTTCAGGAAATTTGGAGCGCTGGAGAAGCATTACGAACCACACAGTGTGGCTCAGAAGCAAACCCCCTGGGCTCCAAACTTTTGACAAAGGCTGTACCTGGTGGCCAGGGTGTCGAACCGGAATTTTTTCGGGTTCGGTTCAGGTTCGGGTTCACACCTTTCGGGTTCAGTTCCGGGTTCGGCTCCAGAGCGACATTTCGTTCCGGTTCGAACCGGTTCGGACCGTACTGAACCGGTTCAAACGGGTTCAAACGGGTTCAGGGGAAAAAAAAATTTAAAACGTAGATGGGTTTTAATCAACCTTGTTATGGTGTTTACTTTTTTCTGTGGCATCGATATATAACAAAAAACTGCAAAAATTTGTTCAATGCGAGATGTTCTCACTTTACCCACTTTATGTATTGTCCGCGGCAAAAAGACGAATTTACGTCAACAGCCGAAAAATGAAATAAACTCGAAATATAATGTACGGCTATTTGTATGCTATAATCCTTCTGATGATGTATAAGGCGAAAAGCCGGAGGATTTTGCATCTACACAACTCTCCAGCTTGAGGAATTTCGGAGACCCCGTCGAGCGAGAAATTGGTCTCCTTGAAGCTCGAGTCAGTCGGGAATTTTTCGTACGCAGTACACTTACGCGTGCGCCGACATGACCGCCGCACCAGGCCTCTACGTTCCCGCGCACTATTGAGAAACGAAGCTGCCATGTTGTTGTTGTTGCCTTGGTGGCATGGCACATACCCACGACGGGGGATTGGCCAGGGGTCAGCTGCCATGTATTGGCACCTATATACAGATAGACACCTTTTCGTCGTCCCGAAATCGACTTGCCAGCCCCCCCCCCCCCCCCCCCCCCTTTCCTACATGTTACGAGAATATGCGAGAACCCCTCCATCACCCATCCCCCACCGAACGAGAGCCTCGTGGGAGCACTAGCTCTCCCTAACACCCTGAGCGTACCAAAACATATTTTACTTAAATCTCCTCTTCGATATAGCCTTTGTCACTCGCTTTATATATCTCGAGCCCCTGTTTCTCAGTATCTTCAAAAAGACAGCTAGTCGTGGATTCTCGCTAGTACAGTGAGAAATTACGACTATGACTTATTATGATGACGTCGACCTGTTTTATTCTGATAAAAATAATATGATAAAAAAACACACTTGGTTAGGTTAGGTTGAGGCGCTTCGTTTCTGCACGGACACAAATTGGTAACATATTCGTTGGGATGTAGCGTTGCAACATTCTTGTAGGTGCAGCATTCTGCTAGGAAGAAGGTGTACTTGCACTGCGTAGAATTTTTGTAACTTTTCCTGGGGGTCTATCAAAGGGAGCCTGTGCGTCTACAGAATTCTTTGCGCCCTTGGTGGAGTCTGATGAATCTGTCGTGCACCATTTTTCCACCAACTTGTTTCAGGGAATTTATTTTCAAAACTACAAACAACCCCTTTCTGGGAGCTGTGCTTAATAGGCGGCTAAGCGCTCGTCTGTCTTTTCTGGACATGGTCGTGAGAGAACTTTATGCTGATACATTCGGTTTTCTCCCTGTTCGCTTTTCCTTGTGGATACCTGTACGACCTCTCCACAAGGCAGACGATAAAGGTTGTGATCGGTCATTGCTTCCTCTACCCATATATCTGCAGCCTTACCTAGCCTTTCTTGATACGAATTCAGCTGATGTAGTCCAGCCCAACGGCCGAAGGTATAACGAACGCTCGCATATTACGAACGGGTGCGGTGTTACCGTGAAAATATGCATAAGGGAAACGGCAATTCGTCGCAGATACAACGAAAAACTTTGGTCGCACCACTCGGTTATAGCGAACGAGTAGGCGCCGTAAACTACCCCCGAATTTTTAGAGGTCGTGCTTCCAGTAAGCGCGGAGTGAAAGAAAGTCTCTCAACCTTCACGACACCTCTCCGGAAAGAACATGTCGACCGAAAAATGCGATAAAAGACGGCACTGCAGTGCGCAGCGCTAACCGGAAAATCCAGCGTCTGGGAACATTGCAAACGGTAACGTAAACACGGTAACCATATGCTATAACTCCCTATTCAAACAGTAAGTAACCGCAGGCCAAGCCCGCGTCGATGGCCTACGAGGGCAATCATTGCCTGCGTGTTCGCCGGCAGGGCAAAGCCTCTCAAGCGGAAGCGCGGTGCGTGTGAGAAAGGGGCATCGTCGAAAGCGAAGCTATTGACCATGGTCGTGAATCAAGTAACAGCAGCGATTTGAGAATTTTTAAATCCTTGCTAGCCATGCATGCTAGCCACGGGCTGGTCACGTGGCATGCATAGCCTGCGCTATGCATGCCTACCACGTGCAGGCGCTGCTACCACGTGCAGGCAGCGTCACAAAGCGGACAGTGCAACTGATGCACTCAGTGCCGCGAGCGCTGCGCTACTTTTGTCGCTTCATGAGTACGCGAACTACAGAAGCAGCTCGAAAACACACGTGACCGGACGCATGTAGATGTGTGACAAAGCTTCGTTGATCCATGGCTGGCCAGATGTTTCCTCAGACAACTACGCTCCTGCGGACCACAAAATTGCAGAAGCGCGGGCTGTGACGAAGACGAACACCTAGCACAAGCACTCCCGTACTCTCAGGAATTTTGCTTATGTGACCGACCTGCCACCAGCTGCCGTGGACACTTCAACCACGATTAGTTATACCCCGTAGCTAAATTTGATGGTTAGCAGCAAGGGTCTCCACGAGGATTCACTGACCACCCTAGGTATATCCTGGAAAGAGCCGCTGGAGGATCTGCTTAGCACAAGTAGGAGCGCATAAAGTATTTTTAAAGAAATAAACGCCACTTTTAGTGGCCTTAGTATTTTTGGCTGTTATACGAAGAGTCCACTTACTAAGAACAATGAACGGAATTCGCGAGACCGTCAGGTTCGTTATAAATGGGCTCGACTGTAGTTTCAATCGGCCGCAAAAACCTTGTTCACGCTTCAAACATGGACCTTACGCGTTAGGACGTACCTTCGCGCTAAGAAGGCATTTGTGCCGTGGTCAGTGAATTCATACCTGTGAGAGCAACGAGAAATCACTGAGCAACAAAATAATTGTTTCTTTTTGTCGTGATGCTGCGTTTTTGGGGCATACTTCAGCAGTGTCTTAAAATAGACATTGAGGTCATGTACTTCACTATAAGATTTCGGTCTACGACGAAAGACTCCCGAATTCCGTGCGATCTCATCGTGTTCATAGGACAGCTTAGCGTGTGGAACACCCGCATGATGGATCAACATGCAGAACCGCCGCGTTCAGCGAGGTCGCTGTTCAGAGAACAGTGCTCTTTACCGCTGGAGGACTATGTGTTCAATTTCAATCTCCTGACTCATTCCGAAATTTTGATGTGCGGGCGGAGTAAGGGAGCCACGGTGTCGTAAGGACTTATGCTGAGATCTTTGAATTCGACGAGATCAAGCAAGGCACGACGATGGTCACAGAGGTTCCTAATATTTTATGCAACAACGATAAAAGGAAGCCTCGGAGATGGCGGAGTAGCCTAAGGCATCTCTAAACGGAGCTTTTCTGTTGCGCCGCCGCTGGTACGAATCCAAATCGGAGTATACATACTCGTTTAGTGGTCCTTCTTACTGCGTTAGCAGTATAGCACCCCTTCCCAAAAATAACCACACTGTGTGTGTGTGTGTGTGTGTGTGTGTGTGTGTGTGTGTGTGTGTGTGTGTGTGTGTGTGTGTGTGTGTGTGTGTGTGTGTGTGTGTGTGTGTGTGTGTGTGTGTGTGTGTGTGTGTGTGTGTGTGTGTGTGTGTGTGTGTGTGTGTGTGTGTGTGTGCGCGCGCGTGCGTGCGTGCGTGCGTGCGCGCGCGCGTGTGGAATTTGAGCGCATGCATTTGCCCTGTGGCCGTCCGGAGCGCCTTCACTCGACCCTGCATCTGGGGACGCAGCCTCGGCGAAGGACTTCATCGAGGGAGGAGTCTGTTGCGTTGCAAGACACTGCTGGCGTGTGAGCCCGTGAACTCCGGAAAACTGTTTGTGCCGCGAGCGTTCCGACCTATACACGGTGCCGCAGGGTGCCGGCCTCGTCGCGAACGCGGGGCTCATGTTCAGCCGAAGACGCACCCCTCTCGAACTTGACGTTTATGAGGGTCACGGCTCTCCCCTCTCCTCTCGCAATTTAACTCGGGGTGGTCTGGATTCGGCCCCCAAGGACGCTTTCTTCCAAGAAACGCAGCTTGGTCACGTGACCACGGCGTTCGAAAACTCGACCGTCAACGGACAAAGAGAGTCTTCCTCCAGCAGCGGAAGAGAGCAGCTGCTCGGGGAGACAGTCTGTAGCTTCCAAGGGCCTGGGGCCCTCTTTCCTTTTGGGTCGAAGTCTGAATAAAGGCCCAATTCCTAGCCTTCACTGAGTCCGCAGCCCGCACCTAGCAACAGCATTCTCAATCGCTGCTCGAAGGACTGTGCACACAGATTTTATTGCGTATTTTCTTTCAAACGATGACTTAGATATTAGGATACCTGGATCACTATGCGGTATTCGCCTACGGCCGCTGAATAATTTAGAAAAGAATTTATTCTCACATGCTGTTTCGGTTTCATCAACCGAGAAATGTTGTGACTTGCAGTTGAACTGTCACGTGAGGCGTGCAAACCTGTGATATAGACGCTGATACTTCGTTTTGACTCACTACTGCACATAAACCAGCCTGCGTCAAAGGCTAGAATTACAACAAAGGAGTTATTGCCGTCTTATTTCGTGCCTCATGTAACCTAAATTCAACTACAGGTAACAGCACTCGTTCTGCTGATGAAACTAAAACAACGTCAGGAAGAACTTCGAATATAAATTATTTATTGGCTGTAGGCAAATACCACAGGGTGCTCCATGTATACCAATGTCGAAATCATCGTTTGAAAAGAGAAAATACGCAAGCAAAAGTTTGGTGTCTATAGTGCTTTATTGAGTTAGATCAGTGCTAACAATTTGATTAAAGCCATACATAAACATGAAAAGGAGTAGAAGTCGTAACTCAAGATTTCACATAAACCTGACTTACAATGCTTTAGAATCGGCGCTAGTACATTACAGAAGAGTCAATTAGGTTTCTTCCCACACATCATACTTCATTCAATTTTGTTGTCTCATATACTTGGCGCCATTCTCCCACTTTCAAGCGCAGACAGCTTCGGATGGGTAAACCTACGCGCTAGGCTATCTCATTTTGTCTGAAGAAAAAAAAAAGAAGCGTGCCGGGTTGCAAAAAAAGTGGGGCTGAACCGAGCTCGGAACCGGTTCGGAACGGTTCCTTTGAATCGTTCCGGTTCGGGTTCAGTTCCAAGATGGCGAAAAAAATATGGGTTCGGTTCGGCTCCGGTTCCGAGTGGAAATTCGGGTTCGGTTCCGGTTTCGGGTTCAGGTTCGGTTCCGGTTCGACACCCTGCTGGTGGCACTGGGGTCGAACCCCGTACCTCCCGCATATGTGGCAGATCCTCCTGTCACTATAAAGGTCACCGCTGTGTCTTAAACTTTTTGTGATTCCGCGCTGTTTAACCTGTAGACACTCTTCTGTACTCTATATCGTTACCTTCTTTAACCAGCACAGATGGCACCCGTACTCGGATACTGGAACACCAGGTCTTTGGGACAGCCCATCCGCAATCTGCTCATCTACAAGGGCGTCGAGTTTGAGGACAAGCAGTGCAAGGTTGGACCGATGCCCGACATTTGGGGAGAGTGGCGCAAAGAGAAGCACAAGCTGGGGCTTAGGTATCCAAACCTACCGTACTATATCGACGGCGACGTCAAGATTACCCAGAGCTTGGCCATCCTCCGGTACCTGGGAAGAAAGCACGATTTGGCCGCGAGGTGTGTACACTGTATACGCCTTTACAGTTATGCTAGGCCGCATCCCAGTCATACATGGTAGCCGTAGCCTCAAAGGCTCTGTGTATGCATGGTGAATGTTTCAGCAATTTGATTCTTTTGTAAGAGAAGTACTCCTAATCGCACTTCCCGCAGGTCAGGTAGTTGCCGATGTCACTGTCACTATATGTATGTCGCATGACCCCTACAAACCGGCGACTGAGGCGTACGGTATGACATAATGTGTAAACTTCTCACGGTTCATCGCCAACGTCAGCAAAGCGAGTGAGGGTAATAGAAGGATACTGTATGCGTGTTCAACTCAATTTTAAGTGATAAATGCGCTTCGTAGCAGACCGCCGGGCTAACGGCGTCTACCTGTTATCATTACCACGTAATACCCGCCTTGCATCAGCTTGTGTGGCATCGCGGGTGGCTAGAAGACGCAGTGCGGTTGACCTTGGTGTCATGGGATAGGTCGATGCCATTAGCCACCACCTGCTCATTTTTGAAGTTACATGCAGCAAGTTTACTCATTATACTCCCCTGTTATTTAACGTCTACGTGAATGACCTTTCAAACTTTGTTCCTGTAGGCCTGTACCAGTACGCTGACGATACTGTACTTGTAACCCAGTCACCGAACTACTCTGACTCAATTTCTTCTCTTCAAGCTGCAGCAATAATTTCTATGGACTGGTTCTCAAACAACCTAATTAAAGTTAACAACTCTAAGACTCAGCTTATATGCTTTCACAGCCCGATGAAGAAGGTAGATTTAAACCATCACCTTTTCTTGCACGGATCTGATTGTTCCCAATGTCAATGTATACCCTTGAGCTATACAAATACAGTGAAATACCTAGGATTATACTTTGACAGTGCTCTTTCATGGAATGATCACTTGTCCCACGTTTGTAAAAAGCTCCGAACCGTCTCCTGTGTGCTTTACAACATCAGGTACTACATGCCGCTTTCAATACGCAAAGTTATCGTAAACGCCCTTGGTTATAGCATACTGCGCTATGGCATAACGATTTATGGTCACTGTGCAGTTCGCTGGAAGTGCAGGATTAATTCTCTCCTACGATCTTTATTAAAAAATATCGGCTATGATTTAGGCCTTCCCTCCAATTCTGATCTCTTTAAGGTATTTTCTCTACCTGCTTTTGATCGCCTTTTGATGGAAACGATCGTCCTGAAGCATTTTTGGCTTAGTGACTATAAGATTCCGTATGTTCCCACACGGTCTCTTCGACCGAAGGAACCTTTTTGTATTCCCCGACGGTCTACAAGATATGGAAGGCGTTTAAGAGATTATTACGTTCCCTTTCACTTTAACAGGTTACCTCCAAGCGTTCGCCGGGCAAAAACTAAATACAAAATAAAAAAGATGCTGCGATACATTAATTAGAGGGTTTACGACATCATGCATGTGCTTTACCACCTCTCAAGTAAATCTTGTGATGTCATTGGTTACTGCTGTATTTATTGCACTGATCTGAGGTATTGTTATGCCACTTTGGTTTTTCTTCCTTGCGATTTAATCTGATGAGGATTTTTTTTTTCCTTCATGTAACATGAGTCTTGTGTCTATTTTGTTCTCACCGTCATACTAATTTTATGTCCGTTATTTTGAATGTGTTTTTTTTTTTGCCTGTGTGTATGTCTGCGCGGTTCCGCTGCCTGTCGGGCTCTGCCGCTCAAGCCCTATGAGGCTTTGGCAGGCCGGATTTCTGTACATTTTTTTAAATATTTGGCGCAATAAAGAATTATTATTAAAAAAAAATTATTATACTCAACAGACGTGGGGAAAACACGTCCGCTTGCTTCGGGTTTGTTATTTCTATGATAGGTTTTCTGAACCATAAATATGTCGCGGTTTTATCAAACTATTACTCAGGTGGGGTTCAAAAAGAGTAATAAATTTATTTCGGGTGTCTTCATGGATTACAGTATTTCATTGGCCATCGCAAATGATGAGGATGAGTCTCTCGAAAGGAAATAGTCCACACATATTTTTATCTCTGTGCGCTTAACTTGCTGCTGTATTGTCGAACACCCCCCCCCCCCCCCCCCAAAAAAAAAAAAGCAAAAACGAATTTTTCAACAGCGCTCTTTAGTGCACATTTAACAAAGTAGCCCTAAAGTTCAAAAAAGGAATGTTGATGTAATTTAATGTAAATTAAGTGTGACATGAAATAAATATTGATGTAATTTAAATCTAATGTAAATTAAGTGGGACATGTCCGCCATTTAACCTGCTTCTCAAACGCGGTTTCCACAAACAAACCTTTGAGCTCCAACCCTCTCTGCACCTTGCACACTTTTAACAACCGCCAATGTCAGAGGAAACTCATGGACCAATGGTCGAAGAAACTTCACAGGTTTTAAAAGCTGAAGACGCCTAAACGATCAGCAGTGGCTGATCACGTGGGCTGGCAAGACTGCAGATCTTCATCGGAGTCCTCGACAGAGGACACCGTCCACAAAGAACGGTTCCCCAGTCACCCTCCCTAAACGCTCGGTTCAGGTTTTCGAGGCAATCGGGACTGCATGATGAGGTTGCGCTGTTCAGCTGTGACGCAGCCAACCAGCTTAGATGGTCCAGCCAGCTCGCCAGGCAGTAGAAGCCGCGGACGCCATGGACTAGGAATGCCTACCAAGAGGAATCCGAGGATTTTCAAATTCTTGAGCTAACAAATTGTTTTTAATCAATCCACCTCGCGTGCCTCCTCTCGCTGAATCGCGTGTTCCCTTCTTCCTCCTACTCTTTTTTATTGCCCATATTATTTCTCTGCCTGGCGCCCCTACAGCACGGTAGCCAAACAGTGCCCTATGACTAGCCTTCCTGTTTAATGGTTTTCTCTTTCTTCCGGCATTGTAATTACTACGTGCATTTCCTCTATACCATTAGTAAGTTCGCTCTTCTTAGCAAGTTTAATTACACTGACTTATTGGCTTTGTCTTTAACCGCCTCCTAGGAATGAGGAAGAGACCATCGAACTGGACATGCTCGAGCAACGAGTTCAAGACTTGTACCTCATGCTGCCTTACTCAGGCGCCCCAGCCGCAAAATTGAACTACAGCCTAGAATCGTACGCCGAAAAGCTGGATGAATTTCTCGGTCCCTGGGACGACTTCTTGGCCAACCGGAAGTGGGTCATGGGTGAGAGGATGACGTACGTCGACTTCCTGCTCTACGAGGCACTAGACTGGCACCGCGAGTTCAAGCCGGAAGCCGTCAAGCATTGGCCGAATATCATCAAGTACGTGGAGAGATTCGAAGAGCTGCCCAACATCAAGGAGTACTTTGCCTCGGACAAGTACAGCAAATGGCCCATCTTAGGCCCTCACAGGCCATGGGGAAACGGAAAGCCGTCTGAGCCAGGTACACAGAAACATTCCTGAAAATAAAATCCAAACCCAGACGCTGTCGTTGCTAAAAAGGAGCTTTCATTCATAAATACAAAGTAGAAGTCAATCGGATGCAGCGCTTGAGCAAAGCATCGTTGAAAGTTGTACCCATGAATCGGTTAAGTTTCCACATCACTACCAACGAACTTCGGAAGCATGTGCACTCTTTCTCGCCCGGTTTTCTTCGTAATAACCTGAAAAATGAGCAGCAAAACCAGCCTAGAGAAAAAAAAAAAAGAAGCAAAGAAAACGTGCCGCAGCTGTCGACGTCGGCTTACTCATAGGCCTTCTCTGTGCCATTGATGTGTGTTGGCGAGTTTAGGGAGCAGGGTTATTCAGACCAAGCAGGTATGCATGTTCGTGACGGCAGCTTCTGCACTCCATGGATTCTGCACTCCTCTTCAAAACGTAAGATACGAAGGCAGTTCTATATATTTCCACCATGCACACAAAGCATACATGAACAATAAACTTAAATGAAAGTGTGCTATACTCAATGGAATGTATTTTTAAAATGAACCGTTGCCTGTGGTATTTGCAAGAGTGTGTAGTTCTAGCGTGGTCATTGAGGTCGATAAGTGGTTGTTGGTTTTATCACCGTATAATGGCGCAAAGAATTGCCCTTGGGTTGTCGTAAATTATATTCCGCGAGTTTCGACCAGAGCAGGGACGTTTTGTGTGTGATGTGTTGCAGGAAGCACCCAGTCGCCGTACCTGGTCGAGTGGATCTCTTAAACTGACAGACAAGCTCGCTGAGCGCGATACGAGAGCGTATGGCCTGCATTGCGTTCTGCGCAGTGGAAAGGCGGATATTATTTGAGAAATTCTTTATTGATTGAAACATGTCCTTTATTAAAATCCCTCGCGAGCACATTCGGGCCATCTATGCGGGCACCGAGGCGAGTGCCGATTCGGTCGTCGCCGACTCCCGTACAGCTTGATGCTCGGGTCTTCTGCCACAAATGCTTAAAATATCTGACAGGTACCATACGCATGCATCTACCCGAGAGGACTGGGAGGCGGCCCTGCTCAGCTGCCAGGAACTGTCGGCCCAACAGGCCCTGGTCCGGCGGACTTGTGTAGCGGTCTCGACCAATGGGATCCCGGAATGAGGGACTCCGCCTGGTATTGTAAGGGGTGAGACCCATTAGGGGCCTCTCCCCGAGCACCTCTCTGTAAATTACTAAATAAAAGCTTTTCACCACCACCACCTCGCGTTTAGTTCATTACAGAGTAAGAATTTCCCAGCGCGGATCACCATCCAAGCACACGCGCCGCCGACACGCGAGGCCGGAATGTAGCGCCTTTCCTTTGAGTGCTAGCCCTCTACGGTAAAGCTGTATTATTACAGACAGGATACGCAGCTAAATTTGCACAGTACACCCGCTTACTCTAGATGAGCGTTCAACCAGCTGATATACGCTTTTGTAGCGTGAGCTACACTGGCCGAGGTTGAGCAGTTTCACGTGGCTCCTGGAGAGCCGTGCTGCGCATGCGCGAGAGGCAAGTGACGTCACTACGCACAGCTGTCGTGCCTCGCCGCACGCGCTCGCCTTCCTTTCCTTAAAATGATCAGAGTAAAACGTTGACAACGCCAACGCCAATGAACGCAATGAACGCCGATGGCCTATGACTTCGGGTTTGGTTTGGTTTATGGGGTTTAACGTCCCAAAGCGACTAAGGCTATGAGAGACGCCGTAGTGGAGGGCTCCGGAAATTTCGACCACCTGTGGTTCAGCACTGCGTTTCTGGCACAACGTTGTCAATGCCAACGCATGCAGCGCACACCTGTCGCTACCGCCACTTAGCTTAAAGCAAGGTAGGTGTCCACTGTCCCAAGAGATATACGCTGTTACGTATATCCTGGCATAGCAGAGCTAAGCCACTGCCAATTTTTGTTGCGGAAGCAATACTACGCTGGTGTGAGCGATTTCGCGGAACCCCGAAGAGCCCCAACTGCGCATGAGCGAGTGTGAGACAGTTAACAAGGTACCCATGTGGGCTTGTTGGTGTACATCAGACATAACTTCACCAGCGAAAGAACGAGACACCAAGAGAAGAAGAACACAGAAGAGAAGAACCAGCGTTGTTCTTTTCGTGAAGTTATGTCTGCGAGACAGTTACTGCTAATTTCCTTTCCTCATCTCGGTGGACACCTGAACCACACCGTAAGGGAAGGGAGGAAGGTACGAGTGAAAGAGGTGCCATAGTGGAGGTCTCCGGAATAATTTCGACCACCAGGGGATCTTTAACGTGCACTGACATCGCACAGCACACGGGCGCCTCTTGCGTTTCGCCTCCATCAAAACGCGGCCGCCGCGGTCGGGTTCGAACCCGGGTACTCCGGCTCGGAATACGAGCGCCTTACCACTGAGCCACCGCGGCGGGTTTTCCTCAACTACAATTTTCATTTTCTCCATTACGGCCCCTCTTCTTTCACTTGCGACTTCCTCACTTCCTGTACGGTGCGGTTCCGGTGTCTACCGAGATGACAGAGGATTACTATGCCATTTCCTTTCCTAAAAAAGCGTTGCGTTCAAAGGGCAAGTCATCGCGCCGAACAGGTGGTGGCGTTCTGTTCGGTGGACTCCCTGGCAGCGCTACAACACGCTGTGGCGTTCCACTCGTAAAATCGAAGCTTAAGCGTCATTAATTAGCAGTTAATTACAATTTGGTCAATAATCATTCATTAGTAATTTCTTAGTAATTAGTATTTCATTAAGTGTGACGTCATCCAATGGTGAGGTCACCAGTGCCGCAGAAGCAGTCAAAGTGGTGTGGAAAACGCTTTCGCCTCTATGCATTTCAGACAGTCAGTGCCATAGAGTTTCTAGAGGGAAAGCTGGCAACCTGTCTATGGGAGTTTCTTTAGTTTACGTGTAGCCATCTGGTAGCCATGGACCCTCGAGATCACTTCAGCCACCATGGGCGCTCAAAGCATCATGGGGCGGTGAGCTACCGACTGCAGAACTACTTTTGCCAAAAAATAATAGAAAAATAAAGCAGTTCGATAACTACGAATGTCCTAACATTCAATATCCTGGCTGGAAATTGCAACAGACGAGCAGAAAAGCATGTAAATGCAAAGTTTGCCGAAATTAAGATATGGCTAGCTTTCCTATTGGCCAAGTAATGAACACTGCAAAAACTAATATTTCGTAATTAACAGGCGCATTTCTAAAAGTAAATATGTTTCAAAAAAATGTTGTTGCTTAGATACTATAAGAGGTTTTTAATGGCATTTCGGAAAAGTGAAACCTTTTATTGGCATTGTGTGTCGTTGCGTTTTACTACTATGGCTTTTGCACACTGCGTTCGCGCGAAAGTCGTCTGCGCACACACGAACAGAGTTTTCGGAATGAAATGTTTTAGTAGTGCCACTTCGTATTCCCAAAAAACTACGACTGTCTCGCAACAAGTAGCTCACCGTCCCATGATGCTTTGAGCGTCCATGGTGGCAGAAGTGCAGCGCTGCCAGCTTTCCCTCTAGGTAATAGTAAGAATATGGTCAGTGCCCCCGAGATGCCGCCGCCGCTGCGAATGCCGCGCCGTGCTTCCGCAATTCTACTCGGGATGGCCATTGGTCTAACCACAGCAAATTTTTATTGCGTTCCTTGCCGGCAGCAAAAGCCGGCGGCCGACAGACTACAGTTGAACGGATTGTAATCCCGATTCTTTTCTCATTACAGCTCACAAGAAGCAGTTCACGGACGTAGAAATCGTAACGACCACAACAGGGTCAATCGCCAAGCAGGGTCGATCGGCTGCGGTCATACCAGTCATACATACTGCGTAGTAAACAAACACGCGATAATCCAAGAGTACGGCGTGTCGTTTGATGAGCAACGCACGGCATTGAGCGCAGCTCTTTGGCGCCCGTTCCTGCGTGTCGCGGCGTCGCCGTTGCCCCTAGTAACCAGGTCCGCAGTCGGGGCAGCGCGCGCTCCTGGCGCAATTTCTCCCGCACGCCCAAGCCGCCGTTCGCCACTGCGTCGCGATGCATACGGATTCGATCGCGATCAGCTGTTTAATCTGCAGTCTGCGTCAGCCCTCAATACCTTCCGGTCATTGTTGTCGATCCCAACCAGCCTATTTCTTCCTTACGCGCGCGCAGCAACGAGACGGCTGAACGCGAAGCTACGGAGAGCATCTGCCCTCCGTGATCCATGGCTGTATGCCACCGCGGTTGCCAGCCCAAGTGACCATAATGCGCTTTCCTGAGCACGGTAAATCGAAGAGGCCACATAGCCATCCCATTTCGCGCAATTTGTGACGCCTAATTCGCTTATTAGCATTTTTTTTAATTGCTGCAAGACACACACGTTATCAGGTTCAACGGTGAGGAAATGGCCCGCATGAAAAAATAAAGGGAGGAGCTACTCCGCGCTTATCATGCACTGGTGACATATGGATCGTCATAATCTAGCAGGCAATGGAACACGGATGTAGGCAGCGAGCGCTAGCTTCGACACTAGCACCCGATGTACGCTCCTGGCACGAATTGCTTGGGTAGGGTTAACCGAAGTCCACTAAAGCCTGGGCTCGAGCTCCGCACTGACGTCGCATTTTCTGCAGAACGACGCCTTCAGCATGCAGAAACTGAAGTGGCATACGCGCCGAAGCAGTCTAGTTTCTGTATGCAGAACGACCGCTTTCAGCACAGCAACTAGCCTGCTACGGCGCGTATGCCACGCACCAACGCGACGAACATATCGGTGCATCGCGGCGACGTTGAGAATTTGCTTCTCATTCCAGCTACTCAATATAGACATGCACTTTCCCTCCGATCACCTGAGCACTGCCAGATACTCGCACCTGCCAAGGGTAGCGCAACAGTATTTTTTTTTTTCAACAGGGTACTCAACAGCAATCGTTTTAAGAGAACCTTTATTCAGTAAAAAGTGCCACACATTTTCTGCAGCGAGCATGGCTCGGGATGGACACTGGCAAAATCGAGGTACCTGCGAAAGAAAATAGATTAATTGAAATACTGCAAGCTCAAGTGAAACAGATAATTGGCAAGCTGACAAGGCCACTATTGGAGGCTAGAATAGCAGCCAGCAAAGCAAATGGTAACAGCCTTTTGTAGTACTGATACAAAGACACAGACTAGTTTGATTCATGGGTTTAACATCCCAAAACTGGTACTTATGCTATGTGGGACACTAGTGCAGGGCTCCAGATAATTGACCACCTGCAGTTAGTTCAATACTTCATGCACTAACATCTCAGTTACAAACCTCTGGCATTTCGGCTGCATGGAAATGTGGCCAGGATCAACCCTGCATCTTTCAAGTTTGCAGCCGAGTACCATAGCCACTGAGCCACTGCAACGGCTCAGACAATGGCTAATGAAAACTCAGTACTGAGCAGACAGCTTAAGCACCCTTTTCCATACTGCAGAGCTTTGAATAGAGCCAGCTTCAGCAAAGCCAGTTGAACTACATCTGTAGGGCCTGACAGATCTCACAGTGCTCCACAAAAATGGCTACATAAATTATAATAGGTCTTGCAAGGCAGTACCTTGGAAAGAAGTACGCCCATCTGTCAAAAATTCAGGCTGCAACCAATCTGCACTTAATATAGCTGAACCTACGGTGGTGTATTAGAATTAAACTGACACAAAGTGAGCAATACTGAAGACATACTAGTTGAGAGAAAAACAAAAAACAACTATCCAAAACCCAACCAGACGGACCTCCGTCGAAGATGTTTTTGTTCAGATGACATACTACTTACAGCAAGAATAAGCGGGTCAATGCGCAAGACCAAATAAACCAGTGGGCATTAAACAGTGCACTTTGGAGCAGCTGTGGAGCAACTAAGTCTTATTTTGGAGCAGGTTTGGAGCAATTTGAAGGATATTTCAGAGCAGACTGGTGACATTTGAATGTGAGTGAGAGCAATTTTGTTTGCAACTAGTCCAAAATCTGCATAAACATTGATTACAGATTCCACAGGCCAGAATTAAAAGGGCTGCAATTGTTCTAAAGATATTTGCTAGAGTTCATAAAAAATACACATGCGGCAGCTACTACACATAGTAGTTGCAGTACATTAGCTACTAATTGCAGTTCAGAAAAAAAAAAGAAAGCAACAACACAAAGCAGACAGTTTGTCAAGAGCGCCAAAAGAGTGCAGCAGAATCTCGAATATACTAGGGAGGACTGGAAGATGAAAAAATCAGTGCCCGCAAACCGGTGAATTTTAAAATTTGGAAAATTGCCGCAGCCAAACCAACAAGGGGGCTAACTTACCTTATTTACTCGTATAATTTGCGCCCTCGGGTAAATGCACACCCAGAATTTAGTATTACCCAAGCATATATGGGAAAAAAATGCACCAGCATGTACGCAAGGCAGGCTGTGCAAGAAAGGCGCGAACGCGTTGTGGTGCATGGCTGTGAAAGGTGCGAGCAGTGAGGGGATGCCAGCTGCGCCGCTGTGAAGGTGTAACCACGTAACTGGCCAAGCCAAGCCAAAGCAATGTCAACTGGGTGTGGGCACGACGGGTAGTAAGCCCGGTGCCCATTCCGTGGCAGCTCCACGTGTAAGAAGTTCATAATTCGTTTGTTAAATTAGCTCTGGTAAAGAAAATTATATTTCCAGGACAAGGTGCCCGAATTCCTAAACAACTGAACCGCTGGTGGTTCCGTTAGCCGCTAGTCAGCTGGGCCTATCGCGAGGACGCTGCATTTATCTCCACTGGCTCCTGAATGCTGGCTCTATGATTGTATCGCTGCGCGTTTATTGCTTAGAGCAGCGCACGCGGCGTCATACCATCCAGCGGGGACGGGGGTTGCGTTGACAGTGAGGGGTGCAAGAGGGGGATCGACGTATGCGCTGACCACTACGAGCGAACCCGACTGTAGATGCGAATGCGGTTGCATCTGTCCATCGCGAGCGCCCAGTGTTGCCCAGCCGACAATAAAAGTGCTAAATTAGGTTCGGTATACTTGCAATGGGCGTAAATTGCCGTTTAGGTGCGCTTCCACCCCAGAAGGATTGAATAAAAATAACGAATACTAACCAGAAACCGCTTCAAGCCACCTGCAACAAGCCAAACTCGGACCTAGAAGAGAAACAGCACTGCATCACACACTGTACTGGAAACGAACTGAAGCAGAGAAATATCCAAAATGAGATAATCAGAAAAAATTAACCAATCAGCACCACAACTAAGACTGGGGCGGTTACTATCATCATGAAAGAATACATTACAGAATATAAATGACACTCACCCTTGCTCTGTCTACAGCAGCAGGAATGAAACTTCACTGAAAAAGAAAAAAAAACGTTAACAGCAGCTCCAATCTGAAGTGTTCCACTTTTAAAAACGCACATCAGAGACGGCAAGTTAAATTTTAACCATGGAAAAGGTACGAGACTGCACTGCAAGTAAATGCACAGTACAGTAAAGAAAAAAAAAAAAGCTGTTGCAGTTGCACAGCTCAGCCAGCCTTAAAGGGACTATGCAGTAAATTAATTGAGATTACGTAAAGCAGAAGAGATAGGCAATCCATCACTCGTCACCCCAGCACAAGAATTTTTGAGCTAGCATCAATAACAACGAAGTTATAGGCAATTAAAAATCACGCTCCTCCTCTCCCCCCTAAACTCGTACGCCGAGGCATCATCATAAAAAAACAGCTCCGAGACTGGGCTCGGCCCATGAATACGCGAATGACGTTCAGTTTACGACTTCCGGTTGTCGCACTCCCGAGGAGCAGTGTGCGTCGGCAGCGTCTCTCCGGTCTCTGCGCTTTCTTGGATTGCGGCGCGCGTCGGGTTTCTATGCTAGTTAGCAGAATGGACCCGAACCTCAAGGCGCGATTGCTCGCTGTTACGGCCGCAATGGGCATAGAGCCCTATGCATTCACGTCGTACGAGGGTTATAGTAGTAAGCGTCAGGTGCGAAGTGTCGACCGCAAACGCGGAGTATTCGGTGGGCGTGCGACGCTGGCACTCAGATGCGCTCTATCCAGGCTGCTCGCTCACGCACGTCTGTGGGAATAACATGACTGAGTTCAACACCTCGCCAGTCAGGTTTGCACCTGACGACACAGCAAGGCGCATTCATCTTGGGCAGTCAAAAAAGGCACTGCGAGTGGCTCCCGAACTCGCGACAGAAAGAGGCAATGCCCCGGCTCGCGCTTGCCCGAGGGGGTCACGCGGCGGCTCGAAGAGACAATTTTCGCCACTACCGGAAGTGTGCCCGTGACGTCGCGGCTCGAGCGAATGACAGCGTGTGGTGGCCGGCCGACGTCATGGGACTAGTGACGTCTGTTTTCCCCGATATTGGTTTCAAAATGGGTCCCTACGAAGACACCAAAAACAGCCCGCGAATTTTAAAAAACACGATTTTTAAAAATTCATAATAAATTGCCGGCTCAGTTCCGAAGACTCATACTTGGTTTGAAAGTTTCTGAGCATCAATTCTAACATTTACAAGCGGCTTTCAATTCTTTGCATAGTCCCTTTAATAACTGCACCTGAAATGTATGACACCTTATAAAAACCGCCACAAAAGAACTTCTGCTGATAAAACTCAAATCGGGAAACACTGATCAAGACAACCATCTCTCATATACAAACAATAACTCACCATATGAAGGTAGCAACACTGATGACGCACCTGTGGAAAGCTTATGCTGGCTGCAACAAGTCAACCACATAGGACCTAGAAGAGCAACAGCACTGCATCACACACTGTACTGGAAACAAACTGAAGCAAAGAGAAATATCTAAAATGAGATAATCAGAAAAATTAACCAATCAGCACCACAACTAAGACTGGGGCGGTTACTATCATCATGAAAGAACACATTACAGAAAATAAATGACACTCACCCTTCCTCTGTATCTGCAGCAGGAATGGATGAACCTTCACTGAATGAAAAAAATAAAAAAATAATGTTAACAGCAGCTCCAATCTGAAGTCTTCCACACTTTTAAACACGCACATCAGAGAGGGCAAGTAAAATTTCACCATTGAAAAGGTGCGAGATACTAATCATGCACTGCAAGTAAATCCACAGTACAGTAGAGAAAAAAGCTGTTGAAAAGAAAAGAAAGGAAGAAAAAAGCTGAAAAGAAAAGAAAAGGAAGAAAAAAGCTGTTGCAGTTGCACAGCTCATCATCATCATCATCAGCCTGACTACACCCACTGCAGGGCAAAGGCCTCTCCCATGTCTCTCCAATTAACCCTGTCCTTCGCCAGCCGCGGCCACCATATTCCCGCAAATTTCTTAACCTCAACCGCCCACCTAATTTTCTGCCGCCCCCTGCTGCGTTTGCCTTCTCTTGCAATCCACTCCGTTACCCTTAAGGACCAGCGGTTATCTTGCATTCGCATTACATGCCCTGCCCAAGCCCACTTCTTCCTCTCGATTTCAACTAGGATATCATTAACGTGCGTTTGTTCCTCTCACCCACTCCGCCAGCTTCCAATCTCTTAACGTTAACCTATCATTTTCCTTTCCATAGCTCGCTGCGTTGTCCTTAAGCTGAACCTTCTTTGTTAGCCTCCACGTTTCTGCCCCATAGGTGAGTACTGGTAAGATACACCTGTTCTATACTTTTCTCCTGAGAGATATTGGTAAACTGCCATTCATGATCTGAGATAACCTTCCATATGCGCTCCACCCCATTCTTATTCTTCTACTTCCCTCTCATGATCTAGATCAGCTGCCACTACCTGCCCTAAATAGACATATTCTCCTACTACTTCGTTGCACAGCTCAGCCAGCCTTAATAACTGCACCTGAAATGTATGACACCTTAGAAAAACCACAAAAGAACTTTTGCTGATAAAACTCAAATCAGGAAACACTGATCAAGACAATCATCTCTCTCATACAAACAACAACTCATCATATGAAGGTAGCAACACTGATGACGCACCTGTGGCAAGATGATAGCTGGCTGCAACAAGTCAAACACGTAGGACCTAGAAGAGCAACAGCACTGCATCACACACTGTACTGGAAACAAACTGAAGCAGAGAAATATCTAAAATGAGATAATCAGAAAAATTAACCAATCAGCACCACAACTAAGACTGGGGCGGTTACTATCATCATGAAAGAACACATTACAGAAAATAAATGACACTCACCCTTCTATATCTGCAGCAGGAATGGATGAAACTTCACTGAATGAAAAAAATAAAAAGAATGTTAACAGCAGCTCCAATCTAAAGTCTTCCACACTTTTAAACACGCACATCAGAGAGGGCAAGTAAAATTTCACCATTGAAAAGGTGCGAGATACTAATCATCATGCACTGCAAGTTAATTCACAGTACAGTAGACAAAAAAAAAACCAACCTGTTGCAGTTGCACGGCCCAGCCAACCTTAACTGCACCTGAAATGTATGACACCTTATAAAAACTGCCACAAAAGAACTTTTGCTGATAAAACTCAAATCAGGAAACACGGATTAGGACAATCATGTCTCTCATACAAACAACAACTCACCATATGAAGGTAGCAACACTGATGACGCACCTGTGGCAAGCTTATAGCTGGCTGCAACAAGTCAAACACGTAGGACCTAGAAGAGCAACAGCACTGCATCACACACTGTACTGGAAACAAACTGAAGCAAAGAGAAATATCTAAAATGAGATAATCAGAAAAATTAACCAATCAGCACCACAACTAAGACTGGGGCGGTTACTAACATCATGAAAGAATACATTACAGAAAATAAATGACACTCACCCTTGCTCTGTCTACTGCAGCAGGAATGGATGAACCTTCACTGAAGAGAAAAAAATGTTAACAGCAGCTCCAATCTGAAGTCTTCCACACTTAAAAATGCACATCAGAGAGGGCAAGTTAAAATTTCACCATGGAAAAGGTACGAGATACTAATCATCATGCACTGCAAGTAAATCCACAGTACAGTAGAGAAAAAAAACCAACCTGTTGCAGTTGCACGGCCCAGCCAACTTAAGTGAACCTGAAATGCAGGACACAGTATAAAAACTGCCACAAAAAGCAGACTTGTGCTGGTAAAACTCGAATCAGGATATACCGATTAAGACTGAATCATCTCTTTCATACGAACGAGACAATAACTCATCATATGAAGGTAACAACATTGATACGGAACACGACGCACCTGCGGCAAGATGTCCAGCTCATGAAACTTGCAGTCAGTCCAACCTGCACAAACAAAAAAATCAAGCATCACCGCAAAAGTAAAAACTAACAGTAGTTTGGATGCTCACTACCTTGACCTTCAGTAAATTAGGAGTCCTCAAAAGGCTTCAGACATATGCTTGTCATTGTATCATCACAAAGCACGAACACTGTCAACCACAATGGCCTCATTACTACTAGACTAAGGCAACCACTACTAAAGGCAATATGCACTGTCTTGTAAATTCTCAAGCTGGCTTATCCACAAAACCAAATTCTAAACAAGCATTCATACACACTGCACTCTCCAAAATTATTATGGATTCAGGCCGAACACCCTTTGTTTCACTGGACAAGAACACAAGTGTAGGAAGACAATCAGCACCAAAATATGTGCTTTGAAGCAGCTATCTAGATATTTTGAAGCAGCCACACTCCACTTCAAGAAATGGCTTGTCCATAAAACAAGCTGCTCAGTCACTAACTCCTAGCTAAAATCCAACAGCCCTAACTGCCCTTTATAGTGCATCTTTTCATGTTCAAAGCACTCGATAAATTTTTACCTGGCAAATGCTTCTTATGCCTCTAATCTCCTAAGGCTTGCTGATACTGCAAAGAGTTGTTCACTGCTTATATCCTCGACCTAGAGTTGGCATTCAGTGTAAAGACAGCAAAAACATAGCAGCAAAAAAGGAAGGCGGCATTTAGAAGCACATTTCTGATTTCTTAAGGATAAGGACAGCAACCCAATGCAAAAAGGCCCCATTGTGTTTCTCTAGCACTGCAATGCTGTGGGCCTGTTCCACATAGCAATACAGCTTCCCCGCACAGGTCTTGAATGCCACTATGCGCCTGCATGCAACTAGTGCCAACAGTTCTAATTACATCGTGGTTTGGCCACTCACTCTGCTCTGCTGCACAGATTAACTGCAGCACTATGGATGCTTAAGACCTTCAGGAGAGTGCGAGACTGCTCACGGCATATGCAGATATGGTTGGAAAAGAGACTATGTACTTAAGTTTTGAAACTACGCACATTTAAGTGCACTAAACACGCACACTTTGCGGGACGTTATGCGAGACTACGATAACTTCAGTCTGTCAACACACCACCAACAAACTGTCAACAAATCCAAGTATACATCAATGGCACCAGTTTTCCAGTGTAGATTAATACACCTTCCAAAAACCTGTACAAAAAGTACTTAAATCAAAGCATGCAAACGAAAGTCAGTCCACTTAGAAGGAAGTTGACAGCCGCAGTCGGGCAGAGGCCACTAACAAAGAACGCTACCGGCGTTTGTTGGCAGGATTGGAAGACTTCTGCAGTCACGTAAAAATAACTAGCAGCATTACCGGGCAACTGGCAACATTTGTGCCACTACACATTCTGATTGGATCGCAATCCATAACCATCAAAGGGATATGCTAACTTGTTCACTTTTGATACAAGGCTTATACCTGAAGTCCTCAAAAGTTTCTAGTGATCCCAAAATTCACAAAGGTAATTTAACGGGATAATTTTGGCAACCACTGCACTGGTGACCAATCGCCAAATTTGGTTGCTGCCTCAGAGACCCTACATCGGCAAATGCTGCTATACACAACCTCCAATTAAAAACACTGGTAATACACAGTTGTGACCCACAAATATGATTGACTAATTATAGATGTTTCCCTAGAGACAAGACCATTTCAAAGTCTAAGCCCAGTAAGTATGGTAACTGTCCATACAATGAAGAGGCTCGAAAATACAAGAGACCGATTTATTTGAGTCAATATGCACAGCGACAACAGAATGCTGACTGCCTCTACTACATGTTCTACCCCTTGTGCAGGGCACCAGCAAAAGCCAGTGCGAAAGAGCAAATAACGTAGTTATGGCTCTTCTATGGTTTCATGCTTTACAGTGGCAAGATGCCCAGCCGACTCGGCGTACTATTTGACACATGCATGAATGTCTGAAAAATATCTCTACAGGTTTTGCTACGTTGAAAGCCCTTCAGTTACCGTCAGTTGCATACAGTTCTTGGGATGTTAACATTCACACCACGAGGCACCATCACTTGTCCCATGGACCTCCATATCTACATAGCCTCATTCTGAAGATCACGGCAAGCAGAATAATGCACCTGGAACTTTCAAGCTAGCCTGATTTTCAGTTCACTGCCTGCCGCTATGCCCAGGAACAGATTGTAATCAGTCTTTTCAGACTATGTTCAGTTTTTATGTTTCATTACATGGACGCACTCAATGGACACGTTTTGCTCACGACCAAAGTGTCCATATTACAACTGCACTGTATGCACTAGAAGCTGACTTGAAGGGATGCAGAAACTAATGTTCTGTACTGAACTTTTAGATGCTCTAAGTGGACAAAGGCGAGCATTAGTGAAGTTGTGCCGGCAAGGCTTGCTGATCGTGAAGTTAACAAAGGAGTTTAAATTCAACACTTCATTTGAAGGCAAGATTTGAAAAGTCTCATGACTTCACTGCCTGGCACCCTCAAACCTGCTCTGATTGAAGATAGATTACGGAAAGCTGCAATTAATAAGCAGTCCACCACGTCACAGCACAGGTCAGTGACCATTCCGGGATGAGCACGGGCACTTTGCTTTGGTAGCATTACAATGCTGCTGCATACGAGTGCTCACACTATGGTAGCCACTGAAGCCACCCTAACCATGCTGTAGAGCACAATTTCCTGCACTCCAATATGGCCGTGCCTCTTGTGATGAGGCACATGCATGGCCTTTGACTCAATGAACAGTGCCATTTTCCTCCGATTGTCGTCTCAGACTAGCCAGGCGTGCACCGCGTGCTTCGCTGCTTCCTAAAATCTTTATGTAAAGGAACACGAGGACAGAGAACTTCGCCTGTATCAACAGATTACCTTGTTCTAAGAAAAGGCTTTCACTGAGAACGTAGCTCTTTAGACTAGAAGAGGCTAAGAAAAAGTTGAACGGGTGTAAGCCACTACCACCTTTTTTCTAAACTAAATGGCGTGCCGACAGTTTTTTTGGACGCTGTCGCTGGTCCTTAAGGGTAACGGAGTGGATTCCAAGAGAAGGCAAGCGTAGCAGGGGGCGGCAGAAAATTAGGTGGGTGGATGAGATTAGGAAATTTGCGGGAATACGGTGGCCGCAACTGGCGAAGGACAGGGTTAATTGGAGACACTATGGGAGAGGCCTTTGAACTGCAGTGGGCGTAGTCAGGCTGATGATGACTTTCTTGCACAGAGACTATAATTCAAATTGTGAACTGTGGGGTTTAACATCCCAAAAACACATAGGCCATGAGGGACACTGCAGGGCAGTGCTCCGGAATAATTTAGACCACCTGGTGTTCCTTAATCTGCAGTGACTTCCTACAACACACAGGCACCTTTGCGATTCGCATCCACTGAAACGTGGTCAGTGCAGCCAGGACTGAATCTAGGAACCCAGCTCAGTAGCCAGGCATGCTAACCACTGAGCCACTGTGGAGAGTTTATAATTCACAAGCTCACATGGCAGAGGACATTCATTAAGAACGTAGGCTCGAGACCACAGCATGCCAACCCTATTATTGCAAGTGTTGCAACATGAATCCAGTATATGTATGAACAAACTTTCCACCCAGAAAGTTTGAACTACGTGGTTCTACTGTGCAAACAGACTGCTCATTAGCATCCATCCAAGCACAGCCATAGAGCTACAAAGGAAGGTCAAACAGGTTCCACAGAAACCATGATGAAAAATTCATCCCAGCCCAGGGTTACAGCTGTAACGGCACAGAACCCGACTCGTAGGCAAACATTAACCCCATGGGACAGGGGATGGTGCTGTGCAAACACTATACAAGGCTGTCTAAAAGCAGTTTTTTTTCTGCATATGCCCTCTAAAGGGCTAACAAGTGAAACAAGCTGGATGAGGACTCCTTAGTTCACCTTCCTCATCATACATTTAAGAAACCTGACTCATGGATGTTTATTTTCTGCAGTTACCTGTGCCCCACCTCGGATTCGCCGCAGTTGGTTGCTGGAATGGCATTTTGGCGCAATTTCATCAAAAATAATTGATGTGTAGCAGTATGTCACAGGTTTAATGATATGGTGTGATTGGCACAGCATTCCCACCACTGCTAATGGCATGAAAAGACTAGCCAGGTTATCAAGGATGCCACGTGAGCAGAACTGGACGCAAGTGCCAATTGTAAAAATATGTTGGTCACATTTCAGCTTCGGAATGAACTAGAATTGGCCCCTACCCGCGCAAACCAGTTCTTTATTCGGCGCAATTTTGAGTCTGCGGTCATCAGTCTTCCAACAAAATGAGGCCTACATATCAATGCAGTTGACAGCACCCTAGCAAAAAAAGCCACACATACCTTCGCTGAATTCAGCCAACACCAGAATGGTCAGTCCAGCCTGCGGAAACAAAAGGCATTTATTTAGACCAGCTCTTAAAAAATCCGAAACGCCCTAGCAGACACGCACTCAGGATCGTTCATATCGTCACCTAATTCAGTGTGAGCTAGGTTATTTCATCAGGTACTCTCAGGAAAAGGGATGTAAGGACGAGTACGTACTATTTAACGTTCCAGCGACGAACCGGCACGTGGGTCTGTAAAGCGAAGAAAACAAAAAATTAGACACGTCCAAATGCCAAGTACCGTATACATGCGACATTAGCATCAGTAAATTGTTCTCCTCACGTTGAGTAGGACAGGGATAACAAATATCATCATTTGTAACCGGTAGACGGTCAAGAGTTTCATACGTACACATGTGCACGCCGGGCTCCGCCACGCTGAGCAGCCAATGGTGCACTGAAAATTAAAAAAAAAAACATTTCAGCCCACCCGCGTTTCGCGAAACACGCAACACACGCACTGCGGGTTGAGAGGATCAGAGAGAACATTCCTTCAAAACTATTAGGAACAGGTCTGTGTTATATCATCACCACGTGCGAATCCGAACAAAGTAAGCATACCGAACAGAAAAGAAATAATCAGAAATTCGAAATAATAAACGCATCTATACTTAGTGCAACCAAAAAGTTCGTCTTACCACTTCATAACTGTACCGATGAAGAAGGATTGCACTTCGCAAGCCACGATCGAGAATGAAAGACCGCAACAGCGTCAGGGCTGTGGCATGTTGCAAGTTGCGCGTCCGCGCCGAGGGTGGCGCCACGCTCGAAACGATTGCAGCGATCCTGGTATCGGCGGTAAACGCGGCTGCAGTTAAGCCTAATAAAAGTGAAATTTTTCGACAACTATCAATAATAAAAACATGCTTATGAACTAAATTATAACCAGCCATAGGTATTAAAAATAAGATATCAAAGAAATTAGTTGCGAAGATGACGACGCGGGTAACGCGGCAGCAGACGACAAACAGACGACGGCTGGTCAGCCGCGCAAGTGAAAACGGCGACGTCGGCGACATTCGCACTGCAGCATCGTCATTGGCGTCATGTCGAGTCACACAGTGAGCTTTTCTTGGAGTCTTTATACTAAGAACTAGCACTGCAGCATATTGTGTTGTCCCTAGTCCAACGCACTGTGATTTCTTCTACACGAGTCAAAGGTTGAAACTTTTCGCTGCCTTTCTCTGCGTGTGTTTATTCATAGCCACAGACTCATGCGTTTCAATACATGTCAGATGTTTTACTTCCCTGCTATTTACCTAAATCTCTTACAAAGTCGTGTACAAACCTATATTCAGTCATGTAGCATTTTATTATGTATACTGTACCTACCTTGACACCTTTTTTTTATCCCCTATATATTCTCTGTGCGCTCATGTCTTCTAGGTTTACATAATGGCGTTTTTTTATTTTGATTTTTAGGATGCCTGTCACTGATATTGCAATGCCATTGATGCCCGAAATCACTTTTTGAACATAGCTTGTCACTGCTGATGTTGTCTTAATAAATTGTTCTTTGTACAAAACCATTTGCGCTTTTCGTTCTCGAGCGAGCGCAGCTGCTAAGCAGTCGCGCCGCTCGCCACCATACACCATGCTACATCAACAGACACATCGAAATACAAAAGCGAGCGAGCAGATTCCGTAAGTACTTGGGAAATCAAGCGTGAATGCAGCGCGCGATCAGTTAATCGCCAGTATTTACAAAACTTTGATCGAGCTAGCGGCCGCCAGCACCAGGAACGCGCGAGTACAGTGCACTGTAGCGCGAGCAAACGGCCACAACCAGCCGCCTAAACGCGCCGCCATATTGGATTTTTCATGCGTTTACCGCCTCTCCCAGGTGCCGCCACCATCGCCTTCGAAAAAAAACGTCCCCATTGGCTCTATGAGAGTGTCACTCCCTTGACAGCGTTCTAAGCAACGCTCCCTGGACGCACCCAAAGACCAGCCTACCAACACTCCAAATGACCAACGAAGGAGGAGGCCTCAAAAAGCTACCTGACGACTGGGTGGATCGATGATAATGGCTTCACTCTTTGTATAGAGCGGCAGGTTGCGCCGCCTAGCCTAAGTTTTCCCCCTTGTCACATTTTCTTTCTCTCTTTTTCGTTTTTAAAATGTCTAATCTGACTGTTTTTCTCTTCAAATTCCTCCCTCCCTTAACCTCCTACACCACTCTTCTAACAGTCTCTTTGTTAAAGACTTTTCTCATCTACTCGTCCAGCATTTTGTGTTATAGTGCTTTTCATGTGGAGATACTTATTTATGTGGAGATGCAATTTTTTTGCCCACTTTGTTTACTCCATTTCGTTTAGTTTCTGATCGTATTTCAGTTTGCTAATTGCCTCTCTAACTTCGAACGACGCCCAGGCCATGCCCAGCCCTCCCTCATTTGGAGTGCTCCCATGTGCACCCAAGGCTAACCCGCCTACACTTCTTTGTCTGATTTCTAGGCTTGATTACACTCCTCATTTCATGCACAGGACTGCATTTCCGAATGTGAGGCGTGTTACCATAATTCCATACCATAGTGCTGTATGCTTCACAATGTCTGAATTCCTTTTCCATGTGTCCTTCAGAATCATTTCGTGCTCTTCCAGATACTTTTTCTCTTAAAATTCTTCACATGGTCAATCTTTGTTTTTAAATATATATTTGAGAACGTTCATGGAAAATTGTAGCTCAAAAATAGCCAACCATGCAGCCAGGCCAAGAGATTCGGTAGCCGAAAAGTAGCCAACGAAATTGACATTTTTTTTTATTTGCAGTTTGAACTCCCAGGTGTCCCAGGCGATACAGCACATAAGTGAAACATCAATATGCGCCACTTGATGTCCTTCAACATCACTTCTCGTACTACATGGCTGCATTCCAAATCCAAAGCAGACGGTAGGCATAGCCGTCATAGTAACCATAGCACGGGACGCGGTTGTCACTGCGTTGACTGCGTGACGCACAGGTTTGCCGTTGACTCTCTTTGTTCTACCTGGTATGCTGCCTGTGAGTGCCGGGAAGGATGCCGTACACCTCCTGTATGCTTGGCTGCTGTTCCAGCTACAGGGGTACGCGGGGAAAGGTGTCGGTGCCCTCTTTGGCTATTGACAGCGAACGGCGGGAAATGTGGAACTGGGCCACACCGTGGCAGTAAACCCAAGGCGTTGCATTTGCTCCCCGCATGTCCGTGTCCGCGAAAAACACTGCAACACTCCAGATTGTGGTCGGTACCGTTGTCACGTCGCAGCGCGAAGCTCTGAAACTCAAGCCGAACTCTGTACCAAGGCTTTTCGACGACCTCCGGGCGTATTTGTCCTACCCAAATATGACTTCTCGCTCGACAGAAGCAACAGAACCATGCAAAATGTCGCCAGAAACTGTTAGCTGGCCAGGAGGCAGTGAGGCTCTGTCACTTTTGTGTACGAGCCCCTACGATGCAGTTGTAGAAAATGATGTTGGTAATGCATGTAAGTACTTTGTGTCTCGTATACAGACCAGTAATTGCATTGCAAGGCCACAGCGTGCCAGTGGCACGCAAAGCCTTTCTCTACCTCGGTTGCTGGATGACTGTAAACAAATTTGTAGAGAAGCTGCCAAATAGAGGTGCACCGATAGCGACGGTAATGAAAGGGAAAGCTGTTGCGCGCATGAGCACTACGGTTCTGACGACACTCCTGTCAGTGATATCGTAACTCCAGAGCCCGAAGCAGCGCCGATGATGATGATAATTATCTTTTATGGCTCGAGCGCCATTGCACCAGGTACTTTTATTTTTGTCTACGCAGGGGTGGCCGCAGAAGATCCATTTCCCCAGCATTTCAGCCGGATAAGTCAAGCGCCAAGCCAGGGGAAAGCTTGCACTCATTGTATCACCGGTGGGTACCCGGTGGCACTGGGGATCGAGCCCTACACCTCCCACACTAAGGACCTTGCTTATTTTTGCAGAATCTCCAGCCATGTCTCTCTTCGCTCCCTAGAACTGCGTGCCCGCATGCTTTTCCAGTAAATCGGCAAAAGGAAATACGGAGTGACCTTGATGCAAGCTCAGGAATTTCAGCGCGCCTAAATTGGAAATGCACCAAAAGCAGAAGCATCATCTGGAAAAGCTGTCATCATAAAAGCATTCAGGCAAAATTGCCACTGTTTATGTATGTTGCTTGAATCAGAGTGTGGATCGTCCGTCCAGTTTTTTCTGCTCCTTCTTTAGCAAATAACTCGTGTACTTGTAAAATATAGGTGCCTCAAGATAAAAGTACACTATTCAGTGTTTACCACATGAGTGCGAAATTCCCGCAGGAATGTGCCGATGACAAAGACGGTACTCAAGAACTGTACTTGTTCGCATAGCCGTGTACAAACAGCTACTGCTCGTTTGTATGACATAAAACCCAAGCTGCTGTCTGCTCAGGCAGTCTCTTCTCTTTTTGCACTGGTTGTACCCTTGTGGGTTTACGCAGTGCGATAACTCAGAAGGGCTGATGCAGTCGCCTGCTTAGAAAGTACTTGATAGTTGCATTTTTTTTTTGTCCCACGTTCTTTCATAATTTGTGTCCTAAGAAGGAGGCAGGGCAGCCGTTATTCTGCATCCGTACTCTAGCTTGATTCTAATAATCTATAGTGAGATGCAATTCAAGAATGAAGCAGCAGATGCCCCTCAAAGGTGCCTCTTCAGTCAATGGCGCCAACTGATTTACTATATTACCGCTATATTTAAAAATGCCAGATTTAAAGCAATAGTTCTTGTGCTTCCGTATTTTATGTAGCAAAGAAAGTTTGTACACGTTTTGAGCACCTAGAGGCTTATCCATTGATGTGCTACATAGTCGCAGAGCAAAAAATTTTTGAATAGTCTCATTTGAGATGTGGGGATTTTTTCTACCAAGCGGTAACTTCCTCACATTAGTGGAAGTAAGCCTGAAATATTCTTTCTCATCTTTACTTTAAGTCCGCAAAATTTATCCATAATGACTTGAATGTCTAAATCCTTAAATCATTGCAAAGTTCTGAAATATCACTGTGCACGAAAACACTGCCTCTGCCGCGATGTCATTCATAATTTTTTTTCCCCGAAATATTAGCATTCTTACAAAACCAAATTCAGTGTTGGCCTACTGAATAATGTGTGCATAATATATAAAACAACTAATAAAATAAATATGAAATATTTAGGTTATTTGACCACATATGGAATTGCTCGTATTTCTAAAATGCAGGCTTGGTTGCATGTGTTATGGTTGCAAGCATGGCATGTCCTCTGGGCAACACTTTCATGCTAGTTAGCCACTGCGGTGGCTCAGTGGTTATGGTGCTCGGCTGCTGACCCGAAAGACTCTGGTTCGATCCCGGCCGCGGCGGTCGAATTTCTGTGGAGGCGAAATTCTAGAGGCCCGTGTACTGTGCGATGTCAGTGCACGTTAAAGAACCCCAGGTGGTCGAAATTTCCGGAGTCCTTCACTACGCATCTCTCATAACCTGAGTTGCTTTGGGACGTTAAATCCCATAAACCAAACCAAACCAAACTTTCATGCTAGAAGGTGGCCTCTGCGCCACTAGATGACAATTGTTTGTACCAGCACAGAAAATAACCAGAGTAAACACACAGGCAAGCTGTAGTGCCTTCACTGATAGAAGCCGCCTGTCAAAGCTACTTTGCATACACATTCACATTGGCAAACATTCATAGCAGTCCGACCATTGTGGCAGCAGCTTTGCACAAAAGGCCACTGCACATCCATGCATGGGCGAAAAGCCATTCCAGCTGAAGTTTATTTAAGCCACTGCCACAAGATTAAGCACAATGCACTCTGACAAACAAATTCCCACAGCTGTTTAGCATGCAGAATACCGTACTTGAAGGACTATAGACACCTAATTTTAGTTTCATGTTTTCTCCTTTCAAGTAGACATCAGAACACATGGATAATGATCCCTGTGGTACTTGCCTACGACTGCTTCACCACCTTCACTTCACTGCTTCACTCATTCTTCACTTATGCCGTTTCAGTTCCAGTTTCATCGACCTAATGATGGCTGTGATGGCCTATAGGTCACGTGAGACACGAAAGAAACTTATGTAATTGCTGATACGTAGTTTTACTGCACTACAACACTTAAACCAACCTGCTTCAAGAACTGTAATAATAACAAACAGCGTATCACAGTATGTTGCTGTTTTTTTTTTCAGTCCTCACATGATCTAAAGGCCAACTGCACGTCACAGCCTTCGTTCGGTTGATAAGATCAGAACTGAAATGGCACCAAGAAAAAATTCAATTATCAATTATTTAACGGTCGTAGGCGAACATCACGGGGTGATCCCTGTATATTATTGTGTAACGTATCATATGGAAGAAGAAAACATGCAAGCAAAAATTTTGTCTTTATTGTCTGTTAAGCCCTGTGAGCAATGTTTTTAAACAGCACTTGGGAATTTCTTCACATGCTGTCTTACAAGGCACTTTACAACTTGAAAAGAGTGCAGTTGGGCAACAGGTAGATGAAAAGACAGACTCTGCAATGTCAAACGCCTGGATTAGCTTCCACGTGTTTTCATCATGACACTGAATAGGGTGACTGAGTTATCAAAGACTGGGGTGCAACCACAATAGAGGCAGCGTTCTTTAGCATAAGAGCAACAGTGCCTTGGCATTACTTTAGGATTGACTCCCATCTTCTTGCCAGTGCAACGATAAGAGTTCCAGCTATGTGCCTTTGCATGTGTTTTCGCATGCCCGTGTACCAGTGTCAACTTTGCTCAATGACTATCATGCAAAACTCGGCCTCTTCAGACATAGGCCAGTTCGGATAAGTGAAATACCCGTGACTTCCCTAGGGGTAAGCAGTGTCTCCATCCTGTGTCTGGACCGTAAGTTCTGGGCTTCACCTGCTGGCAAGAAAAGACTGTCGTCTATCTGCCCTCAGCTGTGAGCTGCGTGTGGACTTCGGAGTTTACTCACTTGGGGATATGCCGGCTGGGTTAAAGAATGAACTCTATCATATACGGTGTAGTCACTGCAACTTGCTCCCCGGAGTGGAGGAAAATGTGGGAGTCCTTTCCTGCCTTTTTCAGTGATGTCAGCTTGATTAACTGCTTTCAGGAGTTCAGAATCAGTAGCAAGTAAAAAAATACTAAAACTACGTTGTGATAGCTTTCGTCAAACAGCCCATATACACTATTTCACCATGTTACTATACGGACACTTGCTTGTCCATCATATCTGGACGATACTCCGCACCCGCGCTGGTGCTGTGTCACCAGACTGCAGTGTGGGTCGCATTTTGGTGATTACGGTTAACTTTGAACAACGAAAATTAGAGAACTACGAAGTGCAGATTGAAGAAATTTTGCTCACTTAATAACCTCCTGAGACCCGAAGTGAATTTGAGTGCACAAAAACTTTGTAGGGTTTCAGAATAAGCTGGTAGGAGTACAAAGGTGAAAAGTGAGATATTTTCTCAACAGAACTAATATTTTCAGCTCAGCACGATGTCCAATATATTGGACACTAGGACTCTAGCCGTATTTTCCCACCCAGTGGGCGTGCCACAAAATACTTCAGATAAAGCTGTGAAAGTTGTGCGAAAAAAATACTTTATTATGACAAAAGTCGAAGTAGAAAAATATACGTCAACTGAATAAAAAAGTTTCGCTGTGCTCACTTGCTGTGTGCCTTTTCGAAGCATCTTCTGTCTTTTGTTATGCAGAACTGCTGACATTTTGTGCAAAAACATTTTGTTTTCATGGTGCACCCCTCAAACCTGCAGCGCGCAGCGTTAGCTGCGTCAGACAGCCTTGGGAAGTGGTAGGCACTTTTGTTGGTCTCTCCTCGTCGAGCTTGCTTTGATGGTGGGCTCCACTCAACTTCACTGTCACTCTCTGTTTCTTGTTGTTGTTTTTTTCCTTGACGTTTCTTGCTTCTTGACGTTTCTTGGGTTTCTTGCTGTTTTTGGATCGACAATAGTGTCGTCGTCGCTGTCCGATAGGTCAATGTCTGATGTGTTGGAGGCCGCCGCGGTGGCTCAGTGGTTAAGGTGCTCGGCTGCTGACCCAAAAGACGCGGGTTCGATCCCGGCCGCGGCGGCTGGAATTTCTTTGGAGGAGAAATTCTAGAGGCCCGTGTACTGCGCGATGTCAGTACACGTTAAAGAACCCCAGGTGGTCGACATTTCCGGAGCCCTTCACTACGGCGTCTCTCATAGCCTTAGTTGCTTTGGGACGTTAAACCCCATAAACCAACTAAACCAACCAACTGATGTGTTGGCTTGTGCAATTCTTTGTAAAACTGCTTCGGCCGTCTCATCAGGAACGCGAGGCATGTCTCCTACAACAAAAAAGACGTTATTTCGTCCCCAGCCGTTAAATACCAGCAGTATTCGTTTACAGTTATTGCGAAAGCCATCTCAAAAACGCGGTCAAAATAACCGGGCTGAGTCCCAGCGTCCAACGTATTGGACACGTGAAATCAGATTGAAAGCACAGAAAAATTAGGTAATGTAGAGTTACAATTATGATATCTACATGCTTTCTGTTCTATTTTTGTTGATATCCAACAAAGTTTACTCGTTCAAAGTAGGTAAAATCGCAGAAACAACACTTACTTCTCCGGCAGGTGCCATAGAACGCTGCCGTTTTCAAAGTGTTTTCGCGGGAAAGTGAGCAGTTTAATTTCGAAAAAGGTGCACAGATGGCACCACCAGTTGTCCAATGTATTGGACAAGTGGGTTTTATGAAGATGAATCTTTCGGCGCGGGAGTACTGGCTTAAAAGCTAATGTCCAATATATTGGACAAATTGCCATACACGGGTCTCAGGAGGATAAAATATGCACATTCAAGAAATGTGCTAAATGTGCATGTGTTTTGTTGATTAGATGCAAAGCTATTGAGCCCTAATATGCATCATTTGTATCATTTTTGGTCTTCTTCAGAGCACTGGTTCTAAATAACTGTCCACAGGAGCCAGAAACTACACAGTCATTATAGAGTTTAACATTTTTTTTAAACACGAAACTGCCCGTTTCTTTGGTGCAGTAGTTTTAAAAAAAAACGATGCAAGCAGGCAAGTCTAACAAAAGTACTGTTTTATTCGTTAGGTTTTTTCTCACTGCACTCATACTAACAATTATTGCTATTAACAACACATACCATTAAAATATGAATACATTTATCTTTCTAATGTGGTAAAAATTGTTTTTCTATCATTTTTGTTTTTGTATACTTGCAGGACATTTCTGCTGACAAGATCTAATGGGTGCATGGCCACTGGAATAAGCATTCCTGTCATTCATCGATGTGTCCTGTTTTATTTACAAAAAAATAACTGATAAGCTTGGATGTGCTTGCATAAAATTTTGATCAAATAGAGTGAGAAATTCGCCTATGAATAGTGAGCTTGTATATTCTCTGTTTTCTGCACGACGTTATACTGTGTTCCCATATGTGTTGTGTTCTGTTACATTTGGATTCAGAAAATGCTCAAATGTGCTCATTTTGTTGATTTATGATTTCTGTTGGTTGTGATTCCCAAATGTTGGGGTGCTTTTCAGGAAACATTTATTTACCAAGTGTCGTGATATGTAGACCACAAGTGCATTAGTTAACAGTATGCATTGCCAAATCAGTTACACTTCCTACACTTACGTTGAATTGCCATGGAAATGTGTCAGCTTTAGAAGTTGTCTCTGGAAAGGATGTGTAAGTTTTCCAGGTGTGTCCAAATATCTTTCACAAAAACGGTTATAGAATCTCACTGATACGAAACTCCCATGGTTGCAGAAAATTTTCATTTCATCCAAAACAAGCAAAATTGGTATGCAAAAGTATCGAAACCCATTCACGCCGAACGGCTTATGGCTGACAGAATTTATGTATGACTATGTGACTACAGCTTGATACTCGCGGTATGCACAGCTTGACTGGTGATTGCGAAGTAGGCGATGTACGAGCTGTACGCCCACGCTGACTCATGACATCAGTTATGAGCGGACCACGGGCCGCAGCTTCATAGGTGCATGGCACATGAATAGTGATCGCTCGAGGGTGCGATCGCGACTCGAGAGTTCGTATCTGTAATGGCGCGGGAAAGTGTTGAGAACATCTGAAATTCTGCACATTGTACACAAAGCACTCTGGCCAGGGAATTCTATGAATTTGTATCATTGAGTTTCTACTGTAATTGAATGGTTTCGCAGTGAGCAGATAACCGCAGAGTTCTTATTGCAGTGGGAACGTCCAGAAAGAACTGAGTGAGGGCATGGCACAAGCACAATTCTGCTCGCTGATGTCGGTCAAGATTTTTTTTTTTTTTTTTCTGTTTGTATTGTTCAATTCCACAGCGACTTCTTCATTGTTTTTTGCTTTTGCCCTGAGGGTCTTTAAAGTTCTGGCGCAGGTGCTCAGTTAGAACTTGAAGTAACCATATTTGTCATTTCTTTGGTGTGTTCCAAATGCAGTGCCCTGCCTTTATGTGGTTTGTTTTCTGTGTGCTTTCTGCGTGACATCTGACTGCTTCCCATGTCCCATGTGTGATAGTGTTGTAGAGTCAACAGTACATTCAATGCATCTCCTGTCTTTCTGATGGAACCATGATAGCTTGCGTGTTTGTGGAGAGCAAGTACCTGCTTTTATTCTGTAATTATTTGCAATCTTTGACTTCATCTTACAATGGTAGCATTATGAGTACTTTCCTTGGTCTCAACAGTGTCCCCATCATGTGGCTGCACCAAATTTGCATTCACCTGCTGAACGTTAGAATGTTGCCAAATCATCCATGACCTATAATTGTATTGTGGGCCAGGGATTAGGATGCTTTCGATAAAGTAACATCTATGACTGTATGATCTGGATGGGTGCTGGAATGGTAGTTGTCAAAGGCAGTGCTTTTAGTCTCACTGTTCTCTATTGTAAAAAGTGTGGAGGCCCTTCTTTGGATTTTTTAGCACTTTCGTCCTGAAAGATCAATCACACTGTTAGCAATGGCAAGCAAACAACCTCTAGCAATGAAACTTTATTGTGACAACCGCAGTCAAATGGCCTAATTTCACTGTTTCAATAGGTAAATGCTATGAAGGTATATGAGGTGTGGCCTTCGGGTTTATTCGGCTGGTGTGTGTTTGTGGTTTGCATCTGAACAAGATGGGAATGCTCAGCATAAGTTTATACTTTATACTTGAAAGAAAGTCTCCGATAATTTTAAATAAATATCGGCCGCTTGGAAGTTCTTTGTTGAAGTAAATGAGGTTGACTGTTGTTTTCCAGAATAAAATTTATCTTTCATGGAGGAGCAGTCACCCCCTTTAAATTTGTCCATGGCTGAGAAACTAGATGTGCTGCGTGTACTCTCCAAAATCTGCTATGTGGGCAATCCACTTCTTATAACTGTCATCATTTTTTGCAGTTCTTTAGCACAAGCCATGTGTTTGCATTTAAAAAAAAAAAGGTTCACTTATAAGCTCAAGTATACAATAGCCTTCAGCTGTTCTGCAAAGAAACCATTCCCATCATCTACCAAATGCTTTTGTAAGTTTTCGTAGCAACTGCCACGTTACAGGGAACCATTAGCACCTCTTAATTATTCAGTGTTCAAGATGCATGCAAGGCCACCCAATTACAATTTTTGAATGTGCAAATCTAAAGCCACAGCTTGTAGCAATGGAATTTTTCACTTTTGATGCATTTCTCCATTTTGCAGGAAGCTGACCAATGTTGACAAGCCCAAGTGTGCAAGCTGCCAGAGGAAAAGTCTTTCAAAACAACTGTTGCCAGCCTTCTTAGACTTATTTGCCAATGTTCATAGTGTGTAAAATGACATCTCCAATGATTTGTGTGCCTGGTGGCTGTGCTTGAAGTGAGTGGATCGGACTCTCTCCTATCCCATTACACCAAGAGCACAGCCAGATGATGGGGATTGTAAAAGATTCCATGTTTGACGCTGTGTCCGAGTGCATAGAAAACATGATGCTGAAAAAACTCTGCAGTCGTTTGAAGAAGGCTCTGGTTAAAACAAAAAAATGCTGTGTAGGATAAGTAGTTGTTGCTTGCCTGTGCCTCATTGAGGATCTTCCTTCTGGCTGGTTTCTCCATATTTTGCAAGCACCTTGATTTTACCTTTCTGTTTGCTTTTCAACCCTGTAATTTTCTTGCTTTTGACTCTTTAGTTTTTGAATTTTTTTTCTTGCTTGTTTTAGACCGTCGCTTGTAACATTTAATTGAAAGCGGCTCTTAAAAAGCAATAGCAATAGCCTTCTTTTACAGTCTGATATTTAGGCATCAGTTTCGAAGGAGTATAGACACCAAATTCTTGTTTTCATGCATTCTTAGTAGTAAGATGTTGTACATGAGTATGCATGCATAATTGTGGGGTATTCCTCTATGAAGGCTAAATAGCCTGTAATTGAATTTCTTCTCTGATGCTGTTTTGGATTGAGCAGCTGAAGGATGGCTGTGATGCCAATGGTGGGATTACGTCGTGAGGCGCAGAGAAGTGTATGGCTCTTAATGTCAGCAGCTTTTAACTTAGTGAAGTTATTTGTCCCAGTGATTTGCAAGGCCTTTGCAAGCTGGAATGTTTACCTGCATTTGTCGTAGGCTTCAAAATTCAAATCTTTTTTTGAACAGAGCTTTTTATTTCAACACTGACTCATTGAATGCAACTTTAAAGGGCTTCTGAAAAAGGGTGTTTGAGGTTGGCTTTGAAATGGCTTCATTAAGTAGAGTACAGGCCACCGTGCATTCATGCCATGTACGAGACCTCAGAAGCAAGCGGATAATTTACAGTCGATTTTTGAAAATTCCCACTTTCGCAACCCACGGTGTCCAGTGGTGCCAGGCTTTCGCGATGACACCTGGCACACAACGTGTAAATGACGTCAGCAGTGGACGGTAATCACAAGTTCCCTGCACCAACTCTTTCAGACGTCGCACAGCTACCATGCCCATGGCCACTCTGGCATCCTAGGCAAACCGCAACTGAGAGCCCTTTTCAGAGCCCCTTTAAATATGCAAGCACAGCTGTGTTTCAAGACTAGTTTGCATTCACTATCGTGCAGCTAAGTGGAAAAAAAAGGGGGGGTTTAGTTGATTGAAAACGAAATCTTTCACAATGCAGGTTTGGCAGCCACACATCATACCCACAGCCTACCTCCTGGACAAAGTTCGCTCGCGGGCAGCTGCCCCATGGCCCACTGTGTAGCAAGTCCTACTACGTGCGTACACCAGGTACACCACTGCAGCCTCTGCAGAAAAAGCTTCTGGAACGCGGACATCCTGATTGAACACCTTCGCACCCATACTGGAGAGCTTCCACACCAGTGTGTTTACTGTGGCAGCAGATTTGCACAGACAGGCCACCTGGTTGACCACCTCCGCACCCACACGGGCGAGCGGCCATTCCAGTGCCAGCTATGCCCCATGACCTTTACAAAAAATCACCTCCTTGTGAGGCATGCGAGAGTCCACAGTGGTCAACAACCATATCAGTGTCGCTTCTGCCAAAGGACATTTGCAGAGATAACCAACTTAAAACGCCACGAAAAAAGTATGCACAGTTGAAAACATGGGCGGCATAATGTTCAGCTGCCTTTTTCCTGCATTACCAATGAAAAGCACTGCTGACTAAGCTGTGTCAGCAGTTAGGTTTGCTAGTTTGACTTGGTGTTAACAAATAAAAAAACACTTAAATGGCCTTTGGCTACACTGCTCTGCAGAGCTGCAATTCGTGCTTTCCTCTCAAAACACCATGCGACTTGCTAAGCTTTATGCATGACGCATATTGCCATCTCTTCCCAGTGGAATAAGGCTGAAATTTGCATATGCTTAAGGGGTTTAGGATGGTATGGAGCAAGCAGTGTTTATATGTTTACTTGTTGCATTTTGGGTAAAACTACATTATTTAGAAGACAGCAGACAAGCAATGCAAAGTAGCAGTTTGTCCAGTCCATTTTATCTCACTGTTATCCCCCGAATACTCTGCTTCTGTCTGCAAAGAAACTTATACTGACGCAAGTTCTCCCCTTTTGACAAAACAAGTGCTGAGAAAATGAAAGGCTGACTAAGCATTATTAAAATTGGCCCATTTGAAGTCGGTGAATGTGTCCTTGTCACTGGTTTTCTGATACTTTTTTTTGAGGCTTCATATGCATAGAAATGGTAAAATTGCACTCAGAATGACTACAAATTGAAAGACAGCACTTTCAAGCAATTTCAACCGCTGGTTTTGTAGAAAAAATGTATACACGTCTGCACCAATGATTTTGTAAAAATTCCTCAAATGTGATTCCTAGGCTCAGTCTTTTCAAGGTGTGAGAAAACATCCATCGGAATTAAAAATTTCTTCAAGAAATATTATGAGGCAATTTACGCGATGAAAAAGGCTTGAAAGCTAGACACCTCTTCATATATTTTTTACCATCAAAATGAGCTGCTTTGAACTGTACACCTGCGCTTGTAAAAACAAAAAACCAATGAGGCCTCTTAGCTAAAGGCATTGCTTGATAGATTAGTAGTATTCAGGGCGTAAAAATATGGTACACAGGTGCTGTGCTGTCCGTTTACCATCATTTTAAGCTAGCACGTGTGCCTCTGTCATACAAGAGGTCTTACAATGCACCATTCTAATTCAACGCACAGGTGCATTCTCATTTCATAAAGTACTTAATGCTGCAAATAATGCATTATCACAGGCATGGACACAATAAACACATGCGGGAAAAAGCCTACAAATGCAGTTATTGCCTTGTTGCACTGTAAAAGCACAGAGTAACATACAATACACAAAGGGTGGCAAATGAAATCCATAAACTAATTGGATAGTTGAAACATATTTACTGTCATGAAGTACCAAAATTCTTTGCCTTCTTGGTGCTTTATGACTATGATCGCAGCCAGAAAACTTAGCAAAAGCTGCTGTTGGAAACATTTCATAAAAATGAAGTATGTCCAAAACATTCGACCTCAGTATGAACGAACATACTTGAGTGCACCACATCTCGGAGGCAACGAGCTCGTTAGAAGTTTGAAATGGTACATGCTTCAAACAGTTGCAAAAATTAAGAACAGAGCTAACATGGCTGCTTTGTTTACAATGTTATGCTTCACCCATGCCATGTCTCTCCCCCAGCGTTACTGTTGGGTGCTATTCACCGCCCTGATATTTAAAACACACTGGCCTAATCACTGCAAAGCAAAAGCTGACATTTATTTAGAACACAGTCGACTATCGATAATTAGAGCACGAGAAAGGCCAGAAATGTGTTTGAAACAGGCAGGGTTCAAATCAAGGGGAGCCATATTTAATGCAGGCGATACTGACGGGCCAAAACTTGTTTGAATAAACAGGACATTCAAAGCAAGCGAGTTCGCATTAATACATTCTAAAGTGTTATTCTACAGTTACTTGTAGATGTATAGTGATTGGTTGGTGCAGTCACCAGGGTCATCAAGCTGATCACCTTTTCCACTGATCTTCAATAGGCCATGTCCGAATTAGCCAAAAAGAACAAGCTTGTCTTTGCATGTCACGTGTGTGCTTCAATGCCTTGAAACAGGCAGCAAGTTCAAGAGCAAAACACGGGCAGTGTTGCACTGTACAAGTCTTACAATGCATCTTCATTCTTCTTGAAAGATTCGAGCCTTCAAAAGCTGCAGCTCCTCTTGCAGCTCCTCATCTATGGCAGTGACCTTTCAGGGAAGATATTAGCTGTTCCAAAGCCTTAGGAACCAAAAAAATACAATGCTTTGTCTGACAGCAATGTGATAGAGACAGATATGTTTGCCACCACTGATGTTGCTGTTTTGTAAGAAAATTTATCAGGTTAGAAACCATCATTTATGTGCACAAAGTAAATGAATTGAGAAACCTTATTTTCTAACAATTTATTTCGTTTTCCTTTCATTTGATCCTCTGCCCGTGGATAATGCTCCCATAGTTGTGAGGGATGACTTCATGTTGGTCGGGACAGAAACATACCCATGATGTCACATACTGGCATAACAAATGGGCCCTGGCCTGACGAATGGACACTGGCAGAGCGGCGTTGATGCCCATGAATGATGGCGCACGGCGACGTGTTCGACGCACCTGACAAGCTTTATGGGAGCCAATCCCGACACCTACATGTTTGGCACAGCTCACAAGCTTATCAGCACCAATCCCATATTGGGAAATAAAATGGCTTTTGGTTTCACTAAGAATTGGCGGAGCACAGTCCCTGTAATTTGGCTGAACTGGGTGCAGTGGCGCTACAAGCAGACCAGCCATGCCTGTTGATTGGTAATTTGCTTCCCTAACACTGTTGCTTTCGTAATGATTGACATCAGGACCAACTGAAATGAAACATTTCGAAATCCAGCCTTAGGTGGCAACAGCAACACTGGAAAAATTTTACCTGGCCTGCCTGTTCTGTACAAGTAACTTGAAAAGATGCTTCAGATCCACTACTCATTGGCAGAATCGCAGCAAGCTTTCCAGAGGACGGAGGTTTGCTCTGGCAGGCCTGAAAGAGTGAAACATGCAGCGGAAACATATTTTGCCTGCAAAAAATTAATTTCTGAACAGTTTCAAGGCAATAATAAAGCAAAATTCACTTAAAGCAATGATTTCACGCCTGTGGGGTGCTAAACAAAACAACGTGCTTACACCGTTCGTCAGACTTTGCCGTGGAGGAAAGATCATCTGTGCAGTCACGTACAGGTTCGTGTCTGTACGTGACTGCACAGATGATCTTTCCTCCACTGCAAAGGCTGACGTACGTTGTAAGCACGTTGTTTTGTTTAGCACCCCACAGGCGTGAAATCATTGCTTTAAGTGAATTTTGCTGTCATAAATGGATCACCACAGCCAAGTGGCAGCCCTTGTTGCAGATGGACCAGCTCTACAGAAGATTCTTGCGATTGTTCAGTTGAAGCTGGTCCTATGGCTCTTTGTGATGAAAACTGCTCTCCAGCAGCATACTGCCTTTCCTTGGTCAAACACCTTTGCCACCTGCATTAAGCAATGAAGACAACAGACATATAAAGTTTAGATTTCTAACACTCGCATGCCTAGCCGCCTATACAACCACATGTATATTTCGGGTCGACACTGCATTTCTAGGAATAACAGATTGCCAGAAATGTTGCAACAATCTTTTCAACTTTGCACTGCACTGAAATTCATACCTCAGTGCCCTTCCTTCTTCAGGTGCTTTCTTCCTGTGGGCAGGGGGAAAAATGTTCGGCTTGTAGGATAGACGGTTGCTGATGCTGATTTTGAATTGCCTACAAAATGTGTGCTGCAAATCCATGTCCCTACTGCAGGCAACCACTGAGTACCATCAGGACTGCATGAATAAAAATATGTGCTATTATTAAATATTGAAAGTGACCTACTTGAGGCAAACTCTATGATCTCAATATGAAGGCGCAGTTACAGCACACCCAATTTCTTTTCTATGATGACTTAGCTTTTTATGATACTGTAAACATAATGTAGGAAATAAGGGTACTGGAAAGAATGAGCGAAATGCAATTACTGATCAAGATTGAAATTTGGGCGAGTTGGTAAGTATTCACTAAATGCCAACATCGGAGACAAAAATGGGACATAGACGGAAACACCATTTCCGTGCACTAATCCTTCAATGAATTCAGTTGATCGTAAGCGCTTGTCTGTGTTCCCGTCTGCATCCAGTCTTCGTTGGCCACTGAAGAGTGAACACATGCATGTTTGCTGTTCAGCCTACCGTGCATGCGACAGAAAGAAAACATCTGAATCTGCAGACACTGTGAGTGAAACGAACATGTTTTTGACTTCACTCTACGGATGGCAGTGGTCCACGCTTGCCACCTGTCTTTATCGTACCACTTGTTGGGGAAATCATAGAAATTGACAGGTGGCTGTCAGTCTTTGGTGTTTCTTGGGCTGTTATGGCATCCCACCACACAGCAATAGGTCACACCGTTCTTTCTCCATCGCGGTGTCCCGGCGGCCATCCAAAAACCGAGTCAACTTCAACACACACGTTGTAGCTTCGTACACGGTTCTACTTGTGAAGCTAACTGTAGGTAACTGCGCACTAGGGATTGCAAATGGTTGCTATGGAACTGGGATGATGGTCCGTGCCCACACCAGAGGTTGTCAGGTAAGTCACTGCCGTTCCTCCCGTGGCAAGAGAAAGCTGCCGCAAGAATGTCATGTCCTAGGTCATAAACCACTGATGTTACTTCCGCTGTTGATTCGAATGGAGGCAGTATAGTACCTAGAATATCCTGGCCAGTAAATTCTAGGCACTATAGCATGCACTATAGCGTCAGAGTCGAATGGCTGCTCTGCCAGCTGTGCGCATGCGCGCCTCTTCTCCTCCGATTTCACTGGTTGAAAGTCCATACTGCGCATGCGCAGTTCATTTTAGTGGCAGCCGCTTGCGAAAGATGGCGGCAGCTGTCAAGCACGCACTTGCCGCTTCGCTGACGCAGCTGGCTCCTCGTGTAACCAGATCGCGCCTGCATCTCCCACGTGCGTACAACGACGCGACGACGACGTCGGCGGTCATCGTGATCACCGCAGTCACACTAGACCGACAACAATACCAGCACAACCAATGGCCGCATATCACAGGTTCTGATCCGAGCAAAATCGTCTCGCGTGTCCGCAGCTGGCCTATATCGCGAGCTACCATACGCGAGCGTAGAGTTACTGTATATACAGGAACTCTACGCGAGCGCTCCGTCCAGCGCCACTGCCCGCTCATCGTCATCTACGTAGAAGAAATCTATGCTTTCGCACTGATTCGAACGTTGGTTATATTAACTCTATGGATTCGAATATGTTAAACATTCTCTGTAGCTTTTCTTTTTTTTTTTTTTTGCAGGCCAATGGCACCGACAAATCCGATCCACGGATCGTCGCCTTTCGTGCATCCTCGGCACATTGGCGGCTAAATTTTTGCTTGCGTGTTTTGTTCTTTAAAATGGTGCGGTTGACATAATGTTGTTATACATAGATCATCGCGTGATATCCGCGACATGGTTTCGGTTTCATCAGCAAAAAGTGGCAGTAGTTTGCATAGAGTTAACATGTTTGTTGTCATTTTAAGTGATGTAGGGAATTAAAACCACATGTCAGCGTTTATATTGCAGGTTTTTTCGCAGCCAGGCATCGGTCGGTTGATGAAACAGATTTAGAGAAATTTGACGGTCGTGGGCGAATACCACGCGGCATCCACGCGATGATCCATTTATTCTAATGCCTGACGCATCATTTGAAGTAAGAAAACACGCAACTAAAATTACGTATATAGACCGCTGTTAAAAGTGGTCGATCGTTAAAACTATTCTTGTTGCTAAACAAGAATCGATGCAAGAACCACCTAATCACAAAAAATTGTAAGCTCTAGAATTTTGTTAGCTGGCTTGCTTTAATGAAGCCAAACATTAAAAAGTTATTTGCTTGCGCGTTTTTTCTTTCAAATGATGCGTTAGACAAACACTACGATTCGATCGCCTACGACCGCTAAATAATTATATTGTCTCACATCAGCTCGATGGACACCCGAACCGCGCTGCAAGGGAATGGAGGTAGGTGGGAGTGAAAGGAGAAAGTGGAGGGCTTCGGAATAATTTCGACCACATAGGGATCTTAACATGCGCTGTCATCGCACAGGACACGGGCTCATTTGCGTTTCGCGCCCATCGAAACGCGGCCGCCGCGGCCGGGTTCGAACCCGAGAACTCCGGCTTAGTAGCCGAGCGCGCTAATCACTGGGCTACCGCGGACGGTTGTCTGTGGTCCTTGAAGCAAAAAGATGGCAGGTGGTTTGACGACAAAACCCTTTGATTTCTGCAAGGGCAGCAGCATTCGCCAATAGATCGAGTCCCGGACTAAGGACACCACCTTCATTTTCCCCATCCTCGAACTGTACTTCAATAAATATTTTCATCGTCATCATCATCTGGTTCGAAGCGAGCGCCACAGGTGGATGGTGCGCGGTAGAAACGATTGGCGATGATGCATATGGTGCGTGCCAGGAGGGGAGCCGGGTCACCCAGAAGTGTCCGTCGGATCGAGGTGCAAACGGGTGAGGTGCAGAGCCCGAGTGCACGATTGGCAGAAGTAGGCGAAGGGAGGCCTGTGGACCGTCCTAACTAGCTCCGACGTCTGCATATCTGTAGGGTCGAGCAGGGTGTACAGCCCTGCGGATTACCGTGTAGGCTGTGCGCCTTTGGACGCTTTCCAGTCGTGTCATGGGACTCGATTGATGGGGCGACCGCAGACTTCAGCGCAGTATTCCAGCTGCGGTCGCATTAGGGCAGTATATAGTACGGGCAAGGCATTCGGCCTAGCGCCACGGCAACGCGTCGCGCAAACGCAAGGGCACGCCTCGCTCTGCTCACATCTTCCACATGAGCGGTGAACATAAGTGCCGGTCTAATCGAAATCCGAGCACAGTGGTTTGACAAGCTTGGATATAGGTCGATCAGAGCTACTTGTCTGGCCCGAACACACGCGTCTCATGTTGTGGGTATGGGGGGGGGGGGGGGGGGGGGGGGGGAGCGAGTACGCAGTGGAACACCTGAAACACAGTTCCACTGTTGTGCATATATCTAAAGCACTGTATTAAGCAGGCAGTAAAACATATCAAGTTAAGTTTCTCGCTTCCTCTGTTTGCGAAGCTCAGCATCTGTCAACGTATTCGGGACCACACGTGCTGCATTGTGGCCTTTTGTACCTTTCGTCAAAATGAACGAGCGCGTTAAGCGATTTAGGCAGCTTAGTTCAGGAAAGACAAAGGAGGGCGGAACTGCCGGTATTAGCGGCAGGCGCCTGCATGCTGCGCCAAGATTCAGAAACAGAGCAGAGGCAAAGTTTCTTTATTTCGAATTATTTTTCTGTCTCCGTACTCCTTACGTACCCTCTAAAAAAGGATGACATAGTTAAATGCTGAAATAACCGGTGAGTATGCAGTGTAAAAATGGCTTCGGCGAAAAAAAAAAAAATACAGAGCACTAGTGCAAAGGCTTTGAGTTCTTAGCACAGAAGTCAGGTGCATCTTAAGGTATACACGCTTTGACCGCAGACGCGAACCCTGTGAAGCTGCAAAGAAAAATAAATAAAATGCTGATTAATTTCTATTCATTGTAACTCTTTCAATGCTGACCTCCCTCAAGTTTTTTGTTTTGTCATTATTTCATCCACGTGCAGAGGGGTACTCTTGACCGGGGGTCTCAAACACGCGTCCCAGGAGGCTTTTTTGTGGAAACCCCTTGGCATCAAATATTTCAGCTTTTGCACCTAAAACGTCATCCCAGTGGCCTCTTAACCTAATATGAACATCACTGCATGTCTTCATTATTGTTTGCCGCTTTCTAACCGCCTGGATGCTTACCTTGTAGTACTTGCAAGTCATTGAGTAGAGGTCTATTAAACATACTTTCTGGGCAAATTGAGGGGTGGCCATCTTCTGTATATTTCTAGCTTTGAGTCACAGTCTGGCCTTCGTTACGTCCAAGGCAGCAGAAAATTTAAACTGGCCATAAGCTGTTCCTCCTCTTCCGGATACAGACCCGCCAGAAACAGAAGTGTGCCGATGCGGCCTCAGCTCCGAGACGAGTTTGAGACCCTTGCTTAAGATCTTCACGAGTCGATACCTCTTTCAGTATTACACATCGTAAACATTAATATAGCATCATGTGTTTCTGTGCGTTTAGTTATGCATGCACTGATGTGCGTGAATTACGGTTTCGTCTGAACATGTACACTTGTCCTCGATGTTCCAGTTCGTAATGCGCAAGACGCCTGGGTTAAATATGCTAAAAATTCTGATAAATGTCCCAAGACAGCTCCTAGAAAGTACACGGAGTATTTGCAGTTATTCCAACCACTGCGATCCACATGCATACGAATCGGAAGAATAAGCTTAGCATGAGCGGGGCGCATACTTTGTTTTATATATGAGCGAATCCCAATTACGGAGAGGCAAAAACAAAGAAAGACGTAAGATAGCCGAGCTCGACAATGCGGAAGTTAACGGCCTGTCTTAGCGCATCCGGTTTGGAACGCTCAGCCCTTTGTGCAAGGTATGTGCGAAAAGAGCAAGACAAACGGCCGCGTACACACTCCGATAAGCGCACGCGCAAGAACGGAGCGAGCCCAGTCTGAGACGCTGCACTGACTGCGAGACTGCGCCGAGGTCAAAGCACCGTCAAAGAATTGGTGGAGAGAGGGGAGCCGCGCCGCACCACAGCCCTACAGCGCGTAGTGGAGGGGGTGTTGGTAGTGTAGTGGGCTTCGTCCGGTTCCCTGTCTAGCCGCCATTCCTACGCTCTTTTTATTTCTGTTTCTTTATCTCTACTTTGGCGGGCGCTTGCTTTTCTTGTATGTTGAGTCACGTGACGCGACAAGAGAGAGAAGGTTGGACCGGCTTGTCTGGCTGCCGCGGTTTGGCTTCGGTGGCGGGAACAGTTCGCCGGCAGTTGCGTGGCGTGCCGAGGGTCGTCTGCGTAAAGGCAGCTTACAAAGGAGAATCGCCACTTCGACGGACTTCTTATTCTTTGCACGACACTTTCAGTGGTAAGTGTGGACTCCTCGTCTGAGCGAATGTATGTGGAGTGTGCGGCGAAACGTCGGGTAAGCGGCCGTGAAACATGCAAGCGTTTAGCGTGTACAGAGTCTGGAGAGCGGTTGTGGTTCATGGCATCTCAGCCGCCATCGTCACGCCCTCCCGTCTGTAGCAGCGGTCAGCCAGTGCCTGCCTCCGAGCGCTGTGAGCAGCAGCTTGCTCGCCTCGTCGACGTTCAGAACCGTGCATACTACCGACATTGAATGAAAGGTTTATTTGGACTATTGGGGCCGCAGACAGCAAGATGAGAAGATTTTAGCTGAGAGAGATTGAATACTCTATGCTTTCACACCACTTCTGATACTTTCGAAGTATTGAAACCGCTTTTGACAGGCTAACAAATCACCACGTCAGAGTGCGCGGAAAAATACTCTGACGGCGCGCCAAGCGTCGGGCGCGTCAACGGAAAGAAAATGATCTGACTTCCGAGTCAGAAGGAAGACTCTGCCAACTATAAAGACTGCGTAAATGACGTAAGCGGATGCAGATGCCCGTCTTCGTCGAAACATTTCGTGCTTAATTTCGCTTCCGGCAGCAAGATGGGCTTTGTTTTATCTTCAGTGCATCGTGGCGATGGTGCCACGCAAAACCGCGCAGGGATGTCGGCGCCGGTGATGAAAAAGAGTTCGGCCAAAGTCTGCAACGGTTGTAGACGCGTAGTTTCCTGCTTTAAAACAGTTAAGGAATTTCATTATTCCCGGTGTATGATTTATAATTTTTACCTGCGCTTCATTGCATAACTTGGAAAGGAACGTTAAAGGATCACTTTAGTTTACTGTCAGCAGTAAGGAATAATAGCATACCAGTAATTTGCTCCCTAGAAAAAGAAACAAAAAATGCAAAAGCAGCGGCACGAGGGACAGGAGCAGTGGGTGGTTAAAGTGGAGTCGCTAATGCATGCGGAAATATTCCGACGAGACCGGCCTACCTGAACTGTCCTTGAGTAGCACCTTGCTAAAAAGAGGGGTAGGTGTGCGATTTCAAGGCCGCAGAATTGCTCCTGATAGTTTGTCATTCCACCCGGCTTAGACAGTTTATACAGACCAATGCAAACGCGAGTGAAGGTATATCGGTAATACGCTGGCGGGGGTAATTTCGTTTCTCAAATGGAGAAATGTGGCAAGTACGCCATGTCTGTTTGTCGCCCATGTAAGAGAAAGGCAGGAACATCGACAGGCTACTATGGTTGTAGCCTTTTGTTCCTGTCCTAATATCCTTTTGTCCTTCCACATTTTTATAAGGACAAAATGCTTAATGAGGAATTCTGAATGAGTCGGCACGATCGGTAAAGTTTGTCCGGCCTGGGCATCAGGAGTGCCGGTAAAGCGCCTTGAAGTTCTGAATCCGCCATCTAGGATGACTTGCCCCGAAAACACTTTCTGTCTTCGCAAAATATTCGTCGTTGGTTGCCAGAACAATGACAAACTTTGTGACAATGCTGTGTCAGACCTGAGACAAAGGATAATTCAAGCAGACCGGGACCGAATTCCTGGTATAGGTTTTAACCTTGGTTCTATATAAGGTTCTCAGTAATCGGCCTCTACCTCAATGTGGCCGCTTGTTCATCACCTGCTTGGAGGCGTGAGCACGAACATGGACTCTATGCAGATAATGCTAATAACTGAACCTATTTTATCTAGACTACACTACAGTGTCGCATGTCTAGGCGAAAAGCGTTTTGTTATCTGCAACATCGGTAAATAAGTTATATTGCCAGGTTATTTGGTGATGTATGCTTAATTAGAACAAGGCGCTTGTGTTAATCGTCTGTTATTTTGTGTCGTCTATGTTGCTTCTTGTTCAAATTGGGAAACAACAGCACTATGGGCACGAATTTGGGAGCGAACAAAATATTGTCACTTGGGGTCTTTCACATCGTTCGTTGCAATATGACTGCACCGAATGCCTGTTATCTCTTCACATCCGTTACTTTTATTTGTATATGCCTATCAAGCTCGCAATTACCTGCAAACACCGTAAAAACGCCAAGGACATTTCGAGCGGGCCCGCAGACGGCGTTTCCTGTTTATCGTCCTTGCAACCTGGCACCGACGGCGCCTTTCCCTGCTTTTATCTCGTCTGACAGCTCTACGGAGAGTGGGCACTTCTTTATCTCTGAGAATAACGCCACGAATAGAAGGTAGCGCTGAACAAATAATAACGGCGAAAAAGTAAGTAAGCGAAAGCGAAGGCGGAGAGAGAACTCAAATTGCAAGAAATGAGCCCAGGATTGACGTCATTAATATTTCCGCTGCTCCCTTCTATTCGGGCTCCTTACTAGAGCATGGGAACGCACAGCGGGACGAACGAAACAAAAGCATCTCGCTGCGTGGGCAACGACCCGTGCGACGCCAAGTATACAGCTGCCGGACGTCGAGGATCACGATAGACGGAGCACGAGCCTGTTTTAGGGCACCACCCATACTGCCTGCCCAGACGGGATAACTGGTCAGGGAACTGGGTCAGCGGACCAGTTATCTATACAGCGCTCATTTCAGAGACGCGGTTCATTAGCCCCATCCGAAATTTTGAACGGCCGAGTCGAGTACGCCACCAGGATACATAGGAGAGAGACAGGCGAGGACTGTGGTGGTTGTTCTGTAATGCTTAGATGTTTGTCTTGCACGGAACACTATTACGAAGAAATGAACACATTGATACCGCTTTAAGTACTGCTCACAAAATATGTATGCAGGGCTGTGGAATTTGCCGATTCATGCAAGTTGCATCTATTTGATTTGTGGAATACTTCAACTCTCCAGCGATTAATAATCGTTCCGACATTTTAGATCCCTTTATTTAGCTTACTTTTGTTCCATTTTCATGAACCGTCCTTCTTTCTGGTCATTTTTGGGGACAGATTAGTCTCCGGCGGTTTTCGGTCAAGGTCGAACTTGGTGTTTAAAAGGACCGGAATTATGCAGGCTCCACAGACCTTACATGTTACCATAGTCCATCAATGCTTCCTTCATAGTCCTTCAAAAGCGTTGAAGGACTATGATGTTACTTTACCAAGGATCCAGACTAGTTGATCGTGTTTGCCTTCTCAATATTTGGCACATCTACATGAATGCGAAACTTTCATGACTCACTTTTTCACTTCCAGCTCAGCGAAATGGCTCCCGTCGTAGGCTACTGGGACGTCCGTGCCCTAGCTCAGTTCATCCGCAACCTCCTCGTCTACAAAGGCGTCCAGTTCCAGGACAAGCTGTACAAGTTCGGTCCGGCGCCAGACTTTGATCGCTCCGACTGGCTCAAGGAGAAGTTCACGCTGGGCCTGAAGTTTCCCAACTTGCCGTACTACATCGACGGAGACGTCAAGATCACCCAGAGCTTAGCCATCCTCCGTTACCTGGGAAGGAAGCACGACCTGGCTGGAAAGTGCGTGCCCAGTTGTGTCATATTATCATATTTTGTCAAATAGAACTTAGTAGCGAAGGGAACAGGGTAAAGGCGATTTGTAAAAAAAAGAAAAACTTGCAACAGGGTGCGATTCATATGAAAAAATGCATGTTGGGCGTTACCTCTGATGCTGCCAGCGTACGACTTATTTGCGAAGTTGATAACTAAGCGGGGTGGGTGGAAGGGAAGTCAACTACTTAGTCTGACGAATGGAATAAAGTCATCGGGGAGCAAGGGATAATATGTGGTGGTAACGCAGCGCAGTGGTAGTCGCAGTGAATTCGAAAGGGATCTTCATCGTTATTTATGTTCTTGCCGACAGTAGGACAACTTTATTTGTACCATTTAGAGGCATTATCCAATGCTAGGGATCTGCATTGGAGACCTTAGACCAACTACATGATGGAGCCGTAGGCCTCCGATCTGACAATTTTACGTAGTTCAGGGAGAATTCGTAACACTCAAGCACGAGTGCGCCTACAGGGGAATAAAAAGGGAACAAGCTGTTCTCTAGTGTTCTTCCTTTTTTTGAAAGGGAGTGCGCTAATGTACTTACAGCTTTCTCCATTTTTCTCCTTTCTGTTTAAGTGAATGGTGACACACTGTTGGGGCTGGTGGTGGTAGTATAGTTTTAGGGCGTTTAATTTCTTCTGTTACTTGAGAAGAGGCCATGAAATACGTACTAGATTGAAGCGCGCAGTTGGCTTAACATTTTAGTACGTTCAACGGCTTTGAACCATTTTAAAACAGACGGCAAACATGGACACGCGGGAGACGGCCGCAGCTTCCACCCGTTCCTGTTCGTAAGTAGCGCGGGGACTTTGCCGTGCTAAAGCATCGCACTAACTGGCCCTCACGCAACAGTCGTCATGACGGTCTAAACAGTAAAAAACTTAGAAACACCAAACATAATGTGTCTGAAGTCCTCTCTTCACTCTTCTAGGAACGAAGAGGAGACCCTGGAGCTGGACGTCCTCGAGCAGCAGGCGCGGGACCTGAACATGCGCCTCCTCTACTCCACGGCGCCCAACCCGAACCACGAGGAGGTCCTGAAGTCGTACGCCGACAACATCGACAACGTCCTCAAGCCCTGGGAAGAGCACCTGGCCAGCCGCAAGTGGGCGCTGGGAGACAGGCTGACGTACGTGGACTTCCTGCTCTACGAGGGACTCGACTGGCACCGGGAGTTCAAGGCCGAGGCCGTGCAGCGACACCCGCACGTGGTCGAGTACCTGAAGAGGTTCGAGGAGCTGCCCAACCTGAAGGAGTACTTCGCCTCGGACAAGTACCACAAGTATCCCATCCTGGGCCCGTTCAGGAAGTGGGGATACGAAAAGAAATGAATTCCAAGCGAGGCCGCTCACGCCTTGTTGCCGTTTCGTACATGCCCCTCAATAAAGATTCTATGCCGTTCATGAATGAAGGTTGAATTCAGATCTAGTTTACTGTTAATATCAAGAAGCCTCTTTAAGCATGAAGGCATGGACAGGCTCTGGACTTTGTAAGTCCGCTGGCCAATGTTTAAAGAGGAGCTTTGCAAGCTTCAAAATTCGTTGGTATTGCGGCACTGAACACTGTTTTGAATGCTAGTTGCAACGCTTGGCAAAACAAATTTGCATTTGTTTCACAGAGATAGCTACGCAAGGGGCCTCCTCCAGGGTAAGCGGCACCGGTGCAGTATACGTAGTAACCGATGTCTCTTCCGCTCTCGTGCTGTAGAAAAAGACCTTATTTAAGGGAACCAGGGCCACGACCGACTTGTAGTTCGTCGAGTCGGTGCTCAACGGCAGGTGGTAGTTAAGTTAACGATTAGTCGCGAGATGCTGCTCGGGTAGAGCAACCCGGGTCTCACAAGCCCCACCAGTGGCTGTGTTTGAAACAGCCACCTGCCAGTGCAGGGGTGCATTGCTTAACCACTAAGCCAGTAGCGGTATAAGCACCGCCTGCGATCTAGGAAAGTATACAATGACCATTTCCACTTATATAGGCATGAAGGCGGAACCTAGGCAGCAGAGAAGGAGTGTTGTGCGGGAGGGAGTAGTTGCGCACAGTACTCTTAAGTGAGGTTAATCGTTACGTGATGGTGAAAGAAAGAACAGACTGCGAATTGGTACTCAAAGAGGACCTCAGGGTGCTGAAGGGATCCATTAAAGCTATCACGTCATGCCCTCAAGACGTAGCTTAAGCGTCTTTTGAAAAATTTTTTTTTTTTCATACCTAAACGAAGCATTCTATACCAGTCGATCCAGGTGTGAAGCTTGAAGCCGCATTCCCTTTCAGCATGGCTGCTTTTCGCCCAGCCGTCTTGCGCACAGCTAAGCCAAGACGAGGGTGGTACAGTCAGACATAAGTGAAGCAGCGCGAAAGAAGAAGCCCGAAGGCGAAACGAAGAAGGGACAGGAAAGAGCGCTCTCCCTTCTTCGTTTCGCCTTCGGGCTTCTTCCTTCGCGCTTCTTAACTTACGTAAGAATGGACCAACTATCCCCCCAAAAAGTACTGATCTTATCATCACTGATAAAAGTTAGCGCAATACAAAAAAATTGCCGACGGTTACGTTACTACGTAATGGGAAATTTGAGCGCAGCTCATCTGCTGTTTCAGCTTTTCGATAGATTGAGGCAAATAATTCGAGCAAGACATGTTCGTACGATTACAACTTATTTTTCTCACATTTCAAGAAACACTATACTAACAGTTATTGATTCTCATGAGGGAAGCTTTGTGGTCGGAGAAATAGATGGATATATGCTTGACTTGCTGCACGAGTGCCTATTTCTCAAAGACGAGGTCTATGCAAGTATTTCGCGAGGTTGTCACAGCCGTCGGAGGCGTTACTAGCGAGAGGAACGGGGTGTTCTCCCGCATAAGGGTTAAGAAATTAATGTTTGTCTTTACATCTAGATTAAACTCCCCACCAACCCTGCGATGTCAGTGCGCGTTAAAGAATCCCAGGTGGTCGAAATTTCCGGATCCCTCCACTACGGCGTCTCTCATAGCCTTAGTCGCTTTGGGACGTTAAACCCCATAAACCAAACCAAACCACCCTGCCATCCTGGCAGGTGGCATTTAATGGTTGATTGCGAGAGTTCGCTCATCGATGTCAGCGCTAACGCATGCAGCCCACTTCTCTCTCTCATCACCCCACGTACCTATGAGCGCGATTCAGGCGTCCGCTGACCCAGGGCGCCAGTTATGCTTCGGAGTGTAAAACGTTGTCAACGCCAATGAACACAATGAACGTCGATGGCGTATGGCTTCAGCACCGCGTTTCTGGCACAACGTTGTCAATGCCTGCAGCCACATCTCTCTCTCTCTCTCATCACCCCACGTACCTATAAGCGCGATTCAGGTGTCCACTGACCCAGGGAGCGTTATGCGAACTCCCTTTCCTTAAAATGGCACAACATTGTCAACGCCAACGCATGCAGCGCTTATCTGTCACTACCGCCACTTGGCTTAAAGCATGATTGAGGTGTCCACTGTTCCAAGAGGGCAGTTATGCGTCTTTGCTTTGCTTTACAAGCTCCCGCTCCATTGGTTTGGCAGCTTAAAGCGCGAGGAAGGTGTCCACTGCTGGTTACGACAGACAACGGCGACGGCGACGCCGTGAAACGCAGAAACGGGCGCCAAAGAGCTGCGCTCTTAAACAATGAACGTCGACGGCATATGGCTTCAGTGCCGCGTTTCTGCCACAATGTTGTCAATGCCAACGCATTCAGCGCACATCTGTTAGTATCGACAGAGTCGTCCTTTAATACTTTGGTATCGCCATGTAACTTAAATCACGAATGAGGTGTCCACTGTCCCAGGGGGTTATGCGCCTTTCCCTCGATTTCGAAGCTCCCGCTCTTCATGGGCTTCGTAGATTAAAACGCAGCTGTGTGCACTGTCCCAGGGGGCCATGGTTATGCATCTTTATTTTCCTGTCTTTATCTGAAGGTCAAATGAAGGTGAAATCTTCAGACCCGGTTATCTTGGCTTTACCTAGCGTAGTGAAGCTTTCGCTTCAAAAGGTGCCGTAGTGTAGGGCTCCGGAACAATTTCGGCCACCTGGGGATCTTTAACGTGCACTGACCTCGCATAGCACATGGGCGCCTTTTGCGTTTCGCCTCCATCGAACCGGGCAGAGAAACCAACACAACAGGACGCACTATGCAACTGCACCACCCGGATCAACAACTCCTACAATTCCAAACCTCCATTCAAACGCTGCCGCCGCGGTCGGGTACGAACTCGGGTATACACCGGCTCAGTAGCCGAGCGCCCTAAGCACTGAGCCACCGCGGCGGGTCGGGGCTACTTGGAGTTACAGTATATGCTACCAAAGGTAGCATTTGGTAGCATGTAGTACAGTAACTCAAGGGCTACTCTATTGCGAGAGCAGCGCCCTCACGGTACAGCCCATGGCGCCACCACCACACGGGCGCAGTGACACGTTCTGTGGCGCCGTGGGCTGTACCGTGAGGGCGCTGCTCTCGATACGCAGTGACACGTTCTGTGGCGCCATATGGGCCAACGTTGATATGGGCTGTACCGTGAGGGCGCTGCTCTTGATATAGAGAAGCGCCGCGTCCATAGTCGACAGCATTCTATATTTGTCAACCAGAGGGCGCTCTCTTAGCTCTCAGTCGTGCGGTTCTTCCAAGGAAACTTCAACTCTGCGTGAGACAGTCACTGCTGACGTCGGTGTCGCTCTCAGCTGCCCGATGTCGAGAGGAGAAGCAGACGACGACAAACGACAAGAAGCGTCCATGATGGCGACGGTCGCTGTTTCCACCGCAGCTCTCTCACCCGGCGGCAGGTCCGGGCTCACCGGTGTCGGGACGGGCGGCAGCATGGACGCCGAGCTGCAGACGCCGGTGAACCTTCCAGCGAGGCTCAACAACCGGACGGGCCTTCACGTGATCGTCCGTGTGCTGGGCGTTTCCATCCTCGGCTGCGCGCGTATGCTGACCCTACTCACCCACCATCCATGGCAAGCTAAGGGTGAGCACGGACGATGTCGGCGTCGGGACGGGAGGCAGCATGGACGCCGAGCTGCAGACGCCGGTGAACCTTCCAGCGAGGCTCAACAACCGGACGGGCCTTCACGTGATCGTCGCTGTGCTGGGCGTTTACATCATCGGCTGCGCGCGTATGCTGACCTACTCGCCCACCATCCATGGCAAGCTAGAGGTGAGCGCGGACGATGTCGGCGTCGGGACGGGAGGCAGCATGGACGCCGAGCTGCAGACGCCAGTACCTTCCAGCTATAGGCTCAACACCGGGAGGGCCTTCACGTGATCGTCGCTATACTGGGAGTTTCCATCCTTGGCTGCGCGCGTATGCTGACCTACTCGCCCACCATCCATGGCAAGCTAGAGGTGAGCGCGGACGATGTTGGCGTCGGGACGGCGGCAGCATGGACGCCGAGCTGCAGAAGCCGGTGAACCTTCCAGCGATGCTAAACATCCGAGCGGGCCTCTACGTGATCGTCGCCATGCTGGGCGTTTCCATCCTGGGTTGCGCGTGTATGCTGGCCACCATCCACGTCAAGCTGAAGCGAAACGCCGATGACGTGCGTAACTACATAGCGTCCCGGGACAATATGGCCGACCATCACAGGAATGGCACCGGTGTTGGGGCAGGCACGGACGACGTCCGTCTGGATATATTTTAAGTAGAAGATTGCGACTATAGGTGCTGGCCGCGAAGAAAAACCTGTGCAGCACGCATGGTAGCGCGCCCTGGGTTGTTCAGAGAGGACGATGAACTGGTCTTTTGGCCTAAAATATCTTCGGCCAGTATTTGTAACGTGAAAATATATATTATTCGTATTCGTGTATACGGCTTCGATTATGTGATAATCTTGGCGATGGCGCCTCTCTTTTGCGGGTTGGGCAACATTATTTTTCTTTCTCTTTCTCTGCCCGCAGTAATATTTGTTGGTGCCTGTTGCGCATACGGAGTCACGGTTGGTTTCTTGTAAAAAAAAAAAAAAACGTTGCAAACAGCGAGATAACGAAGCCGGTTTGAGGTTACTGAGGACGCTATGCAGATGCAAACCAACCATGTGAGATAACGCACCAGTCCCGTGCCCTTGGCAGGTAAAGTGAAATATACCAGTGCAATATTCGCGCTTAAAAGGCATTTTTGCATAAGGCCGCGGCAGTTGAATTGCGATGGAGGCGAAATTGTAGATGCCCGTGTACTGTGCGATGTCAGTGCACGTTAAAGAACCTCAGGTGGTCGGAATTTCCGGAGCCCTTCACTACGGCGTCTCTCATAGCCTTAGTCACTTTGGGACGTTAAGCCCAATAAAAAAAATGCCGACGATTACGTTACTTCCTAATGCGAAATTTGAGCGCAGCTCATCAGCTGTTTCAGCTTTTCGATAGATTGAGGCAAAGAATTTGAGCAAGACATGTATGCAATTACAGACAACTTATTTTTCACACGTATTCCTTCAAGAAACACTCTACTAAAAGTTCTTGATTGTCATGAAGGAAGCTTTATGTTCGGAGAAATAGATGGATATATAAGCTCGACTTGCTGCACCAATGCCTGGTTCTCAAAGACGAGGTCTGCGCAAGTATTTCGCGAGGTTGTCACAGCTGTGGGAGCCGTTACGAACGAGAGGAACGGGATGTGCTCCCGCATAAGTGGTAAGAAATTCCCGCCTGTCTTTATATCTACATTAAAGTTCCCACCCACCCTGCCACCCTGGCAGGCGGCAGCGTTTCTGGCACAAGGTTGCCAATGCCAAAGCATGCAGCGCACATCTGTCACTACCGCCCGCCACGTAGCTTGAAGCATGATTGGTGTGTCCACTGTTCCAAGAGGGCAGTTAAGCGCCTTCCCTCTGGTTCAGGTGTCCACCGAGATGTGCGAGACAGATACTGCGAATTTCCTTTCCTCAAAAACCAATTTACAAATTTTACCCCCTGCTTTCCAAGCCCCCGCTCTATTGGTTTCGCAGCTGTGGGAGACAGATACTGCGCATTTCCCTTCCTCAAAAAAAATACCGAAGACACTGAAAATTCTAAAGTGTGCTTGGCGTAAGCCGTCTGGTCAACCTACTGTCGCTTCCCCGAACCGCTTGGCGCGGAATCACTGGGCCGCTTCGGAGCCATGCGTCTCACTCACTCGACTGCAACGAGACGTCTGGCGAAGGAACGATGGTGTAGCTGCCACCGCCGACGCGCGCGCGCTCGTTCTACCGCTACTGTGTGACGTCATGGTTGCTATGCACAGCTGCGCCCCCCACTGACGCGCCGGTTGCTAAGGAGGGGAGGAGGTTGCGCTTTTACTTTCTCCTTTCCAAGCACCCGCTTTATTGCTTTGGTGTCCGCTGGTTACAACGGACAACGGCGACGGCAACGGCGACGCTGCGAAACGAAGAAACGGGCGCCTAAGGGCCGTTTCACATGCTGCGACTAGAACGAAAATAGTCGGCCTAGTCGGTGACGTCGCAGTGCGATTTTCGCACAGTGCTTTCACATGCAACGCGTACCCAGCGAATTCGGTCGGAGGGACACGCAAGGTTGCTCGATGTTCGCATAGGCAACCCACGATTAAACGCGACAGAAACGCTGCACGGAATGTGTTGATGATGTTATGACCAGCGCGTTTTTAGATGCAAGGCAATATTTCGTATGTTTTGATTAGAAGAAACAGTTTTGCTTACGCCGCGGGAACAACTCTCACGTGACCCCACGCCGAGACGGCGCGTGACGTCACGTCACGTGCGAGTTGTTGCCGCGGCCGGTCTCGACGCACGTGCGCTCTCGCTCGCGCGCCTGGAGACCGGTCGTGGCCGCGGCAGCTGCTCTCGCGTGACGTCACGTCACGTGCCATCTCGGCGCTGCCCATTGGTCAGTCGCAGAGCGAACACACCGACGCTGCGACTGGATTCCAACCGGACGGAACTTGGTGGCACGCCGTCTGCGGCTAGACCGACGGCCCTCCCCAGTCGCAGACCGACAGAATTCGCAGCGTCGCAGGCGAGAATCGCATGCATGTGAAACGGGCCTAAGAGCTGCGCTCTAAAAAAGTCACGAGAAAGGAAGACGGGACGACGCGCGTCTTCCTGTCTTCCTTTCTCATGATTGTTCTTGTGTTGCGCTAACTTTTATCAGAGACTATGCACCAACTCGCCCACCAACAAGTTTAACTTGAGTGATACCATTCGCCTCACCCTTCACTGCGCAATCCTGACGGTAGCTGTAGCGCGAAATATTCTCTAGTCGTTGACCAAGGGTATATAAAGAGAGCGTACTTGTAAAATGTATAGATCCTTTGAGACTACACACGGTACGCCGCGAAATACGACTCATTATAGCATGACTTGTATTTTCCTTGCGCCTTATGCCTTGCACTTACAGATGCCATACATGCAAAAATATTGAATTTCACTTGTGTACGAATGCATTTCTGATGAGTCATCAACAATTCAACAGGAAAACAGCATCATATCTGTTTTAACATTAGATCCGCAACAGACTTTCATTTGAGTTCACTTGAAAAACTTATCAGCTTTTCGGGATAGTAGCATCACGAATAATGCAAACATTTATGGCGCTTCAACTGCTAGTACAGATGCATTGCTGAAGTTGTCGGATGAAGGCAGCAGCGTTTCGAAGACGCCCCCTAGAGGTCAAAGGATCCGACTATGTTCAATTTGACATATGTCCCGTGTGTGTCAAAAGTGACAGTGTTGCAATATTCCGTGTAACGATTAAAGTCTCTGTATGAAAGTTGTTATGATCCAAACCTCGCTTAATTACACTGCTTGCATATGAATTTTTATCGGTCAGTTTGGTGCAAGATCTCCGAAAGGGCTGTCACTACAACGACAGGCAGAAACTCGCACTATGAGCAGAGCCCTCAAAAATACACTGTTATCGTGCAAAGTGCTATCCAGGCAAGGACAAAGGATCTTACGCCTAATGCTGGGTACCAATAGATAACAGGGGCTGTTTACGGTCAGCGAACTATCTCAAGATGTCGGCAGAACAATGCGCGGTCGAAAGGAAACGCCTCGCTAAAGCGCCACCATCACTGCAGGTCAGCAACCTGCTGCGCTTTAGACGCACTGAGTGGCTGTATTGGAGGGGAAGGCTGCTATACTTGGCACCTCTGATACTGACGGCACTGCAGCAGTATATAACCACACCTGAAGCATACCACCCTCACTTCTGGGAGCACGTACCAGCTCGAAAGCACAACAAGGCTTCGAAGGCGTCCTTGAACAGCGGTTTAAAGGTACCGTAAGAATAATTGCGTCTAATCGTGGGATCTTTTCCGCTTGGGTGTGGAGAAGCTTAGCGCTCAAATAGTGGTGTTGAGTATGTCTCTGTGGCTCTTCCTTTTTCCGATGCTGGGTGGATGAGGCTTAGACGAGCATGTAGAAACTAATATGTTTCTCATTCTTTGTGCATCAAATATCTCTAATGCTCACTGCGAGATAGTGTAAGAGAAAGAACCTTCATTATAGTGACGCTGAGCGTCTATGCCTAGCTGAACGCATTTCATGTGTTCTTTGTTTCGATATTAACAGTGCGCCTGTTAATATCGATGACGTCATCGAAGGTATCGGTACATTTTTAACGCATAAACGCCTGGTACGAAGGAAAAAAACCGACACCGAAGGCAAAACCTGCCGAGCGTTGTTTGGCTGTATCCAACGAGATAAGGCACGGTGGGTCTCACGGCAGCGGTAATTTGAAATCATACCTTCGTGACGTCACCCTGAACTTTCCCGCACTCCTTCGGTGCATTGAGGAGAAGCGCAAAATTCAATCGGTTACGTAACTATTTTGAATGATAGTATAAAAACACTTGGCATGTTTTACCTACAGCCTATATTGACTTGAATCCTTGAATATCGAGAAATTCTCAGAAAGTGGTGCAGTTGCCCTTTAACTTCATACATCCCTGGGAGTCCTCATACCACTCCTGGCGCTGTGGCGCAGCAGTTAAGCAATGCGTCACTGCTCTGCGATGGCAGGTGTTGCCATTGGTTGGGCTTTTGCGAGCCAGGTTGCTCTTCGCGGGAAACCTATCATGACCAATCATTTATTTAACTACCGCCTGCCACGGTGCGCAAGTTGCGATGACGCCACAAGGTTACGTGACACAGGTGTTCCACCTGCCTCCTGCTTCTCTGTGGTTTTTTCGTGGATTTTTCGCTTATGATCAACGACGCCGACGGCGCGCCAGATTTTCTGCTACAGGAGCTCCGATAATGACCTCGCGTTGAAACTAGGAGAATGCCCCTCATGCCTCTGACCCTCAAAGGCACAGAACTGCTGGCCGGAAGCCGGCGAGACTGTGCGGAAGGGACATGGTGCACGTTCCAGTATACATGCGCTCGAGCATTGAAGGAGGCCCAGTAGTTTAGGCTAGACTAATATAAGAATTATTGGCTCTCACGCCTCTGCTAACGCTCAGTTACATTCCCGTTACACACTCGTTAAAGTCTTGTGTGTTTTTTTTTCTGATATATCTTTTTTTCCAGTGTTCGAAAACGCAGATACGATGCAGTTATCACAAAATCTTCCTCTAAATCTTCTTACAGTCCTGAGCTGCTTTTCTCTCCGGTGGATAGTAGTTGCCAGTTTTCTAGTTCATTGCTACGAGGCAGCGCACAGAGGCGACGAACAAGAAAAGACACACAACAAGGCGCTAACTATCAAGTGAATTTTATTGGCAAAAAATATCTTAAATACCGCTGTTCTGCACGTCAAGCGGTTGCAGATCACGCGGAAATGGTCAATCTGCAAACGTGTCAATGAACGCGAATTTCTGGTGTAGTTTTCTGGTGGTGCCCACATGCCTCTTTTTTTTTCCTCATTCCTTTTTGCCTTCTTTAATTCAATACCCCTTTGGTGAGAGCTTCTTAGAAGCCAATAAAAGCCACGAGCAAATTTGTAAGCAACACGTCTCAGGTAGTGACATAAATAAAGGCCGGGCTGTGTGCATGATTGACATAGCAACTGGAGTTTAGGGTCAAGTGGGGGAGGGGGGGGGGTGGAAGGACGGCATCTACACTCAGGAATCCGCCACGAAAGTGTATTCAAACTCACATAAACGGCCCGCACTTTACCTATCGATCATCTGACACCCTTTTACGAAGCCCGGGACTCTCATCTCCACCGTGCCCACCCCGTTACCAAAAAAGAAAAGGATGCTGTGGCGCTAGTGCACGGCACGCCAGTAAGCCTCCCTATACCATTCCATATGACGACCTACACTTTCAGTTTTCATCACAACGGAATGGCTCCCGTAGTGGGATACTGGGACGCCCGAGCCCTAGCTCAGTCCATCCGCAACCTCCTCGTCTACAAAGGGATCCAGTTCCAGGACAAACAGTACAAGTTCGACCCGGCACCAGGCTTTGATCGCTCCAACTGGCTCAAGGAGAAGTTCACGCTGGGCCTGAAGTTTCCCAACCTGCCGTACTACATCGACGGAGACGTCAAGATCACCCAGAGCTTGGCCATCCTCCGTTACCTCGGAAGGAAGCACGACCTGGCTGGCAAGTGCGTGCGTCGTTATGTCACGTGCTCAAATCTGTTCAACTTTGACTTAGACAGTATGGTACGGTTCATTAGGAACTTTCATACGTACCTTTCATGCACACAGTAGACTTGTGAAATACAGTAACGAAAACAATTGTAACCAACCTTACGAAGAAAGTCTTGAAGTCAAAATACACTAGGGGCCTTGTAAGCTATGTTAAAGGGTCAGTCTACTCACCGAGATGAGTGTATAAATAATGGCATATTCTAGTAGTTGGCACCCTATAACATCAATAACGAGGGAACTGCTCCCAGTTTAGGCAGGAATTTATATTTTATTTCGGCGTTAAAAGTCGCGTAAAAATGCATGGTGGCGACCCCAAACGTTCATTTTGTTCAAGCAAGTGGTAGTCTTTTTTTGTAGAAGCATAAATGAATATACTACGTACCGTTAGTATGCCCCAGTGTCACAGTACCGTACGTTTTGTTCCAGTAAACTGTAGAAGGCGTACCGCTCGCTTTTTCTGTAAATCACATGAATATTTATAGTTATACGTACGCTAAACGCAGGCAATTTCCCAGTTTTAGTTCAGCGTATGCTAGCAGAGACGCAAAAATAAACTCAGCCTATAGTGGCGCCATCTGGTTGTCAGGACGGGAACCATTGCTGTAAACAAGCCGACTCTCCACTTAAGCCTAGAAGTGGCAGAATCGTCACTCTAATTATTTAAATAAAGCGAATTTCTCACTTATACGTTTTCTTGTAGGCGAGATGAGACGAAGCGAAAGACCGGCGCCCCATTTATGTCCAGTGAACGCACTGAAAAAGGTAGCAACAACGAGGATTCAGTCCGAAGCGAGAGGTCCAGCTATAGAGGCTAGTCCAGCTTCGACGGACGCCGCCATGTTTGTCGCCGCGCGGCGGAAATCCAGTTGGTTGCCAGATGAGACTACCATCTCATACAGATGTGTTTCCACATCAATAAATTCTATTTTAAAATGTTCTACCGCACTTCTTGGCACCACAGCTGGCTAAACGGTAATTTGAGTAAAGAGCTATCGGTCACCGCAAAGAAAATATGGCCGATAAAATTCAGCCATATTTACCTCGAGTGACCGGTCCCGAACGGAACAGATGACCACTTCGTATAAAAGCCGTTCCTTGATGTCACTTCCCTGGCCGAGGTGACTCAGCAGCTATGTTTGGCTGCTGATCAAGGTCCAACGTTCCATTCCAGCCGCGGCGGCTGCATTTCGATAGAGAAAGAGTGTGCACACACTGTTATAGCAGCATTTGTTGTAGTACAGTATATACAGACGGCACAAGCTGTAGGCATGGAGCTAAAAAGATGGGAAGCAAAAAAAGAGGACTTGTCGTCAACTACGCTTGTCGATATGCGAGCTCAGCAACTTGAAGCTCCTCCTCCCTTGTTTTCTTGGTTTCGTGGTGTCAAGAAACGCAACTTCCTACCCTCTATCATTGACTACTATTAAGGATGCAGTTTCGGCACCAAAAGATGTAGGTGTAAAACAAAGCTCATAAAATGTCTTCCTCTTCACCCTTCCAGGAATGAGGAGGAGATCCTGGAGCTAGACGTCCTCGAGCAGCAGGCGCAGGATCTGTGCATGCGCCTCATCCTCTCCACGGCTCCCATCCCGAACTACGAGGAGACCCTCAAGTCGTATGCCGACAACATCGACAATGTCCTCAAGCCCTGGGAAGAGCACCTCGCCAACCGCAAGTGGGCGCTGGGAGACAGGCTTACGTACGTGGACTTCCTGCTCTACGAGGGACTCGACTGGCATCGAGAGTTCAAGCCAGACGCCATACAACGCTACCCGCACGTGGTTAAGTACCTGAAGAGGTTCGAGGAGCTGCCCAACCTGAAGGAGCACTTCGCCTCGGACAAGTACCACAAGTATCCCATCCTGTGCCCTTACAGGAAGTGGGGCTACGAGAAGAAATAAATTCGAGTAGCGCTGACTGTTGGGCAGTTAGTGAATGATCACCGCAAGGTCCTGTCTGTGTTGCGCAAAGTTTTCCTTGCAAATAAATGGATGCTGTGTGGCGCTGTTCGTTACCTGTCGTCCTTTCGTTGTACCTGTCTACATGACTAAATAAAATTTCTGTGCCGTCGGTGATGGGTGACGAAGAAAAAAACGAGAATAGATATCCCGTAATAAATTACTTGTTATTATAAGCCCGTAAGTTCTTTGTGCTTGTAGGCATGGACGGGCTGTCGATGTTATAAGCTTTCCTTGCAATGTTTAAAGAAGAGGTGTTTTGCATGCTGTATATGGGCATTGGTATCGCTGCACTGAAGTCTGTTTTTAACGTTTGTTGCTGTCAGCATTCACATTTCTTACGAGCCACCACGCGGTCCCAACACGCCAGCACACGACATTTAACGCTCCTGCTCAGCGACCACGACGCGCCCCGCATCCTAACATTCTCCTACGAGCGTCCCCCTTGACAAGCCACGATGCTGCTCCTTACGGCAGCGGAGTCGTAAGGAGAAGCATCTGCAAGTAACACGTCTGGACTTGTCACAAGAGGCCAGACAGCGAGGCGCCGTTTCCTCCTCCCCGGACGCCAGCGCGCGCGGCAAGATTTGAAGCAGTTGGCCGCGCGGTCGCTGGTTGGTCCTTTCGGAGTGCCGCCTTTGGATTGGCCAGTTCGGAGGGGCCACCGTTCCTCAGGCTATAAAAGCCCCACCGCTGCAGCATGAGAGAGAGACGACCGGGAGGCGCCGACGATACGAGACGCGTCGGCGAGGCCCTCCCAACTCTGCAGATCCGCCGAACCTCCTACGTATCAGTAATCCAGTTATCTCATTCTTCTATCCTTAAGTCCTAAAATAAACCTGGTTTTCTTAATTCGAAAAGAATCCGGCCACTTCTTGCTAACATTGCAATCCTCGGCAAAACGAATTTGCATTGTTTTCTAGGCGATAACTACGTGAGGAGCTCTCTCCGGGGTAAACCTCATCGGCATAGTATTCTTGCTGAAAAGTTTATTCCAGAGAGGCTGAGGACGAACGCCTGAAGGGAGGAAGATTCACAAAGGTTGCTGGCTCGCTCTACCATTTGTACCGTGCATTCGTCGAGTGTAGAGTCCAGTGAGCAATGCGACGCTGAATACTGTCGCGACTTACCCGCGGATTACTGAACCTGCCAGCGCGAATGAGAATGACTCTAGGAAGGAGAAAAGGGAAGCGCTGTTCTCGCAAGTGAAGTTTATTGAAGCAAATAGGGATTGCATAGCAAAACCAAGCAACCCTGCAAAACAAATAAACACCAAAGTGCCTGAAGAAATTCATATGTCATGAACGCCCCTGGAAATTGCCTTGATAAAGAAGATCAGGGCGGTTATTATTCGATATAACTAATAATTCGATATATCCGGGTTCGGCTGTAGCTGTGCACTTACTGAGACTTGGTTGTCAAGATTAGTTTTTACGCTATAAGTTTGGCGCTGCTGACGCACATCCTTCCACGATACGATTCAGAAGTTCATGGCTTGCGAGGCAAAAGCGTGAAAAGCTAACCAAACTTCGGCTCAAAAGAAAGGCAGGTCCAACGAGACAAAAATTAAGTTTACAGTGACGCTCAGGTTCTGCCAAAACTTTTGTGTCGCATTCATCGACGGCAATTTCGAACAAATTGGCTGCTAGGTGAAATATCCAACCTCTCTGTCCCCCACGGACCAACACTGACTTGTTTGACTCGTGCCACGCTTTGCAACTGAATGCATATATTTTTTTTCTCGTTCTTTTTTGTAAACTGCAAGTTGCCATGTGATTTTTCTGACTTATTCCTTCTGTACAGTGCCCGTCCTGCTTAGACCTAACCATGGTCTGCGTATGTACATAAATAAATAAATAAATAAATAAATAAACACAACGAAGTTAACCTCCGACGCCTTTTGAGTGTGCTAGGCACGTATGAATTAAAGTACACGATACAATTAATGTCATCGAAGCTGAGAATGGCACTAGGCTGTACATGTGATGCGACGAACTGATAACCTATGGTCTGTTAAAGTAACAGGGTGTCTAAATCAGACCGTGATATCAGAGCAAAACTTAATCTCAGGCATGCTTCCACAATTTTTTTGCAGTCATTTTAGCTTCCGGTACTAAGCTTAAAGGGATACTGAGGCGGTTTTCGAATCAGCTAACCTTCTAGGGTTTTGAAGTAGTGTCATTGCTGATGACGTCTGTGAAATTATTTTTTCGATTTTGGCTAAAACAGTGGCGCAATCACCAATTAAAAACGCGATGTTTAAATTTCCCGCGCCCGCGCGAGCGCAGGAGAGGGGAACAGCGGAGAGGGAAACCTCGTCCATGTCGGCCAGCGTGACGTCAAGTTGAGGAGCCGGGGATGCTCGGCGCACCCGAGCGCGCTTTCAGCGCGCGTTGTTTCTCGTGCTGCATGCGTTGTTCCTCGTACTGCGTGCGTTGTGACGTACAAAGCGTGTCAGCCGACCTTGAGAATCAGATTCAACAGGTACTACTCTGCTTGAGTGTCCACGAACAACTACGGCCGCGACTGTGTCGTCTTCCACTGTTTTCCGCAAGATCACAAGCTCGCAGCGCAACCGCTCGCTGCTGTGACGAAGAATTCAAACCGACTAAAGCAAGCTCGAAACACTTTCGTAAGAGCGGCTACAGGCAGAGCTTGTCCTAGTGTGATCTCTGGAGATTTCTGTCGAAAAGGTGCGGCTGAACCATGACACAGTTCCATCGATTTCCTCGCGCATAAGAGGCGTGTCACCATTCCGAAGAAGCGCCTCTTTTAAAAGTAGAAACATGCTCACTTAGCCCCTGGAGAAACCTTATAGAGGCTTAAGCATGTGTCGATCTCCTCAGCTTAGGTGCGGCCAGACCACCTGAGACGTGCTCAGCAAGGCTCGGTTAGTGATTTTATACTCGGTTCGACGTGTCCAAGCAAGCAAGCAAGCAAGCAAGCAAGCAAGCAAGCAAGCAAGCAAGCAAGCAAGCAAGCAAGCAAGCAAGCAAGCAGAGCAAAGCACAATAAAGCAAAGCAAGCAAGCATCGAAGCTCTTCATATGCGGCATCTCGTTTAATCCTAGCTAAGCAATTAAAATGAAAGCGTTCGACGTTGATTTCGGATGCAAATTTATGAGAGAAATGAATGCCAACCGAGGTTTTGCAAAAAAACACCGCAACCTTACTCGGTTTCTTCATCAAGTTGTGGCAGCGGGCGAGTTGCAGTAGCTTGGCTTTTAAACACACATACAGTATAGTTGGCAACTACTTCACTGAACCTAAACTGCAAATCTAGGAAGGGCGAACGTTTCCGAGGCAGCGATTAATATTTTCTGGCATCTGCTGAACGCGCCAGGAGAGAAGCGTATTTGTGCGCGTATTTGGCTTGGTTTCCAGCGCACCATGATTGCGTCACTATCTTGTGGTCACATGCCTCGCCGTGCTTGGCCACTGCGCTTCGCTAATTTTGACACCAACTTTGTGCTCCTTCATCGTTTCCTTGAAATACTTTCTTGCCCCAACCTGCAACGCCGGGTACTGAGAAGAGGATTTTTTGTACACAGTGCTTTGGGTCTTTTCTTTAGGATGACGCTCTTCCGGGCGAGCCAGGAGGCGTCCGGTAGTGGTAATTGACTTGAGTATTGTTCGCACCCCTTCCTTTCCGAGAATACGAGCCGAGGTTGTGCTGGCACCTTTTACGCATGGTCTACATCGCGTCTTTGACGCTGGCGTATGCTTGTGCTAGGCATAGAATTTTTTGCTTGTGTCTTTTTTGGTTTCAGGCGATACGTGGAATGAGCAAACTGTAGTATCCTTTTCTTCGGTGGTCAGTAAAAAAAAATAGTGGCCGTATTCGCTTTTACAACGACACGGAAAGGTGCGATCTGCCCTCAACGCAGCGCCGGATCCGCATCGGCAGCTTCTCCAGTCCTCAAAGTGACGTCACGACCTCTCTTGACCAATCACGGGCAGCGGCGCGCCGCGCGGCGTGCCCCGCGGCACAGGCCGCATATTTCGGCTAAAAAAGGCAATTCGCGCTTGTTTTTGCCTTATTTGGATGCGATATTTCAGTATACAGCATGAAGAACTATAGGATGCCGCTGCCAGCCCGATTTTCAGAAAAAGTGCTTCAGTCTCCCTTTAAGACTCGTTATGCGCATGAAAGCGGCAGTCTCGAAGAAATCCCTAGATGGCAAATGATTTCACCATGTCTAGCCTGCAAGGCGGTACTCATGCGTCTCAAATGCTCCCTGCTGTAATAATTCGCCACTTGGAAAACACATCTACACATCTTAGTTATAATGCGGAAGCCGCTTAGAGGATGCTAACATTCCAATCTTCTTGTGTTATTCTGGCCCATTTGAGACATCTGACAGTGCTTTTACTGCCACGATAGGCAGAGGTCCACATACGAGCAGTGCGCTCACAGATACCTTGTCGTTGCGTAAGGCGTTACGCAGCCGAGAACAAAAGGTACGTCTTTACGCCTACCTCTTGGTTGAAGTATTGATAACAGCGTCCGCCTACGCCCAGCGGAATTTGAAGATGCCGGCAGAACAATGTGCGGCCGAAAGGAAACGCCTCATATTCACTGCAACTCAGATATCTGCTGCGCTTTCGATGCGTAGAGGAGTCGAAATCGCGATGTTGGTGAAAAAACGCCATTTAGGCACATCCGCTATCGGCACTACGGCGGCAGTATGATAACGACGGCCGCTCTCATCACTCGCCTCTGGAAACACGTTCCAGCTAGAAGGATCAGAGGGCTGCGGCGGCGACATCGCACGGTGTTTTGAAGGTAACGTGTGAAGAACCATCTTTCAGCATGAGCCCTCTCCGTCTTTGGCTGCAGAAGCCGGATAGTACTCTAACGTACAGTAGCCTCTCAATGCGGAATTTCTCTGGGGTTCTTTGCTTCCGCAGGATGTAGAATGCAATATTCTTTCTTCATTCGTAAAAGATCCCCAAGCAATGCTGACAATGCCTTTCAGTTATTCATGACTTGGATACGGACTGAGCACTTGGTGTATGTATTGCATGAAAGGCACAGTGAGCAGCAAAACTGATGATCTCAATCTTGTGCCTTATCCTTTTTGCGCCTCGGTAACCTGAATGCTGTAGCTGTACCCTCCAGCTGTTGTCCAGTCAATCTGCGTCCACTTAAAGAAGATAACATCTCGTTACGCTGGACACGAATGCAATTTAAGGTTGGTAGTAGGCTTTCTTTTGATATCAGTTGCATACAATAGCAATGGTAGTGCAGAGTGAATGATGCAGTCTTCGTCCTAACCTCTTAATATTTATTTGCTAGACATTTATAAGTGGCACCTCACCGTCTTAGCAGATGCAATTCAGTTTCTTACAGTGGTGTCAACCCCTAGCTTCATTTAGTACGGAATTATGTTCATTGGCATTTTGTGAAGAGGCGCAAGAGGTATAGCACGATTGACCTTTATGTGCCTGCACCATGGGAAGTTCACTGGATGGCTTCAGCAGTATGCCCTGCACTCCTTAATTTTTTGATCTGCATGTACAAAGGTCAATACAAATTTTCTAGTGAGCTGTGAAATATGTCATGCTACTCCGAGTGCCTCGTACCTTTTAATGTGTTCCTGAACCTCAGCATAACGGTTGTCGTTTCGCTTCCGCCGACATGCCAAAGTCTGTGCAAAAACAGCATTGCGGGCAGTCAGAACAAACGCGGCAAGTCACCCCGTGCTTCTGAAAGTCTCGATGTGGCGTTTTCGCTTTGAAGGGACAGTAGAATTGTGCGGTGCCATCGCAGATGCTGCTAATCAGCCGAAATCCGTTTGTCTTGACCGTGGTTATCTTGCCTCTTTTATAGCTTTTTTTTTTTGTTCCGAATGCTTTCAATGGGTGCTTTGCAATATTCGCGGTCTTTTGCTAGTCCAGAAATTGTCAAAAGAGAGCAAACAAGTGGAAAAAGAAACGCCAAGTTGCATTGGTTCGGCTATCGGCCAAAAAAAAAAAACAAAACAAAACTATTTCGTTAATTTACTTGGAAAACGTAGAAAGTATTTTGTATAGAAAGCGCTAGCTACTGGCTAAGCATCTGTCGACGACCTTTTTCGTACACGAAAATCTTAGTCACCTGCATCAGGACCGGTAAACAAAGCAACCGAGGAGAATGGCTGTATGGGAAAGGTATATCCACTATATTAACGTGAGACAAAATTTAATCATCTCCCTATTGCTTGGCGTGCCTAATAATGTAACAGTTCTCCGCGTTTACACGACTCATCAGTGGATCGTTAATGGCGGGCCCGACGAATCAGTGTCTTAACAATACCCTAACTTTGCCCAGACAGCCAAAAAGCATATGCCTTAAATTTAGCGTTAACTACATTAATTCGTGATCTTTGCCGATTATCGCCTCTCAGCATGATCAGTGTATCCCTAATTTTCCATACATGACAACACCTAATTAGTAGGTCTCCGAACCATATCTTTAAATCCATTTCTGCATCTCATTAACATCCAAAAACTTCAATCGCTTTCGCATGTGACAGCGCTTTCGCGGAGATTCTGAGGTTTAATAACGTTGCTCCCATCCTCATTATGTCAATATTTTTTCTTCCTTAGTTCCTCTCCAGAAGTCTGACTACAAGCGACTAGAATTAAATTGGAGAGTCTTACTAAAGTTCGTTAACAACACATGGCCAAATCTTTCTAAGCGTCATTTAAGTGACACTATCTCAACTCATGGGTGAATTTATGTGGCACATATCCAATACCCCCTCATGCTTGCTATACGTCAAGCAAAACCGCCCCTTTTTCGACGAAGAGCACGCCTTTCGTTCAGAGATATCTTAGCAAAATCGGCGTTTTTTGGAGTCACTGTCAATTTTTATCTAAACCAATGACCGGTATCCTTCAAGTGCGACATTTATCATCTGTCGTTGAGAGGCGCTCCAAGCTGCCTTTATCGCCGCGATCAGCGGGTCGGCGTGGCGGGTGATAAGAACGAAAGAGAATGGAAATAGAACAGGCACCTCTTGACTGTGTTCTGTGTTCTGGACTTAAGTTACCCACACATACTTTCCTAGACAGCCCCAACCCCTGTGAGCGGGCTCTTCTACGATCAAATGATTGTCAATAGCCAACCAAGCAAGAAAACCCTGCAATCGTAGTTATCAATTTCCTTTTCACTTTTTCTTTTATTTATTTTATTCCTGCTATTAAAAATGGCTTTAAGAGCTGTCTCTTATCTTGTATTCTGTCTTGTATTTACCTAACCGACCACCGTTCGTTTTCTTTTGTATGCTTTTGACACGTTTATCTTCGTAACATACCAGTCATGCCTTAAGACCCGGTCGTCTCTTAGCTGACGACTTCGCAGATGATTTACCGCAGATATAGTTTTGAATAGCAAATGTTACAACCCCTAAAACGTTACCTGCTATCAATCAGCAAAGTTACCGGAATACACTCTGGTAGAATGAGTTGAATGTTTACACCAAAGAAGACTGCACTGTTGGGCGAACTGCATGACCTAAGTTAAAAAAAAAATATCGCTGATAAAATAATGTTTGAGCGAACAAATATTGTACAGAGTCGGACACACCGAGAATGCGCAATTTAGCGTTCCTGTGCTGTCATTATGCATTCGCCTATTGTTATCGACAGATTAATTAGCAGCCAACAAGTCTCGCTCGTGACCATAATAAGCTCTCACAGCGAATTCAAATGCAACCCTGAACTTTCGGTAAAAAAAAAAAAAACGCAGATTTTGCATTCACCGCGAGCGATGCATTTTTGCATTTTGTTTGCAGAGCAACGCACTATGAACGATGGCGATAGCATTCTTCTAGTTAGCATTGCAAGAGGAAGAATGAAACCTTTGGTCGCAGTAATTTCTACCTCAAGATGCGGGATTTTCGCGGTTACCAGAGCTGCTCTATAAACGACGGTAATTTAATAGTCGTTTCTATGTAAGCTAAAACTAAGCATGGTGAACAAATAGGCCTCAAATCGCGGCTTATGCTTCTCAAAAAGATTAGACAGTCGGAAAGTAACCGTTGTTCAGCTCGAAATGTCAGAATACCTATCAATAAGCTGAAAAGGCCGTATACTGCAGCCAGCTTGAATTAACGGCTCGCATTTAAAGTACTAAGAGCAGTAACCTATAAAAAGCGAAGAAAGCGCGTCTGACTACAGCTGCTTCAAATAAGCACTGCTTTTCAGTGACGCGCTTTTTTTAACTGAGCATCTGCTGAGTCCAGATTTCGAGTCTTTGCTACACGGCCCAGCACATGCGCGCATTGTAATGTCGCCGGATTCTTTCTGCTTTTTTTAGGGTATGGAATTCTTTTGCTCTGCGCTGCTGAATTAGAAAGGAATATAGCAGCCACCACGTTAGCTTTTTTTTTAACACAGCATTAACCTTCGCATCACTCCATCCCCCCCGTGTTCGCAGTTCCGTTGAAGCCGGTAGCAAAATCACTGAGCGGCAAAGCTGGTGAAGTAAACATCAAGGAATGCGTGCGGGAGCATTCGGAAGCAAACGAGCGCGGAATTTTCGTAATTCGTTTTACTAACAACACATGCATCACTGCGTGCTCTACAGGAAATAATTACACTCACAAAAAAACACCGGAACATCTCGCTTTGCATAATATTCTCGTCAGGCCCCAGCAAATGTTCGGCTTGCCAGCGCTAATGTTTTTTTTTTTTCAGCTAATCCAAATGCATTTCTAAAATCTGGGTGTTTCCATGAATGTACACAAAAATGTTCGCAGCTGTAGGTTCGACAGTTATTCCTTTAGTTTTAGTTTAGTTTTCCTTATTTTTAACACTCATGGGCCTCTGGTCCCATAAATAGTGCAACAACGTTTTATGCCGTATATTTAATTGAATACATGCACGCCAGAATTCGTATTTAAATTGAAATTACAAATTATATTGGCACGAAAAACTTGGCAGCTATTTGACCACTGGGAGCAGAAATCTGATTTAGACAAATCAACCGATTTGGGAGGCTGCTCAGACAGCCCCTATTCTTTCACTGTTCTTGAAAATCTGACTACGCGGGAGCGCACTGAGTACTGTCCGGCTTCAAGCCGTGCTTAGGCTGCAAAATGTATGTGCTTTTTTTAAATATCCCGTAAAAGTGAAACGTGCATTATAATTTACGCGGTGTTTGTTCTGTTTTTATGGCAACATTAAGCGACAGTGTTCATGTACCTTCCCAGAGCTTTTTAATGATATCATCTGCAAGTCCTCATAGCGCTTCTAATGCAAAAATCCGAATGTTCTTAATGTGCTGAACTTTGGAGTTTAGTGACCATCTAGGATAGAGGATTGTCACGTCCCCTGCGGCATTCAAGATGAACTTTTGAAATATAGTGAAAACGTAGATGCAATGAAGATCAAGAAGAGGGAGAACGACCCCAACAGCTGATTATTACACCCATAGGTGGCGCTACAAATTGATAACCTACAGACACCGGTCACAGATTCTGGACGAATTTTGATTCAGAGTTTAGTTACTGTTAGGATTTATTATTTATTATTATTTACAAAATACTGCAGCCCGAGGGCCAAGCAGAGTGGGCAATTTAACAACAGCCAAAGATCACACCAAACTTCAAAGAAGAAAGAAAGAAAACAGACAAACACTACAAAACACCTGAATGATCAACATAAAGGCAGTCAAAAGTAAAAGGTTGCTGTATGAACAACATTGTCAAAAAGAAAAAAAAAAACAGGAAGAAATATTATAAAACACCAGACGTAGGATTCCAAACAGAACTCAGATGATAGGGGACAAGCGTTCTTCAAAATCATGAACATTATGCGCGGAAAAGACGAGAGCTGGCAAGCTGTTCCACTGAGCGATAGTGCGAACAAAAAAAGAGTTTTTAAAGAGGTTTGTACGGGCAAAGAACGGCGTAAGGCTGTGGTCATGAACGTTCCTAGTATGCCGGGTTAAGCGTGGGCGCAGGTAGTCCTTGGAAGAGAAATTGAACTGTTGGTGATAAAGTGAAAAAAGAAATTTTAACCTAGCGAGTGCTCTTCTTTTTTTCAAGGATGGAATATTATTTACAGACATGATGGCGGACGGTGAAGCATTCCGATGATAACTGTTGAAAATGAACCGGATTGCTTTTCTTTGTATCATCTCTAGTGAATGCATATCTTTTTTGAGAAATGGATCAACTAGCATATTCAAGTTTAGGTCGAATGTACGTGTTGTATGCTAATAGCTTCACGGACTGTGGGGAAGACTTTAATTTGTGGCGGAGAAAGCCAAGTTTCCTTGCAGCAGCAGCGCAAATTTTGTCGACGTGACTAGTCCAACTAAGGTGCTTATTTAATGTTATTTAATGTTTAATGTTAATTTAAGGACTTCGATACCATTCAAAGGCGACGGTAGGAGTAGTGCAAGGCTGCATAACTTTAATATAAAATGCACACGTCTAAAATGAACCCAGTAAACGAAGCGCGTGACAACAAAACGGCCGTCTATATATAATGTCGCGCGGTTTGGAAGGTGCGTAGTTCTTAAATGCTAACACATGCCGTCGTCATTGCTCGTAATGGGGCTAGCAAGGTTTTCGCCTTAATACTACTTTCTTAAGTGCGTTTGAGAAAATTGGAAGTACAGAAATACAGTAGTTTCATTAAAGTTTATTTATATCGCCATGCACCTTAAAAATTACTCAAAATTTGGCGTCCTTCATCCTGCTTTATTAAAATAAAGAGAGGGAAAGACGCAAATTGAAAATAAAAGCTTGAAGCGAGGCTATAACATCGGCTGCTACTTGGTTAATTGACTTTATTTGCAGGTAACTGTGATCAAGAGTGGATGTGGACTTCAAGTTGATTAAAACAAAAGCTTTAGATTCCTAAATGCACTAATGATAGTAGAAGGTGCTACTTCACAACTTCCCGTGGCGCAAAGCCGGTGAGAAAGCTGTTAATTTTTTCTGTAAGGGAATAACCAGATAGGGCTGTACCACCGATAACTAATGACCCTAGGTTCCGGTTATTTGCCTTAATAAACACATCATTCTGGAATTTCCGCCGCTGTTTAGTATCGTTCTTGTTGTTACTCGATAGGCGTTTCTTATATATGCTTGCTTCGCTCCCCGTAATTAGTTATTCGCATTATAACGATAAGTTCTAAACAAAGTTAAATAAACAGGGCTTCGAACACAAAACGCTTCAAACAGCTTGCTGTAGCCCATCGTTTCCGTGCTTTACATGGGTAACATCGGTTTTCCAAGAGAAACGTTCATTATATATTACCGTCAACATGTTCATAAACAACTCGTAATATTAGTCAAGGTGTGAACAGTCAAAAAGAACAGAGATCCAGTCCGTGAAAAGTACAGTGTCGAAAGCGGTTGAATGTCTCACTCATGGTACACAGGTAAAAAAAATCTGACAATCAAATTTCTTAGCAGGTGTTTGCACGTAGTAAAAAACAAATATCGCACAATGGCCACTATTATCACAAGAAATTGTTCCAGTATGGTGTACAGAAGAAAAAATGTCTACAATAAAAAGATAAAGCGTGCTTGAAGAAATTATCATAAACCGAGTAGGCGGTATTAAATATAAAAGAAAAACATTTGATATGTCTATCTCGGGAAAACTATTGGAAAAGGGCTCCAAGTCTGCATGATGTTAAGGTTCAAACCATCGCCAGCAGGTGTAGGACATTTCGCTCGATAACTAAAATTAAAAAAGAAATGCATGAAACTCCAAAAACGCGTCAGGGTGTTCCTGACGGAGATGCATGAACAGTAGATGGAACCTTTATAAACTATGCTGAAAAATAAATAGTACACATAATTAAAGTGAACAAACATCAGAAACGCTGAACGAAAATTATCATTACATACACGCGAAAAAACTGGAACACATAAGAAATTCAAAAAAAATTGTTAATTATTTCATTACTTAAAACGGAATCCCGCGTTGGAAGGGTCGGTGTCTTACTGATAATTCCGATAATTATACTTAACGGCCGCAGCCATTTTGGCTTTGCGAGATGGGAAGGTTTTAGCAGTTCTTAAACTACAGCCTGCAGCAACTTTGTACAGCTGGCGAGACGATAAGGGAGCAATAACATAATTTAAGTGAAAGGTTAACTCAAGCTCTTTAAGCAGAGCCATGGGATAAAAAATGCTTGTGAGATGATCATATGTGAGGGCAACTCCGAAGAGCTCCAGCTGTCCGCGCTGTCGGTTTTGTTGGGGTAATTTTAAAAAAAAAATTATAGAGGATCAGTGTGATTGATAGGGCAAAGTGCGTTTACACTAGTGTTGCACCCGGATAAGGCAGCTGCCGCTGCTGATGGGTTCAGATCTTGCAAACGGGTGGCGTGAACCAGTCCGTCAATCACCGTGTCACACACCATAACCCCTCTCCACTCTCCCACCCTCGTCACCCGTCGCTTCCTGCCCTCTCTTTTTCTTCCCTCTCCCATTTACCTCTCCCTCCACTCATCTGCAAGTCCCTCTCTCCACATTGCCACCTGCCAACCGAGGCTTCGGTAGCATCGGACCCACCACGTGTCTCATGTTTACAATCCAAGCACCAGCCAAAGCCTGTAATAGGCTAATCTCAAACCCACTCTTAGCGAAAAAGAGATGGGCTAAAAATGCATTCCGAACATATTGTGTTGATTTTATATTTATTTCGTATTTTTTGTCCCTATGCTTAAACTGCAATGCGATGCTTTCTAAGTATACTAGGAATATTATTTTGAGCTCTCTTACAACACGTCAAAAATACATTCTTGCCCGCTTAGCGTATTTATAATGGATCAAAAATATACTAAAATATACATTAAACACATTAAATTACATTAAAAATAGACTAAAAATATACTTTTAATGCCTTAAATTTTATTTGCTTCGGCTTAAAGAAAGGTGTAGTTGACGGCGTCACCGGATGGGACGGGTTAATGTGAACAGCATGAACTAACGACCGACCCTGCTATGTGAGCATAAGGAGCCCATCCCTGAGAAGACGCGTAGTTACCATTAATTAAAGAGGCCTACGACATTGCAGAGCCACGTGACAGAATTGGGACGGGAAAGATGTCTCCACACAGCAAACGCCGGCAGAAAATGACGCAGTAAACAAGTGCTCCGACAAGTGCCATGCTTGGCTTGCCCTATACGTATATGCCCACCGAGAGACGGCGCGTTACCTTGGCAGGTGATGCATTTTTTAGTGCCGTACTGGTCGCGTTTGACTGACTGGCACGCACCCTGTGACTGGCACACACCCTGAGCTCTATAGGCTGAAGCGCTGATCTAGTTCACGGACTCAACTGAAGCGAAAACCGCTCATTAAAGCTCGGCAGAAAACAGCGCACTGAGACGAGAAGGAGACGACACACCCATCTTTTAAGCGCTGTTTTCTGCCATGTTTACTCTTCACCAATCAGCTAAAGTAGGCAAGTATACTGCAGGACCAAGTAGGCACGTAGATTAAGTCTCATTTACGAGTCTCATTTCGATAATTTATGCAAAAGTCTGGAATTCAGCTTTAGGCCGCCGCGGTGGCTCAGTGGTTACAGCGCTCGGCTGCTGTCCCGAAAGACGCGGGTCCGATCCCGGCCGCGGCGGTCGAATTTCGACGGAGGCGAAATTCTAGAGGCCCGTTTACTGTGCGATGTCAGTGCACGTTAAAGAACACCAGGGGGTCGAAATTTCTGCAGCCCTTCACTACGGCGTCCCTCGTAGCCTGAGTTTCATTGGGACGTTAAACCGCCATAAACCAAACCAATCCAGCTTTAGAAAAGGTGAGCCAGGCAGCAAACGGGCGACCTTTGCGAAAGCGGTTATTCACCCTGCCGCATAACTTCATATATTATTCACCACGTATTATATGTCACTATCAACTTTGACAAGCTTCTCGCACGCTCGGCGCACGCAGTCGTCACGACTATAAATGTTTCTCTCTGGCATATAAAAATAACTTAGGCTCCAGACTTCGAGAAAGGAAGTTTGAAACCTGTGACGACGTAGTTACATACCTGCCTGAGTCCACGCCGCCTGCCGCCACGGTTTCCGCAGCATCCTAGGAAACTGCGCTCAGGAAAGTTAACGCCTTTGAGCTGTTTAGATTTCGACGAACTTGTTTTAACGCATTTGAGGTGAGTATATCATACTGGCAGCAAAGTGCATTTCGTGCAAAAATTGGTTGGCAACGGTGCCTCTCGTATGTTAAGAAGCCAAAGGATATCGGCAGCTACCGCGGAAACTAGCCGATGTTCTATACGTCGCCACAAACTGTAACGACACAGTTGGTGTGCCTGTTTACGCTAAGTTTGCATGATGTGGCCCATATATGCCAGCTGTTGCTGTTCATGTAGTCATGTATTATCTTGGACAGAAGTGCCCAGGACATGCAAACGCCCGCAAGATATCTATCGCTGGCGGCGCTATATATTTTCTTATCGCCGGGTCCATTCCTGCCGGAAGGGGAGGTCACTTAAGATGTGCCCCGAACGATGTTTCGAACATACGTGAAGCACTGCTCACAGCGCAAGCAGCAGCGAGCTCCTGTTAAAATTCAAAAAGAAATGCAGGTTGCCGACGCCTTATCTGTGTTGAGCACACGTTGGCTCACATCAGCGCTTTTAATGAGAAAGTAAAAGCTTCATCAGGAAAAAAAAATGCGCCATTGACAATACAGTTCGCCCACTGGATGGAGGGAAGTGACGTCAGCAGACCGGAAGTGGGGTCACCTCCGCTAAAGGCATCAACAGCTTCTAATGCTATAGCGTGGCCAACACGTAAGGTAAATAGGTGTCCCTGTGAAGTTTTTGATTGTGGAATTGATGCGGTGCTAGAACGAGAACATCAGCTCACCTGGAGTGACAACAAAATAAAATGACGGACACACCGCCCCTGCACCATACCTACATCCAAACTGTTTTCATTATCTAGCTTTGCATGGTGTTAAGTTTTGCCTATGTAGACTCTCTGTTCTCGTAAGAAATATTTTAGATGATCAATCGCTTTTGCGCCTGCTTACGACTACCGCTGATGAGGAACATCGGCCCACCAAAGGAGTGCCGCACCAAATCAGGCCCTGTGCAAAATGCTGATCACACCGTCATGTTTTAAGCCATCAAATCGAACAGCGGTTTAAAACGGTGGCTGCGGAGTTGAAAATTCTAGAGGAAATTAAGCCCGTGGTAATGCGGTAGATCAGCGCTGTATAACTTGCCAACATTGCACTTTTGCAATTGCTGCGTTTGCTTTGAATACTGCTACCACGCACGAGTGGTGACGATTGTGTACTTGTCTTGACAAGGTTACGAGTGCTTCGTGTAGTGAGAAATGTGTTGGCTTAACCATCTTGCCGTGCACCACTTCTGCGGTCAGCGTCCAGACAGCATTCGTACTCTGTTCGATCCGTCTCACGTTTGTGGCCCTTGAATCCAGCATACGTGCAGCGTTCAGAGCACGGCTCTCCGCCTCGTTTTCGGCCTTGCAACGCGACCACTGCGCCACGTCATCGCTGGCGTCATCGCTGCTACTGCACAGGCTCGCATGATGCCGCGCTATGCAGCCATTTAAGTTAACGCGAGGCACCGTCTACGCGCGTGATGTGATCACGTGATCACGAACGCTTTTTGGTGAAGAACAGGACAAACACTACTATGGTTCTTCCGGGAATGTTCGCTTTAAGAGCTTGCATTGTAAAAAGCAGAATAGTGGCGCTAAAAGGGAAAAGGCAGAATTACTCTAACAGGGACATTGCCAGGAATTCGGGACACGCGTTTCTAGTCCCCTTGGATGCACCACGCGCCGAGCCGTCGCCACTTCGTTTACTTACCTTCGTTGCACCACAATTACGACGGATCCCGTTCCCGACTCCGACAACAAAGTTGTCGCAAAGAGCTACGGCCTGCACTTCAGCGACCTCAGCCCCACACAGCGTGCGATGATTTTTTGAGTGCTGAGGCGGTGGGTCTGTAAGGACAGTCGCGCAGCTGCCGACGCTGTCACTGCCACAGCCGAGCCACCGCCAAAACTGATGAGTAGCGACAGGCACGCACGGACATAATTAAACTCTGTAATGATAGTCCTCCTAGCGCTGGTTATGCAGCCCAGCGTCTTGGTACGTTTGCTAACATGGAGGCGCGTGGAACAATAGCTTTCCGCAGGCGTTTTCCTTGCCGCGGGTGCAGGCCGCTGCATGGACTTCGTCCGAGGTACACTTAGAAGGGCACTTGGAGATCCTATGCTGCTCCGCACTTGTAAATCGAGGCGCGTCAGAAACACGGTAAAACATACCGAAACTCAGCTGGCCGCCTGTTGCGCCGCCAAGTATATTTTCTTTGACTTCCAACATTCAGGTTCTCTTTTTTTTCGTCTGTGATAAAAGTGCACTAGCCGTTTCAAATCAAAGCTTGTATACTTCAATGACGATCAAACGCGTAACCTTCATGCACGTTTGTTAGCCTCAGAGATCTGTGGCTATTTTTCTTGTTTCGTCACCACGCTTGCCCTTGCGAGACTAGCCTGTGGCTGCAATACCTGTATTTAAGTTCTTGTTTTCTTCTACCTTATACATAGGCTTTGTTTTCAGTAAGAGTGGTCTTTTTATGATAAGGAGGGGGTGTTCTATCGATGCAAGAAAACTTGAATTTCTCCTCAGCACCCCTTTAAGAGAGGCAAAAAAAAAAACAAAAACAAAGGAGGAACTATCAGCTACCTGTCAGGCCCGGGTATACCTTCGCACGTTAATGAACGTGCGTTGTACTCGAGACCTCACCTATTTGCGAATAAAGTCGCGCTTTTGCGTGAGCCCAGGGCCCGTGCTATTGTAACCGCAAATGGTAAAAAACAATACTAATACTTTGTCTTGAAATTAATTGCTACTGGCAGTGAAAGCCGCATCGTTAGTGTGAGCAAATCAGAAGAGGGGGTTCCCAGTCGTATTTCGTGAACGAACGAGTTCACTCTGCCAAGCGGGCTTTTGAATGTATTCCAGTAAAGTAGAAGTTAACTGTAGCTCTGAATTTGTTGTTTCATCAGACTCGTTTCTTTCTCTAAAAGTTCTTAGCATGTTAGTAGGATGTGTAACCGATTAGCCTATTTGCTATTGCAGGCTACGACTCCCATTTCCCAAAAGAGGCAAGATGGCGGCAGATGCAGACGAATTTGCAAGAGCGCTGTCACCAGGGCAAAGCAAAGCATTGGAATGACTTTAGTTACGAGTGATTCATCCTAGCTCATGATGTATGCATACTTCCAAGGGCAAGGCGCGAGTGACGAACACTGGCAGAATGTGCCTATATATTTTTCGATCGTGAGCGCATTCCATAGCTCTGCGAAAGAGCTTAAAAGGTCGGCCGTTAGCCCGAAAGCCATCCAAAGGTCACGGGTTTTGCGGAGAACGTGACATTTCAGTTAGTGCTGCGAATCTGCATTCTGTTTCCTCCGGGCTTTTTCCGCGTCCGCTACGACGTTCGCTACGAACGGCGGCATGATGTCGGCGAAAATTGACTGCTGTTTGCCGTGCCATCGAGTTGCCGTCGCTAGCGCTGACACTGATCATACCCAACAATTCTGAACAAAAGCATTTTTGAACTGGAGAGAGTTCATGAGCTTAATTTTTTTCCTATATTGTCAGATTTCATTGTAACAATATATCCTCAGAACTCCTGTCGGCAGGCTTGAATTTTTTTTTTTTTTGCTATTAACGTTCTTGATATCCTAAAAAGCGTTCCTCATTGGTTTTCTTCTCGATGCGAACGATGGAAACACTACAAAATATTTTGCTACAAATCGAAAAAGTGGACGATTATACCTTCAAAATTTCTATTAGTACCTTAGAGTTTTCCAACATTCAAAATTTTTGTGCAAGAATGTTGGACCTGCAGCTTAAACCTAAGCGGCCTAAATATTACCAGAGTTCTCACATCTCCCGACCACCAGAAGCGTTCTGGACAGATATATCCTGTCTTTACAAACTTCGGGGTTGCAGGGCTTCGACGCAACTGCGCTCGGCCGGCCTGTTGATTAAAAGCTAATCCATAGCGTAAAACGAGTTGCCAAAATAACCCCAGAATGGGTTAATGCCCGTATATGCGGTATTGGTCATATTCTCTATCATAGATCGCTGGGAGTTCTCATACCACCCTCTCCACATCGCCAACAGATGGAAGGATGGACAGATATTAAAGCGAAAGCTCTACTCTTCGCATTACAACTCCCAAGGACAAGTTTAGTGCGCGTTTGACCTTGGGCTGGTGCTTCATACCACGTGACTCGATGTGGAGAAACTCCGCAGCTGCGCTCGCTCTGAGCCTCGCCGATCGCTCGGAGCCTCGCCGCTGCTGTACTACGCGACCAGCGGGGGTATAACAGGTGCTTCGCTGGCGCTCGGTCACTCAGTCTCGCCATGAATGAGGCGCGCGCCGGACAGACTCTGGCGCCAAACCATACGTAACCATGTTTAACAGAGCTTTCGCTCGTATCACTAGGTGTAACAAGCGCTAGTTTTTTTTTCCAACGCGGTAGTTCTAAGGCTAATGCATTCAAAAGGAAAGTCTTCTACAGGGCATAACATAATGACAAAAGCATAAATAGGTGCCTTATTTATTAAAAACACCTTATAGGGCATCGAGTAAACTTTATCACTAACGGTATCATAACTAGTGGTGTTACAAGCTGGCAGTATATTGCTAACAAATCTCAGTGCTTTTGTCTCCTTTTTCTTTTCTTGCAGCACGAATATCTAGACTCCGAGCATGGCCACTCCAACCGTAGGCTACACAAGCGCCAGGGGTCTGGCCCAGAGCATCCGCAACCTGCTCGTGTACAAGGGAGTGCATTTCCAGGACAAGCGTTACGAGTTTGGGCCCGCGCCGGCCTACGAGAAGCAGGGCTGGGCCGCTGACAAAGCATCGCTGGGACTAGCCTTCCCGAATTTGCCTTACTACATTGAAGGAGACGTCCGACTCACGCAGACCCTCGCCATTCTACGTTACCTCGGAAAGAAGCACGGTCTTGACGCAAGGTCAGTGCCGGACAACCCTTATATAGACATGGTCTATAGGCAGTCTATAGACTTCTTATAGACTCTGTTGCCTTCCTGTACATATTTATTTTGGTCTATTCATAGTCTATAGACAAAAGTCTACTAAACGTGTATGGCCCTAAATATATAGATTGTCTATAGACTGTCTATAGGAATTGCATTGCCTATAGACTGTTTTCTAGGGTTTGTCTATAGAGCGTCTATAAACTTCATAGACAGAAGTCTATGAGCAGTCAACATGACAGCAGCGAGGAGCACTGCCATCGAGCTGCATGGTTTAACAAATGTACAACTTCTGATAACGCTTCAGATGAAGCAGTCAGGCTCAGCGTTGGTGGAGTTCGTGCATAGATGTTTTCAAGGATGAGTAGTGCCAATACACAGGAGCAAGAAAAAGGGGACGGAACTTGTCAAAGCTTCGCACACATATGGAAGCTCGAACGAATGTTGTTGATAATGATGATGATTATTATGTTTGTAGTAACCAGCCGAGGGGAGTTTGCTGCAGGGCGAAGGTGTTCCCTTTAATGGTCTTCACTGCAACACCCTCCACAAATCCCATTTTCCTCCAAAGCCCATTAGCGGCTACAGAAAGCTGGAAAAATTCTAACCATAGTCCTACTGTGGCGCTCTCCAATCCTAGACTTGGTTCCCTTTTTAATCGCGTCTAAACTGCCCCTTAGTAATGGACAATGGAGAACCAGTCATCCGACCTTTCTATAAAGTAACATACATGTTGTTCATGTCCATTTTATTCTCTTAATTCCAGGTCTGATCTCGTAATGATGCTCTCCTGCCATCTCTTACGCTTATTTCTCTTCCATCGCTCACTTTCCCTTCAAACTGCATCAATGCATGCAGCCTTGCAGGATCCTACGTAACTGCTGAACCTCAGGGTCACTCTTCAAATTGCATTGCTCTTCCCCGTCCGTTGTTGACTGGTGCAGGACTGAGCGGGATGCCATAGAGCTGTCGGTTCTGGAGCAGCAGGCACACGATCTGCAGTGGCTCCTCGTGCTGACCTCCATGAATCCTAACACGACCCAGGCCCGCGAGTCGCACGAAAAGAAGTTGGCCGACTGCCTGAACCAGTGGCAGAAGCACCTGAAGACGCGCAAGTGGGCCCTCGGAGACTCGCTCACCTACGTGGACTTCCTGTTGTACGAGGCGTTTGACTGGAACCGCCACTACGCTCCCGGGATGTTCGAGGGGCGTCCCGAGATCCTGGACTACTTGAAGAGGTTCGAGGAGCTTCCCAAGCTGAAGGAGTACTTCGCTTCGGACAAATACACCAAGTGGCCCATCATGGCCCCGTACATGTTCTGGGGACACTAGTAAACACAACCACACCCATCAAGCCTCATGACATTGCCGGGAGGGAACTTTAAGTTTTATACAATAAAATTATTCTCTCCCTATGTCGTCAAGACCAGTTTGGAGTTAGCACTGTCTCCATAGTGCTACTCTCATATGCAAAGTTCGAAGTAACACTCTCCTCAACCCATAATGCCCTACAACTTTGGATGGCGTGACACAGCTCACTGTCCCAACTGTCCAGACATCAGGGCAGACAAACAACACACTATCTACTGATTTAACACTGCCATTACATCTCCTTATTTCCCATACCCCCTCCCCCTTCCTTTCTGGAGTGCCGGGCTTCAGCTACAGTGGCGGATCAAGCGCTCTTCTTCACTGTTATTGTTGAGACTGAAGGAATGATGAGAAGGAAAGTGCACGGGCCTGCCCACTGTCTTGAGCTGAGACACAATCGCTGCCACGTGCAGACAGAGGATAGTGGAAATATGTGAGTTAAAATATGCATAATTAAATATATATGGGTAAGTGTCAATTAAAGGTTCACTGCACGATACCCAGTGAAAAAAATGGCTGAGGCTTAGCTTAGTTTAAGCCTAGTCAGATGCGAAGCATATTGTCGCCGAGTTGCATATCGAGCACGCCGCTTGGCTAGACGTTCTTCACGCTCTTCATCAGTCTCTGTAGCACGCCGCAACTTTTGCTTCTCATTCCAACGAGCAGCCCTGTCTCCAGGAGGCATCTCTATCCCGTGTACACCTAGCAGAGGCAGGCGCACCCCCTTGTATACCGCCGCTCCAGCATCACGTGTTCACTACAGCGCACCTAGCGGCAGAAGCAGGAAACGCATTGGTCGCGACGCCTCGCGCGACGGCGCGAGCTGGGGCCCCGTTTCTCCTATGTCGTTACGTCACGCATCACGTGGTCCTCCTTGGTCGCGACGCCTCGCGCGACGGCGCGAGCTGGGCCCCGTTTCTCCTATGTCGTTACGTCACGCATCATGTGGTCCTCCTTGGTCGCGACGCCTCGCGCGCCGGCGAGCTGGGCCCCCGTTTCTCATCTGCTGTGACGTCACGCACCACGTGGTCATTCTTGGTCACGACGCCTCGCGCGACGGCGCAAGTTGGGCCAATGGTTGGGCCCCCGTTTTTCATCTGCTGTGACGTCAGGCATCACGTGGTATGACATGGAGGTCACGAAAGGTCAATGGTAACGACACCGCCGCGCTCGAGAAGCTGGGTTGGGCTATTTTAGTATGCTTCGCATAAAAAAAAATTGGCAGTGGTTTAGCTCTGGTTAAACCTGGAGGATTGCGAAAGCAACGAGGAGAGAGAGAGGGAGAGAGGCGACGGAGAGCACGCGGCAGCGGCGGCGGCTCCGGCACGCTAGCTATGCGCTGCTACTGCGCGTGCGCAACTGGCGAGCGCGGCGGCGGCACCTCTGCCGCGCAGCGACGGCGGCGGCGCGCCAGCTGTGCGCCGTGTGACGTCACCACTCCTCGCGCATACGCAGTATGGCCTTTCGTCAGCTCCGCGAAATGGCTCGGCGACTTGCGTAGTGTTGCTTTCGCAACAAAACATTAGCCAGTCGCGAATGGTACTTGTAGCGTAGACTTTGTCATAACAAGCTTTTTTTCCCCAGTTATTGATGGTTATTCATGCTATTCCCCCTCTCTATCTTATAATTTGATAAATTGCCGTGACATTTGCCTCACAGAGTCGATACGAAGGGACGCGTAGTGCTGATTAGTGTGCTCTCAGCATTATAGGCTGCTCTAACTGTGTTGAAACTTGGCTCACTTGGCGAGGGTGGTTGTAATGAGGCAGTGAGAAGAATGCGTTGACCTCAACGACATCAGCGCCTTGGAAACAGGCACCTCTTATTCCCTGTCGTATAATCTCGGCGGCAGCCACTGCTCCAACACGAGTATAAAGGACGCAATAGCGGAAACAAGCGGCGCAGTTCGTCGATCTCTGGCAGCATCGCATCACTGTTCGTGTAAATCAGTAAGAATATGAGTGCTTTTTTAACTTTTTGACTTCCTTTTAGTCTTTAATAGAGCATAGAGAAAATTTCAGGAGTATGTCTGCTCCGTTGTACCTTCGCAATATATACGTGAGCTCAGACGGCTTAGACTTGAGGTTTAGTATTATTCTGGCAAACTTGGCTTATGGACATCCTATGGACATCTGTTCATTAGCGTCATCTGGGGCTCATTGGTAGCGACGCCATGGACGCCTATCATTGACTGCGGATTACGCAATAATTGTTGTATATGTTAGTGCGACAGCATTAAAGTAAGCCTCATTTGAGAAAAAAAAATGCGTAGTCGGCCACGTAATTCTCAAGACCGGAAGTGACGTCAACAGACCAGAAGGGATTACTATGCATTACTATGTTTCTCGCTGTATCTTGGTTGCGACCATGTCGCCCCCTCCAGATAATTCAAGGAAACATCTAACCCACAGCGAGATGACCCGACGAGATGCCTGGTTGTGTGCAGACAGACGTAAGGGTCGGCAAACACGACCACGAAAGGATGACACAAAACTCGATATGCAGGCATCAACGTGTTATCGCATTGCCAACACATAATGTAATTAGGTATCCTTCTGAATTTTTTTTCTAATAGAAGGTCATGACCGGTCGCTGTGATCCACACTTGCTCCCTGATGCAAATGCGCTGCATATAGTTAGCACAGGTTCTAGAAGTGTTTTCGTACAACCGCACTTTAGTGTGAAAGTAAAGAGTGCCTTTCTTATTTGGCTGTGTAGTTTCACCTCAGTGTTCATTCAGTTGTCAGTGGTATGTAGAATAAAGCGTTTGTTTTGTACAGCTCAATTCCGGATGAAAATCTAAACCAACCAAGCAGTTTGGTTTGGTTTATGTGCTTTAACGTCCGTAGTGAAGGGCTCCGGAAATTTCTACCACCTGGGGTTCTTTAACGTGCACCAGGTCATTCTTGGATCTTGGTTAAAAGAAAAATGGAAGAATGGTTTATTTGGGATGGCTTATCACGAAACACTGCTTATCCTCTTCTTATCGCTATCTTGTTGATTTGTATGCATTCTGCTTTTTAAATTGCTCGATATCAGATAGCTACAGGTCAGTGAAGGTAGTCTCCAAGCACGGCACTGTATTACGTTTGTTTCGAGTGAAACTGCAGACTGCGAGTTGGCGTAGTTCTATTATTTCAGTCAGCATCCAATAGACCAGACAAACAAGAAGTTGGCAACACTACATCTTCCTGTCCGGTTATTGTTTTGCTGCTGCATGCTGGTTGGAGTTAATGTCCCTTGAGTTATTCCAACTTTTTTATATACATTACGATGAAATCAGAGTAGGAAAATGAGGGTCACCTACCTTCAGTTTATCTGAGACGAATGAAATGTATAAGAATTGGTGTGCTAATTTAAGTGATTGATCAGAGTAACTATTGCTGAACGCAAGGTCCTGGGATCGAATCTCGACCGTGGCGGCTGCCTTTCGATGGAAGCGAAATGGAAAATCGTCCGCGTACTGTGCAATTAGAAAGCTATAGCATAGCGCGATACGCGATCCGCTACCGTAAACCGCTTCCGCGGGTCGCCAATGCGCATGCGCAGATCGCCCGGAGAGCACCAGATGGCGCTAGGTGCCGGCAAGCTGCGAGCCCACCTGCCGCGCAGGAACCAATCAGAACGTGCGCACTGATGACGCGCTGTAGCTGATCACAGTAGCGGATCACGCTATGCTATAAGGCTCTATTAAACAGGAGCCCTCCATTGTGCCGTCCATCGTAGTTCACGTTAAGCTTCAGCACGTCAAACGTCAGTCGCGTTGTGAATCACTCATGCCATTCCCGAAACTCTAAATCTGTGTAAGGTAAAAAGAATCCACCTCCTTACTTTTCGAGACCTTTTTCATCTTCAGGGGAGTCGGCAATAAACAAATAAGAAGTAGACCCTCCAGACTGGATACCTTTTGCAAAGATGGTACCTTTCTGTAACGTTATTCTCTAATACGTCTGCTGAAAAATCAGCGTCTCTTTATCGCGGAAATATCGGTATGGCACTGAATGACACATCATGCTTTGTATTTGAATGACACGTAAGTAACGCGGTGAGAATCTTATAAAAAGTTTAATGCGGAGATGTTGACAGATGAACGTGTCTTCGGTCTGCTGAGCAAGTTCATGCTTGTCTTTTTCTGTAACAAACATGTTTCTCTGTCTGCATAGCCGCATTCCCTTCAAGAATTTTTTCACACCATTCCTCCTGCGCATTCAATGCGCCAAGATACAGTTCGTTGTCTTATTGTTTCGCCTCATGGCGCGCCTGCAGCTGTAGGTAGCAGGAAAATCCAGTTCTTGGCTACACCAACGCGAGAGGGCTGGCCCAGAGCATCCGCAACCTGCTTGTGTACAAAGGGGTCCAGTTTGAGGAGAAGCAGTACAAGACTGGTCCGGCGCCCGGCTTTGAGAAGATCGGCTGGGCCCAGGACAAGTTCAGCCTGGGCCTGCAGTTCCCTAATTTGCCCTACTATTCGGATGGCGAGGTGAACTTGACGCAGAGCGTCGCCATCTTGCGCTACCTGGGGAGGAAGTACGACTTGACTTCCAAGTGAGTCTTGTGAAGATCGGTGTTGCTTAGTGCGGTTCGCAAGGTTGATTTGGTTCCCGTGCCTGGAGTATTATGAATTTTAAACCCAGTCCTGCGGCAGCATATCCAGTGTTGTCGGTAACGCGTTACCGGTAACGCGTTACTTTTTTCGGTAACTTAGTAACGTACTCGTTACCATTTCGGAACTGTAACGGGTAACGTACTTGCGTTAACATTTTCCGGTAACGTGATGTGTCATGTTACTAGTTACTTTTTTATTTCAATTGTCCCCCTCCGCCTCTTTTTCAGAAAAAAAAAAACGCCGAAATTGGTGTTGCAAATAAACAAAACCTACGGGTGCTCTCGACGACGCACTCAACTAAAAAAAAAAAAGCACGAACACCGTGGGCCAAATGTGGCCTCATTCGTGTCCCTCTCGCGAGGTGGCGTTATCGACGCTGTTGGCCCGGTCTGGCCGGTCTCTCGTCACACGAACTATCGCTATCAGATGAGCGCGCCGTGTTTCAAGCCACTTTACGCCGGTAATTCCTGTTTAGCGAAGATATTTCCAAGATAGGGCACAAATATTATTCTGAATGTGCAACTACAGTGGCATTAAGGCTGCGCGAACGGTCCTGGGCGGCAGAGATGCGATCGGGATGTCTGAATCATTAGCTATTTCGATGAGACATCTGGATCTTGGTCGGGTATAGTTTTTTTGTTTCATTTACCTCCTTACAATCTAAATGACTCTTTGCTTACGGTGGGCCACGAAACGGTAGATGAGTCGCATGTTGCCGAAAATATCGAAACCTATGGCCATATATGTACGATTGGTTTGAAGCAAGATAGTCAAAGATGCATATGTGCCTTTTAAAGGGAGATGCAGCAATACCACAGTGAAACTTCAACGTTATTAAGGTCATAAAACGCGAAAAATGACGGTAATAGCAGAGGTCAGATTGAAAGTAGTTTATTCAGTTCATATAAGAAAAAAAAAACATATACATCTTAATGGGAGCCACTTTTAATGGGCCAAACAGTTACAAGAGACGTGCTTTTTTGTTTGCAACAGCCACCTTCTCCTTGCTCTCTAAACGGTGATTAACATCTCTAGGGAAAAAGTGCATTCTTGTAGCAATAACAAAGTTCAGTATCTAACAAGTGAATGCCGACATGTGTTCAGCACAACCCAAGCGAGCAAGGCTGCACTTGTCTAGCTCTTCCAGCACTTTCCAGAAAATGTTTGCAGGCGTGGCGATGGTCAGTGTGAATTGCGGTCGCACATTACGTAGAACGCTTATCTTGCCTTGGTTTGGGAGCAGACAGGTCGACAGCTCGGCCGCACCGACTCACGGACGCATAGCTCGGGTGCACCGACGCTGTTGCGCTTCTGTGTTGAGTTGCAGCCGGAGCCAACGCCGCACGAGCTACGTCGCTCGAAACGCACTTATATAAATGTGGCAAGCACACAGAGGAGCAGCGGCCAACTTGCAGCGCAGTTTAACACCAACAAAAAAACGCCTGGCAGAAAAACGCTTCGCTGTAATCTTCGCTGACATGGTCAGCGTGGCTACTCTTCCTTCATGCTCTGCCAATTGACCTTGGCTCTGCCAAGAAGCCGGTCAAACATAGAGTTCATGCTTTGGTAGCATATACAGTAACTCTAGTCAAACAGCGACGAGAGCGCCCCGCTCGGCGGTACAGGCAAGGGTGACATCCGCGGCGTCGGAGTTTGCAAACTGGAAAAGTAATCTAGTAACGTTGCTAGTTGTATCCGACTATAAGAAGAACCAACAACATTGGGCTACTTTTTATGGTGCATTTGTTGTGCCACAAACACTGATGAGTACAAAAGGTTATGGCAGTTATGGCAACATAGTAAGAGCTAAAGCGAAGCGAGAGAGAGGGAAACTTTACTTTAAGAAAGACTGGCGTCGCGAAAAGGTGTAGTTGGTGTAATCCTCCCATCTCTATGGTGGGCCGGCAGTACGCTCAAAGCGGCGTTCAAATCACGCGCGCCGGCATGTCATGTGGTCAGAGAAAGACAGAAACAGAAGCTTTGCCCTCTTAGGGCAAAGGGGCAAAGCTTCTCCATTTCCTCGCCAACCTCCTAGGGCAAAGCTCTGCTGCCACTTCCACTGTTTTTTCCGGATATACAAAAATATAACAGTTCTAAAGGCTCGTGATAAGATGAGTCATATTTTTCATCCCAAGATTACGCCTTTCGGCTGTTTTGTTTCTCATTTCTGCCTGTACTTCTGCCCCGTTTCCCGCGTGCGATCACCACACATATTACAGAATTTGTAACGTAATATTCGTGCACCTTTGGGGTCACACTTTTTGTTCAGTCCGAAATTTAAGGTTTCTGAAAATAAACTTTACGAAGTTGTACATTCTAATTTTGAAACCTCACTAGCGCCGCTATACTGGCGCACTATTAAAATACTCAGTGCGACGATTCTTGCAGGCTCGGGGCCATCGTCGTTTTCGGTACCTTCACGGGCGAGCAAGGTGAAATTGTTCTTTCGTCTTTTTCGCTGCAAAACATATCCACGCAATCGAGATACTTTCATTCGATAAGGCGCTGCGATTGTTAAGGTCGCCGCCATGGACCCTAGCCAGCTGCCACACTCGCATACGGGCGGCGTGCGGCCCATGAACGTCGAGGGACGGTTCGGCAACGAAAGGGCCCGACTGTCCGGAGAGTTCACTGACGCCGACCGCGCTTGGCGAAAGAAATGGCTCGAAGACCAGCATCTGTCACCCAACGAGCCGCGAAAGGTGCCCGAGTTGGAAAGATCCCTGAAGAACCCGTTCCGCCGATTCTACCGTTACCCGATGGACGCTCTGTTCGGCCGTCTCGAGCCGGTACTGGGTTCGCTCTGGGCTCCCACCTTGCGTTGGGTCATTCCCAAGGTATTTTTCCTGTACGTCGGCGGCCTTGTCCTGGTGTACAACTACAAGTACAACCAGCACACCTGGCAGCGCCACAGCGGATTAGTGGTGCGGTCGTCGAGATCAGCTGTGTACCCCGGAGACCCCGAGTGGCCCAAACCGACCGACAGGACCAAGCCTTCGGATTACGCAGACTACGGCTTCAAGAATAGGGAGGCCCTGCGCGATCGCGTCTAACCAACGTCCTATTCAGTCTCGTCATGTCAAGCGATGGAGAAAGATTGCTAGAATAAATGCTAGTTGAGTGTCCATCTCACTGTGCTTTATCTTTTGAGGGCAGCTCGGGGAGAACCAGCCACACTACGCACCGGCGAGTGGAGACTTCACGCCGGGATCCGACGAAGCTAACCATAACTTTAGAGATTAGCTTCACAAATATAACGCGTCGAGGAGTGCAAAAGGCAGACATTCAGTGCATCCTTGCAATTGTGGCAGACGCGTCAAAGAAAATGCACGGAGGTGCTGCGCTTTCGCTTTGCCATTGTTAGCATTATAATTAGTACCAAGGCACTCAAAACCTATTGGCAACATTGCAAGGTGAATGGCGACAACCAGAAAAGTCCCATTCGGTGCACAGATTTCATGGAAAGTTTGACTGTGTAAAAAGAAATACAATGCAAGGCTGTGTATAGACAAATTTGCTTTATTGTAGAAGTGTAATGCTTACAGAAGTAAACAAACTTTACCGAAAGAAAAATTTGTTCTAAAAGTAAAGGTGGTGGGGCAAAAATGTGCTCTTCTAACCAACTAAACAAGAACAAGGCAGGCTATTTTGTTTTTCTGCATATCAGTGTGTCAGATAAGCACTTCCATGCAATGCTTGTAAAACGATGTTGCAAAACTGTGCAATTCAAGGTGTGCAGGCATTGCAAGCTAACCGAAAGGAGACTTTTAAAGGGTTCCATATAAAAGCAATGGTAAAACCCATGGCAGTCGCATGTTTAATACCTATCTTCAAGAAAATAATACATACAAAGCTAAAGTAGATGCTGCCTTTGTTTTGAACTGACTTGGAATAGGCTGCAGTCGAGTCTGCATAGCCATGCAACAAAACTCTAAAGAAAAAAAAAGGCCATCATCAAGCTAATGTGAGCTTGTCGAGAGTATACAAAGATTGTTTCTTGCTTGTTTCTCCACAGTGTAGTACACACAAGACATGCTCACGCACATGGACGCAATATATATAATATTTATATATATAATATGTATATATTTATGTACAGAGGAGGCATTAAATTACACGCAAACAAGCTTTTCCTTTTCGCTAGAATGCTTCGTTATGCTGAGAAAAAAAACAAACACAAGATGTACATGAACAATGTAAAAATGGAGGTTGGCAAGGAATCTCGCAAGCGAAGCGGACAATGCCACACATAATGCACAAAATCACCACGACGGGAGCAGGACAGAAATTCGCCACAAATGGCGGCGGCACAGAGCAAGCTGCAAACGGCATTTTGCACAACTCTCACAAATAAACACAAACACTGTGCAGCTGTAAAGGGTATCATATATCCCGTACAAAATACTTAAAAAAAAAAGGAAGCAGCTAACCACAGTTCCGCAACGCAAATGTGGGCACGCAGCCGCTTCTGTTGGCTATCCTTGCAGTTCTAGAGAGACGGAGATTCATTGCGGCGCTATGCAAATACAGCATGCATGCACGCACACACACGTGGGCGTACATGCGTTTACTCTTTCACTGCTTGGTACTTTCTTGATGGCTTGTCCTACGACACCCTACAAGGTTCTCAGTACAATGAAACCTCGTTATAGTAGCAATAAGAGTTCCAGCTGAAGCCACTATACTGACAGGCACGAGAAGTGCCCAGTTTGTGGCATAGGACTTTGTTGTTTTTTTTGTGCACCCAACTACAAGGAGGTTTCACTGTGCTTTACGAGGTTTCATTATGTCTACGGCACACACAGAAAATGCCAAAATAATAACGAGAAGCACACCACTTAAAACATCTTCGGACAAGGTAATACTGGCGATCAAACAGGCACGCTTGCGAGCAGGAGTGAGTAATGTGAAGAATTATGCTTCTTATCTGTGTTCTTCTAGGACATGGCAATTATGCGAACACTGCTAGACTAAAACTGACAAACTTGAGGCACAAGAGCGGGTTGCTGTACATCACTTAAAAAAACTTGGCTGCCATAGGCAGGTCAATGCTTTCAGCTCTTGTACAACACCAGAAAAGGAAAGAAGAAAAAAAAAGTCTCATGCCATCAACTTCGAGCACTAACTTTCCAGCGGTGATGGCTGGCGTGATGATAAAAATGCACGCAATGATTAAAACTGGCATCTTTGCTACGCTCTGGTTCCCGCTGACACCGGCCTTCCGCTTTGCCAGTATGAATTGTTACGCAAGACGCTTCCGGCTTCCAGCTCGAAATAATCGTTGAAACTGTTTTCTGGCAGCAAACGCAGCCTGCGGTGGCTTGCCGACACAGCAAGGCCAACTTGAGCACAGAGTTGTTGGAAAAGGAAAAACTGGCAGTTTGAGGTGGGGCAGCATCTGGAGAGCATTTGGTGGCATCCGAGAACAAAGTGACCTGACCCCCCCCCCAGTGCAACCTTGAAAACCATATAAAAAAAAAAAGAATCCGGCACACAAACTGAAGGTGCTGAAGCTAAAACAGAAGTGTTCAAAATGGGGCAAGCATTTGCACTAAGTCACAAAAACTAACATATTACCCCCCTTTCGTTTTTTCCGGCACAAAATGGCACCGTGGCCAGTTTGGTCATTGTAAAGCTTTCAAACTAAGCGAAGCCACAGCGCAAATTACAAGGAAAAAAAAAAGAAAAGTAGCTCAGCGTGCAATTAAAAGCAAAAATGACTAGCAAAAAAAGCAACTCACTCCCATCAGTTTTCAGACATGGGTCAGCCTCGTCAAGCTTTGGTGGCAGTTCAACACAGCCCACAGAAAACGTGCATGCTAGAGTGCTTTGCTCTTGTATTAGAAACAAAGAGAAGCTTTCCGATAAAAGTATATAAACCGTACAAGCCGAGCAAGCTTCCAAAAGTTTTTTTTTTTAGAGGAAAGCTTGCCAAAGAACAGAGCTCACACGCAGATACGCATGCTTCCTTGACGCACAAAAATAGTGGCTGGCGTAGGCTTTGGCTATTTCAGGAACAAAGTACAAATGTGTAGAGAAATAACTAAGGAACACAAACAGGCAGAGCTACGCCAAAGGATTCAAGCCAAAGCAACATGTAAGATGAACAGATTAGTGCCTGCCTTCCCAGAAAAAGACCCGTTTTCCACATCTTGTGTGCACCCATGTTCACACCGGGGAACGTGCAGAAAATAGTCACTTGGCATCATGCCCGAAACAAATAACTAAAAGTACATCAAGTCCTGCTGCTTATACAGAAGCAACATAAAGCTTTCTCACATAAAAACTTTTTCTACTGCAGCCTTGCTAAGAAACTGCCCAAACAGTAGCGTCAAGGCCTCAGTTCACACATACACGCCTTTCCAAGTATACTGCTTGTTGTGCGTTGGCAAGGTGAATGCTTAACTGTTGTGATTACATGCTCGCAAACAGTAGTGTTCCTCCCCCAGTTTGCAACGTTCCAAAAAGCATGTTTTGACACAGCTAAGGAAGCAATGGAAAGGCGATAAGTTGTGCGAAGAAAAGACACAAGCTGCTCACTGTGTTTGCATGCTATTACACTGCCAAAGGTTCGAAACAGAAAAAGTTACAAAAAGCCTGCACACAACGCAGTAACACCTGCTTTAATTAAGGCAGTAAATGTAAACACACATCAGTTTTACACCAGGGTCTCCACCAGAAGAAAGCCGGATAATAATTGGGGGCTTTCAGCTAAACGATAGAGGATTCAAAACTTCGAACAAGCATTGCAGTACTCCTGTCACAGGGGAGAATTTTACTTCATGTGAAGTGAATGAGATTTTGTACATCGAATGTCATTTGCCTTCTTTCTGTGGTGCTATGTGGTAAAAAATAATGTCCTTCGACGATGGTAGCAATGGAAATCGGAGGACAGTATACTACTACGAATGAAGAAAGAAGAAAGCACCTAACGAAGAACTTTTTTCTTTGACGTTTGTCAGATTACACTTTTGAGATGTTTATTTTCATTCCTGACCGAGTGCAGTAAATACGCATTCATTTCAGAACTGAATGCAAGTGAGTTCGCAAAACTCGTTCGATCGTGAATATTATTTGGACCAAATGTGATTAAACAATCACGTGCAGCAGCCAATTAATGATATTACAAGCTAGTGCCATTCAATTCAAATAACAATTTTCCACTCTGACAGGAGCGCAACTTTGTGGAGGAAAATAGTAAACTGCATGCGGGCTGTGAATCCATGAACACTGCTATTCTTGCACGGAAGGCTCACCGAAAGCAGCAATAGCCTGGCTCAAAAAAAAAGAGGCAAAAACAAAATGTTAGTCACGGGAATAAACACTCGGGTTGGGTGATGAAACAAGTTCCATTACCAATAATGGTATTTGTGACAGGCGCACAGCTACCAATGATCATGACCACAGATGGCACTCTTCTGCAGAAGTTTGCTGCTATTTTTGGTACTAGCTTTGCTTCTCAGAGAAGCACACAGCGTTACAACAATTGCTGACCCCCAGCCGTTTTGCTTTCTTCCTTTGGTGTCTTTTGAGGCTGTGAAGCTTTTTATTTTGAAACAATACCCGTCTCATAACTATAAAGCTCTGATCATTTCACTTCTTAGCGAACGGCATATGGTTCACAGCCCAAAACTATCCAAGAATGTATCCTGGTTGCTTTTTTTTCAGGAAGCCGTGAGCCATGGTTAGAAGTACTAAAAAGAATGAAGTAACCTTGCAAACTGATTACGCCAAACCACGACAGAAAAGATAAAACGTGCAAGTTCCATACAACCTAGTAGTTCCCCACTTCTGCACACAACTTGGGGAATGCCTCCACAGTCCCAGTCTAACAGCAGTTGCAGAAACAGAAAATTCACTGGCTGTTCCCCACTAGCATACAGCTATAAAGACAAGCATGTAAAACAGCATGGCAGGTGTGCCTCTTTATAAAATGTATCTCTGTCTGTAAACAAACCTTGAATAATATTTACAGACTCAACCATCCACATGAACCAAGCATTCACTGAAAATGAGAATGAAACCACAAAAAAGCTGCTCTGATCATAGTCGCGGAGACTCTGAAGCAAACGAAAGCTTTCACCCAGAAAGTCTTCTTCGACAAAGCCTGTTCTTCCCGTCAAGGATGACAGAAAACAGGCGAATATACAGTAACGAGGCAGAGCCACGAGGAGTACAGAAACAAAAATTTGGCCGCCACAAGATATGTGCGAAACTGGTGAAAGGGGGCAGCACGGAAAAAGGACCACATGCTGCAAGATGTATACGTGTGCATTCCAAGAGGTTGACCTCATACTTTTGTTACCAGTGCCTCTGAACGCTCCCCATGAAAAAGGCTCCCGCGAAAGCTGGAGAGTTTATCACGAGAATGCAAGTTTGGCTGCGTACACAAGGACAGTGAACAACGTACGACCAAAATACATGCTCAATAATGTACTGTAAAATGTGAAGCTTTTAGCGCTGCTTGACCGCTGCCTTGTGTTACACACTTACATGTTGAAAACTGAACAGCACAGTGTGAAAAAAAATTAAAATTAAAATATGCAGCTTCACCCTGCCAAGAAGGTTGGGGCCCGCTAAACACTTACTTCAACCGTAAGATGGGGCCCATTAAAACAAACCCTGTGGGAACAGATGGTGCTAGCTTTCAACCAAGTTATTATGTCATTGCACAAACTCACCAGTACCAAACTCTCTTGCCAACGCGGCATGGGACTCATCGCCAGTGGGCCTGTGTCACCTACCCAGATCGTAGCAGCTCACTGAAATCTCTTCCAAAGATGGAATAGGAGTGCATGACACACAGCTTGGAGGTGAACACTGCGCCAGCACTGGCAGACTTATATTAGACGGCAAACAAATTATTGTGCGTGCCGGTTCAATGAAGCTTTCTTGAAAGGAAAGCTCAGCTTGACCCAACCACTGTCACAGCAAATGTGGAGATAGTTACGAGTGTACAATCTGCCAGGATTGTACATCTCTCTCTCTAAAACTAGCACCCGTCCTAGCAGAGCCGCTAGCTGCATGTCTTCCTTGCCCATGGCACACTTGGCAGTCCCCATCACCTCACCAGCTCAGCAGTGGCCACAAAAAGGCTTTGTCATGCAACACATGAAAAACCCCCATTTCCAACTGTTGATGAGCTGCAGAGACCATCGCTCCACTACAGCCAAGCAACGTGGTACCTCTACAGGGATGATAAGATAGACAACACTACCGTCAACATGACAGTCTCGGCCCAAAACTAGCATCGATGGCCAGCTTTTTAAAGCTGAGCGACGATGTGCCAGATTGCAATCTGTTCTCCTAGAATCATCTCTGGATTATCCCCTTCCCTCCCTCGTCCCCAACTCCAACTCACTAAACATGCACACACGCACACGACAACCTTCACAGCTGAGGAGCATCCTACAGATAAGGCTCGCACACAAGTTGCCGGAGAAGAAGCTGGCTGCACCACCACACGAGGAAAAAGCCTACGGTTTTCCGCCTGCACGCGTCGCAAGAGAGCGCCACCGAGGGAAACAAAGATCGAAGAGGCCACGGCCTCAGACCTTCATCTCCCAGATGAGCACTAGGGCATCGCCGCTGGGTGAGGTAGCCAGGTGATCGCCAGCCGCCCTGCGCCAGTTCACATAGCCGCAGCCACCCGTCAGGGTGAGCAGGGTTTTGCTCTGGGGGCCACCGTCTGCGCCACCTGCATGGTGTGCCCCCCGCGACGATGCGGGAGGGCCCCGCCGTGGCTGCCGCATGGTGCCGTAAGCTGGTCCCTCCACTGACGACAGTGATGGAGATGGTGAAGATGCGAATGACGACTTGGGCCCGGCGTCTGACGAAGATGATGAGGTGCCAGCCGCTGCTTGGATCACAGCGGTGCAGGTTGCCGCCGGAGGTTGGGTCGCAGCGTTGGCATTGTGTGGGTCGCAGGTGGCTGCGGAGGAGTCCGAGTCTCCCGACACCTCCATGGTTGAGAGGTCCCAAGAGCGGGGCCGTCCGGGACGGTGTGATCTGCGATGGAAGTACAACTAGCATGTTTGCGTGCTGCCACCAGTGTTGCAAATTTGCAAACTGAATTCCACAAGGTTCTGCGCAATTATTTTATTGTGTACTGTTTTTCTGTCGCATCTTGATGATATGAATCTCAAGGCATTGCCAAGAATATTCCTATCGCCTGAAATTCGTGTACCTTCAAAAACGAACAAAACCCACATGCCCAAGCACAAGAAATAAATTCACAGAAATCTGATAACAGCTGATGGGATTTATTTACAGTTGCAGACCATGGAGCACTGGAGGCGACTGGTAATAGTGACACTAGCAATGTGCATGCAGTGCTTCGTGCTCACAAATGAGTTGACAGGCTGCGCATTCCTATCGTCCGTAGTGGCACAGGAGAGTGTTCAGAACAGCCGAAATTGTGCACATTGTACACAGTGCACTTACAGCTGGGGAATTTCAAAGATTGGTATCAAGCCAAAATTCGTATCTACTGTGATCACACCACAGAGACTACTGTATTAATGAAGACCACAAGACAAGATATGCTTGCTCAAATCACATAACAACTGAGCGGCTCAATCCCTATACACAGGCCCAGCCATTTCCTGCTATTTTTACACTGCCACACTGCTGTGCCTCGTGGCTTCTCTGCCTCTGCACAGGATTGCAGTGATACTTGTTGGAACAATCACTGCAGTCAATGAAGCAGAGATACATTGCTGACTGATGATATAAAAGCTGCCTGTGGTATAACAAAGTCATAAACCAAGGCGAACCACGGCAACACCAGTCTCTGCAAGACATTTTTAGCAGCTGATGGTCCTTGTATGGGCCAAGTTGTGAAAATCCCTTTCTGGACCGCACCACCAAACGGATAACACAGCGAGTATTCAATCCAGTATACAAAAAAAAGAAAAAAAAAGAAAGGAAGAGGTCAGAGAGAACACGCCTGAATTCACATCAAACGCCATAAGCACAGGCTCTGAAGTCAGTGAGCAATGCATGAAATCATCTCTGGTGTGGTTCCCGAACATGCCATTCCTCTCTCACCTGCGCCCCAGGGTGGCAAAGTGGAAGTGCATGAGCTCGGGGTCACTGCGGTTGAGCTGCTCGTGGCTCTCGTAGTCCTGCACGTTCATGAGGTCGGCGTACAGGCCGTACACCTCGCTACGGCTCGCCTCGGGGCTGCTGCCGCTGTCGTTGCCACTGTCAGTGCTGACGCCACCCGCGCTGCTCAGGGTCAGCCCACTGCTGCCAGCACTGCCCCGCGCACACAGAGACAGGCCGCGTGGGAGCGTCTTGGCGCCCGACATGTGCACATTCTCCGTGGCTGTGCGGCGCAGGGCTGAGAATGCAAACGCGGCATTTGTCAGCATGTCCCGACGCCATAGCAGCACAACATGGCAGATAAAAACAGATTCTCCTCATAATGTGCTCATTTCCACACAGACAGACTCTGCTAACACACAGCATGTGCTTCTGAGCACGAAGGCAAAAGTCTTCCACTTCTGTTGGCAACCACAGCAACTTGAAATAGGGGTCAAAGGGTATTGTTGCTACAAACGGTGAGTCCCTGTCTCCTCGTCCCTACTGTCACCAAGCGTGCAGAAGAGCAACATACATGTCGTCTATCTGCCAGACGATGAACGTAGGAAGAAAGACGACTGACCAAAGAAGCCTCAAAATTTGCGGCAGTGTTTTCTGTTTGAGAATCGAGCATCGTTAAAATACACAACACAGTAAAAATGTATTTTCAATAGTGACAGTGTGATACTTTCTGTGATACCTAATACCAATACACAAAATGTATCGAAAAATAGCACTGAAGATACATATATCTTCAAGTGCACAACGCAACTGATTGTTGCCAAAAATTGCACAGCTTCATCCATGCAAGACATCAACACCATGCAAGAGAAAGTGCCTTGTCCAGATGACTGAAATTTCTTGTATGGCAGTAGAAGACGAGACCAAGAAATCTACATGACAAACTCAGCTCACTTCTGCGTAATTGCATGCTCTTTTTTTTGTTATTAAATTTGAGCACAAAAAAAATAAACTGAGACGGCAGGTGCTCCCAGCAATGGGCCTTATGGGGCCCAGGTTGCTATTCCCGAACGACCAATCATTAATTTAACTGCCACCAGCCCCGGTGGGCAGTTTGCTCACTATCCAGTGGCCTTATTGTGAGGACACTGCAAGGCCACGTGGCCTAGGGAGGCCCACCTGCCTCCTAGGTTGCTCTCTGGGCACCACCGGCCAGAGTCGTGCTCGTGACTTTTTTTTGTTTACAATGCTGATGCCGACAACACCAACAATGGATTTCCTGACAACGGGGCCTTTAGCGCCATCGCTGTAAAAATCCCGCCTCGACTCTCCTCCTCCCATTCATGCATACAGGTGCCTCAACAGCAAGCTCCCATCCAGGCAGTGGCGCACAGAGAACACTGCTCACCCCTTGTCCCCAGCTTGTGACTGGCCGGCGTTGAGGGCAGCACGGAATCAGACTTCTGCTTCGGCACGCCACTGGTGCTGGCTGCATCCAGCTCCGCCTCCTCAGCTGCAGCCTCTTCCCCTTCCCCATCCTTCACCGCTTTGCCCAGCTCCTCCTCTTCTTCTTCGCCTTCCTCTGGCAGCTGCTCCGTGCCTGCCTCCTCGGGTGCAACTGAGCCCTGCGAGTGCGTTAGCTGGTGTCAGTGTACAGTCTAAATGCCAACACACCATGAAATAAATGCAAAGGTAACATAAATTTGGCACGGCACAATAGTGCGTCTCTGTGAGCACCATCTGTACTTTCAATGATCGAAACACACCAAGAAGGGTCCTTTTTGGCAGCACGGGAAAACACGGAGCAAGACAACAGGGGCAATGCACAAATTATATGGTTGCTGGAGACAAAGTGACATGTATTTTGTGCAGTTTCCTGAAATAAACTATTGTTGAAAGTTAGTGTCGTCCCATTGTCGAGCTCTGTGTTGTCCCATACTGCCAGACAGGACAAGCTTTATGCCAGTATGAACCAATGAGCCCAGCATAAAGTTTTGCACCACCTTCACTTATAACAGCCAACGCTGTAAAAAACCAGCGCAGCAGCAGATGAAACAACCACTGGCACTAGCGACAGACATGCTAGTCAAGAGGGGGCCAGGGGGCGTCGTCCACTGACCCTGTTGTGCTGCTGGGCTCTGCTGGACGAGCGACGTGATGGGTGCACCCGAGGCTGGAGGCACAGTAGGAAGGTGACCGGCCCCCGGTGTCCGTGGTGCGCCAGGTAGGTGCGGCCACCCAGGATGGGCACGCCCTCGAGGCGCGGCAGCGGCAGTGTCAGGACCACGCCAGCACTCGTGCCAACCCACAGCAGGCCCGGGCCGGCCACCAGGGAGGTCACCGTCACTGCTGGTCGCACGCTGCCTTGCTTGGCTGTGCGCACGTTGTGGTAGTATGCGGGAAGGGAAGTGGAAAGAACGCTCATAAAATTTGCCCCCCAAGAGAAGTGGGGACCGACAGAAGCCATCAAGAACGCTACCAAGGACTCTTACTTTCGCTGGCTTAGAGAATTACGAACACAGCCCATTACTCACCCGAAAGGAAACGGTTAACGCCTTCAGCGACATCGACATCTTGCAGATGCTGGAAAGTCTCCGTGTGGTAAAGGCTAATGCGCGAGGAGTTCTTGAGTGCGATCCAAAGTCCCGTGCCCGAGTGAGCCATGAGGTAGGCTTGGCCGCCTTCCTCTTGGTCCAACGTATGCGTCCTCTGCAAGACAAGCACTCGTCAGTCACAAAATCACAGCTGCACTCACGTCTACAAGCTTGCGTCAGTCAATTTTATTGCCTTAAACAAAGATGGTATCATCGTGCAAGTCAATGAGGTCACATCACGCATCAAACAGGTCTGATCATCAAGCATGCGCAGATAACCGACTGTTTGGGGCTGAAACAAGTAATGAAAGTTTCACAGTGAACCTATGCTGTGTGCTTGTGTGTCTGCTAAGTCCTGGGAGGACTTTGCTTTCTCTACAAAAACTTCACTTGACTGTCGTGCAAAGAGTTCCAGTGTCGTTAACTCTGGACTCACTGGCTGAAAATCAAAAATGACTGGCTGTAAATTTTGCCCATATCACATTGATGGCAGCAGAACTAAGCCATATTCTTGCTGTAATAAGTGCATTCATGGTCCCTTCCTCTGCAGAAAGGTGTGCATTATAAATGGGCAATTACCATATGTTAACACTGCATGCAACCACCCCCGGTACCATAAAGCACGGTACACTCAAAGCTCCGATGACAGCACATTATACAAGATTCAGTGAAGTGTTCATTTCGAGTAATACCGCATTTACTCGCGTAATGAACCCACTTGTATTACGAACCCACCGCCCACATCTGTCAATGAGAATTAACTTTTTCTTAACCTCGCGCAAAAAAAACGGGCGCTTCACCATCAGGGCCAGTGTCCAGCATGTTCACTTACTCTCGTTGCAATTGGCCACCGCCATCAACTATCGCAAAATCATCGGATCACGTCATGACACAGCGAACACCTTGTGAAGCGAACGATGCAAAACACCAGCCACACAAGAATAAAAAACATACGGGCATACAATTTAGTCGACCGTGCACTTTTGTTGATGACGGACGGACAGGCGGGCAGTCGAGCGGGCGGCAGTAGGGTCACTGGAAAAATTTTTTAGAGTACCGCGATCCCCCTCTGCCCACCAATGAACTTGGACGGCATAAGGCTGACTCTGCCTGATGCTCCCAGCACGAAAATTACTCAGAAGTAATTGGAAGCAATTATTTTTGTAACTCATTTAATACCTCGTGCATATATGCAGGTCCTGTAGGAGATCCCACAGACTTTCTACGGTCTCTGCTCTATGCAATTCCCTGAAAATTTTTATGCTTGCTCCTCTCGCAGCATTGTGCTACGGCGGCCATATTAGTTCCTAGCCGAGCGGAGCTAGGAAAAAGAATGCGGCATTCCGAAAATTTTTCAGTTACTCTAGGTGTGAGGGCGGGCAAGCGGGTGTACAGGCGGACAGACATAATGAAATTTTGACTCTTCCACTTACCCCCAAATTGTTGTCAACTCAATACGCGAGTGAATATGGTATCTAAGTGAGAAACAACGAGAAGTTGAGGGAGCGCACCTGTATGTCTGACGTAAATGCATCGAGCACGTAGATCTTGTCTGCACACGCACAGTAGAGCAGGGTGCCGAGGGGAAGGAGGGACGTGATGGGCTCAGTGCCCAAGACGAGCACACCGGGAGAGTTCAGGTCCCAGCCACCAGTTGCTGCGTGTGCACAGGAGAATAAGAAAAGAAATCACACAAACTTCATTCCAGAGGATAGGCGTACGGCCCCCATTTTGCGGCAGTGCAGTGTGGTTACTTCACCACCTGAATGTGGTCATCTCATCCTGAAGTTGTCTGTACTCGAAGTTATCATTTTGACGTGATGCAGCACATGATGTGGTACTCGAGTGGGGCTGAAACAGCAATGAACTGATGGCATTTGCCATGTTTTCCCCGTTATTAGCTTCCCTGAATTGCCATATTTCAACCCAAAAGTTGAATTTCAATGCCTTCCTGTGCAAGCAAAAGGGGCAGATAGGCAACATAGGCCAGCATAGGTTCACTCATTGTTCACAAAAGATCACCATTTTTTTTAAACATCTTCTTTTAAGACACTACTTGTTTTTCTTCAAACTTTGTTTATCAATGTATTGGACCACTCCACAACAGTAGATGCAAGTTAAATTTCTTGTACACAGAAAAAGAAAATTTCCTTTTTCTTCCAAATTCCAGCCTGCATAGCTAACAGCCAATCAACGCAGACAGTACTAAGCTCCAGATATCGTGCAACACCTGTGCTGCAAGTGCTCAGAGGCAGGCCTCGTGGAGGCCTGCACGACAACTAGGATGAAGACAGGGTGTGCTAACCTGGGTCCCTCTGGTAGATGTTGAGGGAGCCGTTGCTCAGGGCCACATAGACGCGTTCACCATGGTACAGTATTTGAGTGACAGGTGCCAGCACTGTAGTGCTGCCCACTTCAGTCCACTTGTCCGGAGACGAGGCCAACAGGAGGATTAACCTGCAAGGAAAACAAAAACAGACATCCATCTGACACTGGACAAACCACAGTCACTGCAGGACAGAATTCTTGTCAAATACAGTTGAATCTCAATGATACAAATCTCACGTGGCATTGAAAAATAGTTCCGTCATCCAAAGCTAACAAAATCCATTTTCATAGCCAAGAGAAATGCATTCACACAGATCTGTTCACAGCTGACAGAATTTACAGTTCGCGCTGCATTCTGTGCGAATGGCGATTGTACTTCGGTGATCACTAACCCGCAGCATGAATGCATGGGCCATGGGCTGACTCTCTCTGCTCACAGTGTGTGCCATACAACTGGTGATCTGTGCGAGCAGCACGAGGGTGTGGTCGCTGCCTACAAGTTTGCATCATCCATAATGGCTTGGGAGGGTTATTAATGACAGTTATTATGGCAATTATTAATGCGTGAGTACTATTTCACTCTGTCGATGTCAGCAAAGAGTGCCCTCAATTTTGTCCGCACGGTTTTGGCGTTCTCTGATGATAAATGTCTGAAAGTGTGATTGTGACAGATAGTGTGTGATAAAATGTTTATTACCGTGAGAAAAATTTGGTTAATGAAGTAATTACTTAAACACTAAAAAAATACACTTAGACGTCAGAACAGCCATGGACGTTGACATAGTGTGCGGACGTTTCACTTTTGCATTGCTCCAATGTGGATTCCCACAGTGATTTCAAATTTATTGCAGCAGTTCTTGTGGCAGTTTTCGAGGAAGTACTCGTTGAGGTAGGCAAATGGGTAAGTACCTCATGTAAAGTCCCTTACACACCTTTCACAGCAAAAAGCCACATTCTCAAAGCATGCTTTGTTAAGGAACAAAACGAGATAACAGGAAGCCTGCATGGAACCATCAAAGCGAAACAAAAATCACCAGGGTCGTGCAAGCAATTTAGAGCCACTATTTCCATTGGCAGCAATGGCTCTGCACACACTGCGAGAGCAGGGCCAGGCTGGCTGGTGCACTAATGTGGCCGCACCTCTTGGTCTCGGTGGTGATCCAGACGGTTTCGGCAGCACCTGGCGGCGGGGGCTGGGGTGGGCTGACCTCGGGGTCTGGGGCGGGCGGCACCGCCTCCATGGCGGCAATGCGTGACTCGGGCAGGTCGAAGGCGCCCACCGACCGCAGGGCTATCTGCTGCAGCGACAGGATCACCAGGTGGCTGTTGACGCCGTCCGTGCTGCACAGCCAGAGGAACTGGCCCCGCAGGCTGCCCGGGGTGGCCGGTGCCACGCTGTAGAAACAGCCACACTTCACCTGCAGAGGTTGAACAGAGAAAGAAAAATAAATAAAAGGCAAGCTTCATCATCTCTGTCACTGATGAAACCTAAAACGTTAGCGCATACCAACACAGGATACTCTTCTCTCTATTGCCCTGGTCTACACTAGTACGCGAACAATTTTTGGTTGATCAGAATGAACAAGGAACGAAACGAACAATTCGATACAGCCGAAAGTCCTAACAGTAGACTCCCTTTAAGACGAGCTTGATGGGACCAGACAATTTGTTCATCTAATGAGCAGTTCATTTTAACAGAAGTGCCCCTAAAAAAGATATTTAAGCATGCTACATGCGTCCATATGTATTTTACATGAAAACAATGAATAAAATAGCCTTTCACAGAGGGGGTAATTGCAAATTATTCTACTTGAAAATGGCACTAGTCTAGTTCTCTTTTTTGTTCTCACTGTACCCCATAGTGGATGCTATTTGTGCTTTTATTCTGATCTGCTCCCTGTCCTGCTCTGAACACTTCGAAGGTGTCCAGCACGGTAGCCGTGCATCTATCTCTTATCTCACTCCTTTGACAGCACAGCTGTTACTAACTCCATAAAAGGCAGACCACCAGCCCTTCTGTGCGCCGCAGGCAATGCACGCAGTGCCGATAACTCGTCATCTCTGCACCAAGTTAACGGGTGTTATGGTACCATGTCAGTTGAAAATGTGGTCCCGGAGTTTTCGAGCGTCACACAAACGGATGCACTTTGCTGATACATGCAAAGCCAATTGCCAACGGGGGGCGCGTGGGAGGTAATATGCTGCACATGATGCACACACAATGCTGAGACCTCTGCGCCAGTGTAGGCGCGACGGTGCCCTGCCTTTCCCGCATTAGCAAGAAAGCTTCTCCCCCACAAGACAGCTTCCCCACCGTTTATCTGAAGGTGCGGCGAAGCCATCTTATGGGGGTGCAATTCATTGAGTAGAAGCGTTGTGCATGTACAGTTGAAACTGGATATATATCTAATTCAACGTACAAAAAATGACAATAAATAAACTTATCTCTCACCTAGAAGCGAGAAAACACTGCATTCACACTAGAGGCGCACTTACTGAAGCGACGTGTCGACCGCCGGCGTGCTGGTAGTGCACTGCTTGCTAGACTTTGCTAGGTCTAACCTGCTTCACATTGGAGTTACTGCAGACAGTGCTTTGGAGCTATCCACCATCTATCATAACTTCCCTAATCCTGTTACGAGTGCACTATAAACAGAATAACTGCTCATTATAATTAAGGTACAGTTGGTTTACATAGTGCCTTCGGCAGCGAAGCATGCCATGCAAGGGCTGCTGCTAGGCTTTAGATAGTGAGGCTAGCTTCACTGCATGATAGCCATGTGGCGCAGAAATGAGCACAGGAGACCAAAGGCAAGCCTGAAAAGCACCCTACGTTCACCTAGTCAGCGAAGTCTGCACAGAGAACCCATCTCCGAGCATGGAAAGTGATCAATGAGTGCTGTTGCCACTAAATGCCACTTGCAGGGGCACGGCGCGCAGTTCGATAAATAGAATGACTGGCGAAATTCTAGTTCAGTGAACAGCGTGACTTTTCTACACTTTCACACAGGGTTCTCAAGGGGATAATCTGCATGTATGTACAGCCAATAATTCAAAATATCCGGGCTCAATATATATATGGGCTCAACTGTATTTTTCTTTCTTTAACAGCGCTGCACAGACATCCTGCGAGTCCCCTAAAGCTACCTACAGCTTTATGGTCACTGAAGGGCGTAACAGGCAGACACTCATAAGCACACGCTAGGGAAACTGCAGTGACCTCTGTGGGTGTAGAGGCTGGGTAGAGGGGCGTCAATCGGACGAGGAGAGGTAGCTTGCTAGACGGCCGCTTGTCCTGTTCTGGCACATCCCAAGCTGGCATGTTGTTGGGGTCTGCAAGACACAGCAAGAGGCAAGGTGAAGTGCAACAACAGCGTCACCAAGACCCCTCCAGAACACGGGCACTCTGGAGTGAAAATGGTGCAATTCCTAGGCAATTGCCTGCAAATTAATTCAGGTCCTTTAGCTTGCAGTCACAAGCTACGCATTCAACACATATCTCTTCACCTCTAGCTGCAAATGGCACAGAGCAATTTCAATGACTATACATATACAGACCTCAGGAAAGCACTATCAACAAAAATGCTCTAACATAGGGATCCCAAACATGAAGAAAGTTTTATCTTACACGAGGAAAGAAGATTTTGATTTTGATTTATCAGGGATTAACGTCCCAAAGCAACTGAGGCTATGAGGGATGCCGTAGTGAAGGGCTCCGGAAATTTCGACCACCTGGGGTTCTTTAACGTGCACTGACATCGCACAGCACACGGGCCTCTAGAATTTCGCCTCCATTGAAATTCAGCTGCCGCGGCCGGGATCGAACCCGCGTCTTTGGGGCCAGCAGCCGAGCGCCGTAACCACTGAGCCACCGCGGCGGGTGAGGAAAGAAGAGAGGGCAGCATACTCTTGTTGCTGCTTATGACCTCATCAATTCTGCTGCCTGCGACATAGCCCGGGATGTTGAGGTAACGTTTAATATTTAAATAACACTTGTTTTTAATAATTTTTTTCCATGTAATTTTAATATCTCACCTGATGTTGATGGTCTAATAAACTAGTTCTTTTGAATTAAGCAAACTCAAGTTAACGAGAGTAAATTGCACAGAAAACTGGTGGCTACCCCAACAGTGACTGTTCCCTGACCTCCCTGATCCTCTCATTGACCAAGTAAAAAATAAATGCCTCCCTCTCCCCACACCATTGCATCATTCGGTACTTTTCACAACATTAATACAGCTGTGATATATGTAGAAAAAAGAAACCCAGACATTAATGGCATGGCACTTGTGGACCAAACAAAGGCTGGAAACGTTATGGCCACGGAGCTAATATGTTTGAGATCCCTATTGTAGTACGTGGATTGTCATTCACACGGCACATCTTGTGATAAACATTGCCTTTGCTGGCACAGCTAGGTCCAGCTAATCAACCGCAGCCATTTTCGCATTATGAGTAGTAATGAATTTTTATTTGCTGTGACCAACAATGCGTGATCTGAACGCTTCAGTGTTGTACACATGCTCAAAACATGCACCACACATTCACTACAGCCAACAGAAATTGTCACTGACTGCTGTCGTGCAAAAGGAGACTCAGCCTGCAACGAAATCAAATATTTGCTCCAAGATACCTGTAAAGAAACATAAAGAAATGCTGGAAATAAACAAGAACATGCCATTTGTGGCTAATGGTATGACATTTGTGATCAGCAGCGAATGCAGAAAGGAAATGCCCTGCCTACCTAGAGCCAGCTTTGCTAGGCGCAGGTCTGTCGTCCAGTCCCTCTTTACAGCAGGGCTTGAGAGCTGAAAACTGACTTGTACTTTCTGGGACCTGCATATTCAGGGTGTTGAAACAGAAATCTTTAGCGCATTATTTACTTTGTTCTTCCGCATTCGTAGCTACAGGATATGCAAGAGCACAGGCACCGACATCTCCACGTGACAGCCCTAGATCTGCTAGACAATTCAGTTCGCACACAAAGCTGCATAACAAGCACCTGTTGTACAACAGTAAAAGCTCATTAATTCGAACTTCAAAGCACTGCAAAAAACAAATGAATTATCTGAATGACCTCTAATTATGAAATCACCCTGAAAAAAAACTAACAAGAATCGTTGCATCATGGTAAATGTATTGAATGAAAGACTGGCAATGCTTGACAGCTTTTGAGATGCGTACGGCGCAACAATGACTATTTTTCACATTTTGTCGATGCTTTATTGCACGCATACTGTGCAGAGCACCGTAAGAAGAACTGCTCTGAAGTGGTACGGGTCTCCCCAGCATCCTTCATGGGGCGACACTGTGGCAGTGAAGCTCCACCACTACTGCATCTCACCCCTCACAAGTGAGAGCGTGCATGTAAGGAGGCTTCACCGCACAAACACGAATGGCTCATGACGTGTGCGCAGTTTCGGAGCAGACAGAAATCATGCAGACAAAAACGCTGAGCGGCACTGAAGATCGGAGGTGGGGTTTGAGAAGTGGATAGAAAAGACTTGTGGTGACAATTAGCTGGCTGATGTGGGCTGGTGCGAATCTCAGAGAAGCGGAACCGAAATTATGCGGTCTGAGTGTTCATGGAAACAGGGTTGTCCGTTCGTATTCACGCCAGGCACTGCACATACGTCACATGTGCGTGAGCGACTCTGCAGTATGGAATTCAGGTTTGCGTAGGGCTACTTGGACGACTGTTTGCCGTGCCAGCCATTCTTTAACACGGCCTCCCTTTGGCAGCCTGTTCAAACTGATCAGTGCAAGACCTGTGGCGTCCAAATTAACGAGCGTACAGTGCCATAGAGTTACATGGGCACTGTCCAGAACCATGCTGACATTTCAAATTATCCCGATTTTCGAATTACAGGGGTCGAATTAATGAGGTTTTACTGTAATATACCGCAGCTGCCAAAAAGTTGCTGCAAACAGATTCTATCATATGCATATCACTCCATAGAACTTAACATGACAGCAAAAATAGCACATTTTGGCTGTGATTGAAGATGAAGAATTGGCGAACTAAGTACTGTACAACACAGGTAAAAAGATCATGGCACCATTGGGCAGCAATGCATCCGCAAAAAGCACAGTGTTGCCTGGTAAGACCGCCATGGGAAGAAGGCATCAACTAAGAGCACAGGCTCTAAAACTGAGGGTAAAAAAAAAAGAAAAAAAAAGCCCACCAAAGAAAGAGTTTGAAACCAAGCCCTACTTTGACTTCTGGGGAAGAGCCAGTTGGAGGCAGCAGCTGTCAAGCAGGGTTATCTCTTCATCCTTCTGGCGCACGGCATCCTGAATACTGCGCGCCATGCTCTGCACGCTCTCCACCGAGACCTCCTGCAAGACCAGGAGGAGGGGACATGACAGGACTCAACCGGACAGGGAAACTGGCTTGTTATAATTTACCTCTCCAAAAACTCGCACCTGCGAGTATTTCAAATGGTGCCTTCAGTTAGTTCCAATGTCCTGCTCCCTTATGAAGCTCACCAGAGAAACGGCCCAAGAGAGCAGAAGTGAAATACAGTAGAATATCGATGATACGATCATGGCTGGGGTGAATTCGTAAAATTCCCTGGCCAGTGTACACTGCGTGCAATGTGGTGAATCTCGGCTGTCAAGGACACTCTCCAACCCCACTACGGACGATAGGAACATGCGAGATGCGACTGCACCCTCGAGCACTAAGCACTGCCCGGGGCTGTAATTAAATTAAATCGTGTCAGCCGTAAACAGATCTGCATGAATGCATCTGCCATGCCTCTGGATATGTATTTTATTCGTTTTGGATGATACGAATAGTAGGCTGCCTTTAAGGCGAACTTGAAGGAACCACGAAAATTGGTCAGAAGTTGGTCTCAACAGAAATGCCCCAAAAATAGGAACTTCATAGCAGCGTGTACACATTCACAATCGATTTTTCTGATTCTGCGTAGTCCAAAATTTACTGTTCAAAAAACTAAAATAGATGCTCGCTATAAGCCTGGCTTTGTTCTTCATCGTTGCCATGACACTTGAGATGCATGATGGCATGCTCTTCGTTGCCACCGAGATGGCCTACAAAGAACAGTGCGCGATCGTGCTGAAAACTGGACAGCTACAGCGTCCACCACGGTGCTTCCGCTTGCTTCTTCCAATGGGTCTCTTTTCTTGGTCTTTGTGACTGTCGTTGCCCATGGGAACAGACTGTTCTTACTTTGCACAGCATGACGTGAAGCCACGTCGGAATGTCTTGTACCAGAGTCATGGAAAGCATGACTCTAGCTCAGACACAGTCAAATATTATCCCTTGCAAACTAACATAAGGAGCGGCAAAGTTTGCGATTTTTAAGGTCAGTTTTTTGCAAAAAGCGATTATTTTTTAAGTTCACGCCTAGCGTAGCGCACAGCTCAAAGGTGTGTGAGCGATTCTTAGCACAGAAGTCAGGTTTTTGGTAGGGCTATTGACAACCTCTTGCCACTCCAGCCATATCTAGATACAGCAACCCTTTAAGAGCCTGTTTGAATTAACCAGTGCAGGTCCTCAGAAAGGGGTGCGAGGGCCCACTTGCTAGTAATCAAGCGCTGCGTCATCATATGCATCATGCTTCACTCACCGAGTAGGGTCTCCTGAGGGATTTGACTAGCACGGCAATCCTGCTCACAACTTCCAGGTCGTGAACCAGGTCGGTGAGCTCATCGTAGAGCACTTGCATGGAACCCGAGCCCTCTGCACAACCAAGGGAGAACCGTTATCAGAAAACTGCACGCATGGCCAGTGGTGTGGCCAGAAATTTCGTTCGGATCCAAGATGTGTTTCAACCAAAGAAGAAGAGGCAAAAGAGAGGATGCAACAGGGCTGTTTATACAGGTTTCACAGGTGAAAGGCTGAGCCTATACGGGACCATGTAACACTGAGTGCATCCAAGAGACTCTCTGCCTGTGCAGGTGTAATTGAATCCCAGGGACCCTCACTAAATATGATTCTGTATATGATCAAGTCCAAAAGAGATGTCAAATCTGAATCCTTGTGAGCCTCCGTGTGATTTGAGCAACTTCGCTCGAGTCCAAGTGCGTCCAAGGAAGCATTAGTCTTAGTGACAGTCCAACGAACACACAACGAGCCTTACTGAGATTGAGCAAGCTTGAGAGAGTCTGAAGTCAGTCAACTTATGTCAGTCTCTGTGTCAGCACCGGTGAATCGGTGAATAAACGTGAGCCTGCGGGACCCTGCCAAGTCGCAGCCACACCCACCAGGGTTCCCGAGGGGCACAAGACGCCCCGCAGAGTTGCGTGCCCGCCCGGAGGAGGCGAGGAGGTTGCGAGTGGCCGGGGCTACGTCCTCCTGCACGTCCACGTCTTGCAGAGGCACCGCCCACTTGAGACTCAGCCGCTCCCTGCCCCCTTGGCCTCCTCCTTCCGATGGCCTGCACGCACGCATGCAGATTCCGTCATAACAGTGCATGCCAAGACAGGTGTATGGAGATTCCATCATAACAGTGCATGCCAAGACAGGCTCAGTGAAGCAAGCTCCAGATTCTTACAGAACAGCAAACTTAAACTTCAGCGATAAATAACCATGCCCCACCCACATGAGCCACATCTAACACCCAGCAAGCCTAGATAACATTCTGATTGACAAATGAATGCAGGAGTCTTTGGTAACTAAGTGCTGCAGCCATCGCTGTAAATGTAAAATACAAAAGCTTACCTTGAGGTCACCGTGACGCAGACAAGAAGGTCATTCAGCAGGAAAATGCGACGCGCTTTCGACTTGACAACGAGCCCGCTCTGGTCGACTTCCTGCAATGGACGGAAATCATGTACAAGAAACACACAAAACAATTAAGATGTCTTGCTCATCCAAGCGTGTAATCACAAGAGACAAGCTGCAGATACAACAGAGGAAATGAAAAAACTGTAGTCCTGCACTGATCGTCCAACAAAACAGAAGCACACAAGTGTCGACTGGCACTTATAAAAGCTGGAACAACCAACAAAAGTCAAATAGACTATTAACATTGAACAGAAACAGCGTCCAATTAGTAACAGCGAGGTACGATTTTCAAAGCACCGACATTTGGGAAGAAACCCTAAATGTTCGACACAACTTATCCATACAGTTCCTAAAAATTTCTGTACGCATCAATGAATGACACAGTGGGCTGTAAATGCTTGCAATAGACTGCACCATCTACGCACTTGAATGTGCATTAAAATGCTACCAACTCCTACTGTACAAGACCAAAATCCCAAGAGAAAGTGTTCAGTTAATTAAGTTAACCATTATTAAGTTAAGAACAAGTAATTATTTTGAATAAATAAATAAGCTGCTTTTCAACAACCGGTTACAAAAATATAGCCTGCATACATACTATGCTACTTGCGTGCGCTTCTGGAACAATACATTCACCATTTTTCAACAAAACTACCAGTGGAAGTTGAGGGACTTCGCGAATTCCTTTTCTGCGTTTAGGTTTCTGTCACATTCTAATCATATCCGACAGGGTTCACTCACCAGCTGAAGTACGTCATCTTGCCGCAGAAGGAAGTGATCTGTGCTGTCCACCGTTGAGGAAGCTGCTGCTAATGCCTGGGAGACAAGAATCACACTCAGTACACACTGGCCTCTATCGACCTGACCAAATCAATATTCAGACATTACTCAAGAACTAGGTGTCAAACAAACAGCGCAGTCTCCACAAAGCTGCAGCTTTCTGGCAGTCCTTCTTGTAACAAGTTCCACGAAAAGGTTCTGAAATGTGGTTCGACTCAAACAAAAACAGAAATGTTTAACCAGGACACCACGCTGTAATGAGTAAGCAAGTGCTGAAGTGTGGGGATATAGCAAACAATAAGTTGTGTCATTACGTTTGCCCGCAGGGCAAGTTCAAACCATTTTCACATCACTTTTACACACTCAGTGCTCCGCTCTAAAACTGAGCAGATGCGTTTGCTTGAATCTGTTGTTTTCACCACTATGATGACCAGAGGTAACTAAAGATAAAACCAGACAAGGTTCTGCAATGGCTTGCAGCTTTCATTAGCACAGGTGTTCATTTCACATGTCTTTCACCAGTCCATTGTACCCTCCCTTGTTTTGTGACTGACATTCAGTCTTACAATTTGCTTAGCCACTCTCTCTAGAGGCTAGTCATACTGTAATAAATACTCATAGCAGATTGCTTCACCATAGAGTCATTCGCCATTCATTGAATTTCGGCGCCTTTTGAGGAACCATGAGTGTGCACGCTCTTTTTTACATGAATGCTGGGCAGAATGGGACAAAAGCCAGGACATGAAGGGTTCTCAGCACCTTCGTGAACGCCGCTGTGGTTCCTCCAGGACAAAAAACACTTAGAATCCCTGTATTACAGAAACAGCGGTTTGGTCAAGCACACCAAAAGCAAGGCCCATACACAGCCAGAGCCTAGACCTGCAGTAAAAACACTGTTGCCCAGCGACGGCAATGATGCCTACCTTCAGCGAGAACTTGGAGCCCAGTGATCCCAGCACCTGGAGCACAGCGTGGTGCTGCTCGGCAGCGCGCTTCCGCTCGTTCAACGCCTCCGCCAGCTGCTCCAGCTGGGTGAGGGCCAGCTGCAGGTACATCCGGTCATCGTGGCCCTTCGGTGTCTGCTTCAACAGGTCCTGCAAGGAGAGCACGCGGTGGCATATCGGATAAGTCCGTGGCAGAGCGGAGACCAGCATCGGAGGTCCCTTGAACTGCTGGTACTTCAGAAGCCCGACAAAAAACTGACTTGGCCTACTCTGACCGAACTTAACTTTCTTTTTTTCTTTCCTAGGCATTGGACCATTCCGAATCACTTCTCGCCACATCAATCAACACTTGTTCATTTTCACAAGACAGGCATTCACACTCAGTGCTGTCCGCCAGTTGACACCCACAATGGTACTGGCCAGCACACCCTTAAAATCATACATAAATCGATATAAATTGCCAGTAGTCACCAGTATCTGCACTCCATTAATATTCTCTGGCATTCATTCAAAGTCCACAAACACTGACCATTAGTCATGTTCACATCTGATCAGAGTGCTGACCCACACCTCTGTGAGGAAACAAGTGCAAGAAGGCACGAGAGAGGAATTAGCCAGGCAAGTTGGTACATGACATAAAATTAGCAGAGTAACAGACAGAACACAGAAGGAAGAAAAAGGAAGGAGGAAGGAAGACACACCAGCGCTGATGTATGTCTTCCTTCTTCTGTGTCCTGTCTGTTGCGCTGCTAATTTAAATTTAAGAAAGCATAGGAGCGCGTGCCGAGCCGATGCAACTGCCTCAAAAAAGTAAGGGTACCCATTTCATCAAGAAGTTTGTCCCATGCCGAACTAAGCAAGAACTTTGGTTGGTTGGTTTATGGGGTTTAACGTCCCAAAGCGACTAAGGCTATGAGAGACGCCGTAGTGGAGGGCTCCGGAAATTTCGACCACCTGGGGTTCTTTAACGTGCACTGACATCGTACAGTACACGGGCCTCGAATTTCTCCTCCAAAGAAATTCAGCCGCCGCGGCCGGGATCGAACCCGCGTCTTTCGGGCCAGCAGCCGAGCACCATAGCCACTGAGCCACCGCGGCGGCTGCAAGAACTTTGAGGAAGCGTTAAAACTTGCAAAAACAGCAAAGGGAAGGCCCCACCTGAAGGAGCAAGATGAACTGAGGAAACCTCTGCACGGGCTTCACCATTAGTCCAAAGAAGGATAGCCGGTCAGGACTGTAGATCTGCTTGATCTGCCATGGGGGAAAAAAAAAGGCAGGAAACAAGCATTCGCATCACTGATTTGCCTTCTGTAAATGAACAAGCACCACTTTGATATACTTCTTGACAGCAAGGCAAACTCCTGCCCAAATCTAGTTCATAAGATAAGGTTTCTATAGCATTATTGCATGGAGCCATGACAAATAGCTACATTTTATCTGATGCATTAGTAACTAGCTATGACTTGAGACACAGATCAAAAGAAGCAAAAAAGTAATTTGCAGGGGCTACCATCTCCTAAGAAAACAGCACTGAGACAAGGCCTCACAGCAAATAGAGCAAACTGTCCTCGACTACCTTCTACAATGGAAAGGGACTTTCGATTTGGTCAGGGATACTCCAATGATTTTCTTTGAATCCAACGACAAAAAGCTGATAAATTTCACTTCACATTGCAGTATACTGGAGCATATTTAAAATACAACAAAACACTTGGCCTTTACGGACATAGCTAAAGCAGTGAACCATGCAATTACCATTGCCCAACTTCCTTGGATCCAAAACTTTGTGCCTTTCACCTCTCAGAACAATCAATAACACACATGCTTAGGCGTGCTACTTTTGCAAAGCTAAGCCTTGCAGTGAGTCTTAAAGTGTAAGGGGCACAACGGCTTGGCACATGGAAACTAAACTCGTCATAGGAGAACCAAAGATGCAGATATACTATACGAGCACAAAGCTTCTATCAAACAGAAATGTGTGAATAGCATGTTCGAGTGAGCTGGAGATCATTAAGAAAGCGCAGCCTCCACAATGCATTATCATTTGGGAACAATAAAAATAAAAATGTGCATGGATGAGAAGACGATGCTACATGGGTGCAAAAGCAGGAAAAAAAAAGTGAACACGTGCACAGGTGCTGATAACTGCTGCGGCAGACAGAAATGTAATGAGTAAAAATAATTACACAGGGATAGCTCATAATCCAGAAGTTTGAAAAAAAAAAATGGTCAGCAAAAACAATAAAAGCACTTGCATGTTTAAAACAGAACACGTGATTGATGATCATGTAAAGTATATACCCAGAAAATAAACATTAATTTATAAAACTTGATGAAAAGAAAGCATAACAAAATAACTAATTCTGTGCTGACTGTTCCACTTTTTGAGTTGAAGGGCCCTAAAACATTTCTGCACCATGGCAAATAACCCACCCAATCGCTGGTGACACGACAAAGAACATCTGAGCTAAATACCGTATTTAGTTGAAAGCAACGTGACCACGATCTAATCCGATTGTCGATTTTCATGGGCGAGTAAAGGAAAACACGAAAGGACAGGAATGTGAGGAACTATGCCACAGTATACAGAAAGATGAGTACAAGTTTACAAACAAAAGTACCTAAGCAGATAGCCTTCACGCGACCTTTCTGTTTCAAGAGAGCTGCACAGAAGATGATCAGATAAGACCGATATGGAGATAAGTACAGAGACCTGCTGCACCATCACCACATATATGCCTTGTCATAAAAACGAAATCTCCCCCAGCTGCTCAACCGAGCGACAAATCATGCCTCTAAAACGTTGGTGGCTGCGTTCACGGAGCCGTTGAAAAATTGCAAGAGTTCGATGTTGGCGAAAAGTGCGTCAGATAGAGATATCGAGGTAGCGAGAGCACTTTTTCACGTGCAATAGCAGAGCCAAGCTTTAAGTGCACCTGAAGCAGATTACTGCCATTAGCGTGCTGCATCAGCTGCACTGCGAACGTTGAGGGGATCTGCTGAAATTTCAGAGAAAGAAAAGAAGGCCTTTACGATGCCTTCAAGTTGCGCGTGCTCTGTTGTATTTCTTTGTGATGATGTGTTGAAACTGCGCTTAGTATGCAAGTGCGCTGTCTCCAGCAAGGAGTTCTTAACTGCTCGGCCACTGCTCCGGCATGTGTTGGCTGCTATTTGCGGCTCGGAACTTCCGTTGGTCAACCAATGCGATTATCTAACTTTTTTTTTTTCCTGTTTCACAAAGCTGGGAGGACGACCTGTATGACACGTCAACCAAAATATGAGTAAATACAGGATAGTACGCTTTTGTCTCCGCATGAATATTTGATTAAAACGCGAGGTGCGACTTTACACTGCTCTTTTCGGTAAAAAATACTCGCGTTACATTCGAGCAAATAAGGTACAAATGTTCGCTGCATGGAAAAGAATCTGCAAGCCTGCTCTGAAACTGGCATTACATTTTCTGTGTCCACTTTAAACCCCTGCCCTCAATTAGTAGTTCTATGCTCCTATTGTGCCACAGCCCACAGGTGGCAGCGACTGGGCCGGATTCCTCCAGTATCACGAGCAGCAAGTGCCAATGGTGGCAAAGCGGCCGAGACAGCAAGCGGAGTAAATGTGGCAGGCGGCATGCCTTAAGGCCGGAATACATGGAGCGTTTTTACCGCGGCGAGTCGTCGATTTTCGCCCGACGGCGCAGATTTGACGCCCGGCGTCGAAAAAAACGCCCGCCGCCGCCGATCAGGACAGGCTAGATTTTGACGCGCGGCGTCGGTGAGACCGGAAGCGGCGGCTGAAGCGAGCCAATAGCAGCGCAGCAAGCCCGCTCTTCCGGTCCTCTGCCTGCCGCCGCCAACATGGCCGCCACGGCCGTCGAGCTACGCAGTGTTTTTGGCACGGGAATGTTATTGTCGTGAAAATAAACGCTTCATCAGGCTTGAAATGTCGCTTTTTTTGGAGTACACGGCCGAATCTTGGATAGGAATGCCTGCGCTCCCTCCCTGAAGCGAATGTGTCGAAGAAAACCGCAGCCGCTGGTGTCCGCGGCTGAGCGGGCGTCGAAAGGTACGCGACGGCATGCATTCGAGCACGAAAATCTTTATAGATACTTAAGCGCCCGTGCTAAATTTTGTACAGTGGTGTCGAAGTGAAACTTTCCTGATTTTAACAGAATGGTCAGCGTCGCTGTTCTCACAGACCTCCTTGCACAGTTGGTGTTTGCCACTTGTTGATCACATTTGCTTTCGCGTCGAGGGATGCGCAGCGGCGCGCCGCCGCTTCAACGCTCCATGTATCTCCAGCCCGGCGTCGCGCCGCCGCGACGTTTTCTGCCGCGCGAATGTCGTCGGAAAAAACGTCGCATGTATCCCGGCCTTTAAGGGGGGACACTGGTCTTGAAAAAAAAAATTTTATTAATGAAGTCACAGTTACAAAATCTTCCGGGAATATGTATTTTTGTGCGCTGATTCTAAATATCTCTAATTTCATGTAAAACAATTCCTTGAGCATTTATGCACTTTTTATGCTAGTATTTTGCGAAGAGTTTTGAAGAAAATTTGCTGTGGGAAACTCGCTGAAATATATGCCATTGGGTTCTCTTGACACCAAGGAATACAATAAGGGTGAAATTGTCTTCCTGCCTATCATAGAACTTAAGTTATAGAGTTTTGAAGTTGTCGCTTCAGAAATGAGACGGAAAGTGTGTATTCCTGTTTCTGAAGTGGAAGCTTCAGTACCCTATTACTCAAATTCTATGAGAGCCAGGATGATAATTTTAACCTTATTGTATTCCTTGGTGTCAAGAGAACCCAATGGCATACATTTCAGCAAGTTTCCCGCAGCAAATTTTCTTCAAAACTCTTCGCAAAATACTTGCATAAAAAGTGCATAAGTGCTCAAGGAATTGTTTTACATGAAATTGAATGACATATCTAGAATCAGCGCACAAAAATACATGTGCCCTGAAAATTTCATAACTATGGCTAAATTAATAAAATTTTCTTTTCAAGACCAGTGTCCCCCCTTAACCGGCCACAAGAATGTTAGGCATGTGAGCAAAGAACAAAGGAAAATATAAAGCGCATTCCCTGGGCTAACAACCTCAGGCATCTCACAGTAGCAGCACATACGTGCAGCTTAAACCATAATAAGAACAACGCAAAGCATCGAAAACTGATGGCATTTTGTGATGGCACTCACTGATGGCATTTTTCTGATTTGTAAGTTCCTTAATATAAATTGGTTTTGAAAAATTCTCAACGCAGGCAATTCCAAGCAGTGCCTTATCATAATCAAAACACTGAGCAACTCTGAAAAAAGGGTCTTGGAGCTGCTTTCAGAACATGCAAATAACACAGCAATTAAGAAGGGATGAACCACCACTATAGACAGATTCAAAAGAAGCAAGGCCAGTCAGATAATAAAAACTCCCCTACAGCCAGAATATTGCAACAGCCAGTTACAAATCAGAGCATTCGGAAAACGGTGACAAAACGTAGAATATTGCAACAGCCCGTTACAAATCAGAGCATTCGGATAACGGTGACAAAACGTAAAGGCAGTGCCATGACACGAAGGCTAGCACAGCAGGAAAGCCAGTGGTCTCGGGGACACATTTCAGCATGAGCTGTCTCTGTATGTCGTATGCTGACGCAGGAAACAACTTAAAAAATAACGGTGGGTGCCAAATAAAACGAGGAACAGTGAAAAACCAAAACTGAAAACAAGCAACAGGAAGTATGAACTGAAGGGTGACAGGATGTGCCTTGAGGGTCAGCCAGGGCGTGTCTGGTGGAGAGGGTTTGGAGAACAACTCCGCAGGCCACATGTATGGCACACACGACAGTGCAGTAGATGGGGCAGCATTCGAGTGCATTGCAGGACGGGACGATGGAGGAGCGATGCATCTCCTCCAATGTTCGCTGCATTCTCTCGTTTTTTTTTTTTTTTCTTCCCGACACACTCCTCACCTTGCAAGGATCCCTTCCCGAGCCCGATCCTTCTTCTGAAGGCGGCGGGGCGCGCGACTGAGAGCGTCACAAACGAAAACGAGAGAGAGAGAAGGCACACAGGGAACAATTTTCTTACACTCAACCAAAGTGGGCAACGGACGAGAGCAACAGCAAAACCTGCAACCACAACATGACCACCAATAAACTGGCATCTCAGCTGACACTGCATCACTCGCATGGCGCAAGGTCAAGGAATTGGTGCCTCACTGCCGCAAAGGGCATTTATGCATGTCGGGAAAACTCTCCATGCACCACATTCCACTGAAGCATTCAAACCACGCACTTGATGAACCTGAACATGATTTCGGTTGGTTTATGGTTTGGTTTATGGGGTTTAACGTCCCAAAGCGACTAAGGCTATGAGAGACGCCGTAGTGGAGGGCTCCGGAAATTTCGACCACCTGGGGTTCTTTAACGTGCACCGACATCGCACAGTACACGGGCCTCTAGAATTTCTCCTCCAAAGAAATTCTAGCCGCCGCGGCCGGGATCGAACCCGCGTCTTTCGGGACAGCAGCCGAGCACCATAACCGCTGAGCCACCGCGGCGGCCTGAACATGATTTCACAGGAGGTACTGCGAAGCATCTCTCCAACAGTTGGAAGTATCAGTGCAGGCACAGCTGTCTCCAACAGGGCTAATGTAAGAACATTTACGGTATGCAAAAAGATAGTTATTAAGGCGTTCTGAAATTAACTTGTGGCAGGCTCCTGCTCTCTTCTTCACACCTCCAAACAGCTGGCATGCAGCCAAAGTCGCATCCTCAGAGGTGCCCCATCGGCATATAACACTGCTGTAATAACTTTCCGTGACTATGCAAACTAATGCGGCATAAATTAGCGACGTGTGGCTAACCAGCACAGACTCTGCACAGGCCCACCAGATTTGTATTTAAGTGATAATTTAGGACACAGAAGGAATAAAATGCACCGTTTCCTTCTTCTGCATCAAAGGAAAGGCCTAACAAGCTTCGAAATTTTTTTTTCCCTATCATGCTGCTCGAACCGCAATGTAGTGACACAAGAATAGCATGCCTGGTAATAAGTTTAAAATGTATACAATACATGTGAATCAATAACATTATCAAAGAACCTGAAAATTCCAGCACAATTCCCATCTCCTTGGTCAACAGGCAAAGAGCCTGGGGGAGCAATGTATCTGTGCGGGAACACCTACTCAACAGACATGGCATGAAAATCTTCAGCACAGCCACAAAGCACCATTAATGTGTCTAACAGTGCACATAAAAAAAAAAGAAAAGAAAAAGCCTGACATACCTTGAGAAACTCTGCAAAGGCAGATTTGCTTTTAGCTGCCTGCTTTGCCGTCTCCATGGCTAAGCTGAAGTTGTTGATGAAGTCACTGTAGATGTCCAGTACGATGGGCTTTGAGAACTGAAAGGATCCAGATTGTACAAAAAGAAAGAACGGTGCTGTCAGCAACAGGAGTACTGTTGGTCCATCTCACCAAAGCTTATAGGCAGAAAAAAGTCGCATGATGGTTACCACTGTGTAATGCAAGATTCAGCGACAGCTGCCAAGGTATTCATAGTTGCGGTAGAGAGAACATGAGAGAGACTTCATATGTGTATATTTCTGAAGCGCACTTTTTAGTTCTCTGCATACTATATACACATTTTTCAACTAGCTCTCCAGTCCACTGCTCTAGGCAGGCAGCGCCATCGATGACCCTCTCCTTGGGCATGAGAGAAGCCAACAGCCACAGAAACCAAGGGGCACAGGGGATTTTTAATTAATTTATTTATTTTGTGGTGTTGATCAATTTATATTACTGAATATGTTATCGCTTAAAGCTAATTGATTTAGAAAAGCAGAAGAAAAAACAACCACATGCCGCCGGTGGGATCCGAACCCACGACCTAACTTGGGCAGTTAGTTTTGCCGCAGCTGCTGCGGATGGACTGTGCTGCATTCCTCCACTCTTGCCATACTCTTCCTCCTTCTTCCATGGTGAGCACCCCCCAGTTATGCATTCCTACGCTCTTGTCATACTCTCCTTTTTCCAGGGTAACTACCCTTCCGGTGGTTCTTGTGGAAACCACCCACCGGTTGCACCTACTTACGCTTTTGCTATACCTTCTTCCTTAAAACTGGTCAAGTGAACATTAAACAGCTGAATCAATCCCACTAAGAGCCATTGTACAACAACAGCTGTGCAAAGGAGGTGCACCATTTGAAAAAGAATACTGGCAGTGCAGGCCGAAGGAGAACGGGGTGGGAAAGAGCAAGAGGTGGCGCTCACCGAAGCGAGGAAGACCTCGCCGATGCGCTCCTGCTGGTCCCACTCGCAGACGCACTGCGTGAGGGCGATGCCAAAGAGCGTGTGGCACTGCAGGATCTCCTCCAGCCGGAAGAACATGGTGTCCACTTTTCGCTGGCTCACCAGCGGGGGCTGGCTGGCCATCAGCGGACGCTTGAAGTCCTGCAGTTGCAAGTCAGGCCAGTGACATCACCACTTGTGACGATTTATTGCGTACGAAACATACTCATGAACAGGATGCTGTGCCGAGTCAAAGCATCGTGCAGTCTAGGACAAGCCAAATGGCGGCAAAGCTTGGAAGTGTACTCACAAGTATGAGCCTCTGAAGAGATCCAACGTAAGAGTTTTCACTTTCAACAATGTTATTTACAATGAGTCGCCTCTTGATCTGGAAGCAAAGAATAGCACGGATACTGTAAGCATACATGTAATGGTGAACAACTAGGAGAAATATGCAGACAAGATGAAAAAAAAAAATTAAAAGAAGGAAGGTCAGAGGAGGCACTTGCCTGCTCAGGCGTAAGGCCAGGAGGCACGGCGGGTAGGGTCAGCGGTGGTCTCTGCTTTTTGGGAGCTTTCACATCACCATAGCCTTCATCCTCTGCGAAGACAAACACAAGCATTAAACATCAACTGGTGATAACCGTAGGATTCTCTCTGCACGAACACTTATGGGTGGCTGACCAAATGCTGGCATCAGTGAGAGACTGGCAAAGCAGCAAGATCCGGGATGTGATGACCACAGGAAAGGAACCTAAATCACTTGACTACTATGAATTCACCTCAACCCTCCTGTTTGTAGCACGATTTGTTGCCCTCGCGCACACCAGTAAAAAAATATATATCGGATTTAGCGTTGGTTTGGCTTATGATTACTAAAATTCAGCTGACTTGTACCTCCGGTTTATTTTGACAAATCCAAAGCAACTGAAGAGGTCAAATGCATTTAGGGGGAGAAGTCTGGAGGCAAAATGGTGGTCACGTTTCAATGGAGGTCAAACGCCAAAGGCACCCGTGTGCTGTGCGATGTCAATGCACGTTAAAGATCCCCAGGTGGTCGAAATTATTCTCAAACCCTCCACTATGGCACCTCTTTTTTATTTCACTCCCATCTCCCTCGCTACCCTTACGGGATGGTCAATGGTTGAGGTGTCCACTAAGATGTGAGACAGTTACTGCACCATTTCCTTTTCCTCAAAAAACCATAAACAATAATAAAATTCTGAATTTCTTGCTTTTTTATCTAAAGCCACACCCAGAAAAAGGAACTTTCTCAGTTGAAAGCAGCTAAGAGTGTGACATTCATAGGGTGCTGTACGGTCCGAATAAGGCCAGGTTTCGCAGCCAACATGAAGAGCACATCAAAGGTACAAGACAGTGTGGCACTGATGACCACACAGCTGCGGCAGTACACCACCAATTCCTTCCTGTCAAATTTTTTCAATCAATGGCCATTGTACCACCATGTTCGAACCAACAAACCGCCCTCACAAGTTTTTGCCAACTCTAACAATGCAACTCAGTGGGGAAAATGAGAGGCCCTGCATGAAGGCAAAGGTGGTTACCTCCATACAGATTAGTTGAGTTGGGCACAAACAGCTCAAACAGTGTAGTGGCAGCGAAGTATGGCATTGCCAGGAACCCACCATCAACAACTACGAGGCAAAAAACAATCATGTTGTTGAAGGTTAAAAACGTGCTTTTCATACGCCTTCCTTCCAATATAAATCTCAATTCTGTCTCCAATAGCTAACTTTCCAATTCCTCTTGAATCAGGGCTCTGTCCATTCAAACAAAAATCACCAGTCTCAATGTATTTCGATTAAAGTCAGTCATTAAGAGCAGCTGAACTGATAAAGGAATAATTAGATAAAGAGAATCAAAAACCATGCCGCTATATTCAAACCGGGAGATTACTATGCTGCAGATGAATGCCTGGTTTGGAAATGCTGACACTCACCTGACAACTGGCGGCTTCCCATGCGGCTCCCCAACTTGTCAGAATCAAAATCTTTCCGCCGGGTGGAGAAGAAGCGTGTGAAGCTGCTGGTCAGCTGTGCAAGATTGAATGACAAGAAGTTGTGAAAACAACTCTCAGGCATTCATAACCATGCACACCAAACATGCACTTAAAAACAACTTTATAAGCCATTTCTGGATCACTTCAATTAAATATAACACTACAGTGTTGGTCAAATGTTTAGGGGAATCCCCCAAGGTGGAGTAAATTTGTGGAGTAAAACTCCACCTCGGGGGATTCCCCTAAACATTTGACCAACACTGTTCCCACTTCGAGCCCTACCATAAGCTTGCCGTCCCGGTTAGCTCAGTTGGTAGAGCGACTGCTCCAGTGAAGCGGTGGTCTCGGGTTCGAACCCCGGACCAGGACGAATTTTTCTTTAACTATGAAGTTTCTGAGGAAGCTGTACAGCTTTCCTTTGTAGCCGTATGGCTGCGCTTGGGTGGATGCCAATGAGTAATTACTCCCTTATTATAACACTACAATGTTGGCTCATGCTTACTGCTGATCCTCGCTGCTACAGTTTGGCTGTTGAAAGCCCTTGAAGAAAATGAAGCTACGCGTGAAAGATGGGATGGCATAATCCCTAGATCTAACCATCTGGCCAGCACAAGAAAAGCACAAAGACGAGACATGTACATTCAGGACAAAGTCAATTATTTACCCCTTTCAGGACCATAAAGACACCAAAAAGGGGAAGCTCCAATTTCTTCGTGCAACTATTGCTCTTTAAGTTTGCCTGGCATAATATCTACAATTAAAATACCAGAAAATCCATTGCTTAAATGCGAGACTGAACCCAGACCTATAAGTGAGTTGGGCCTTTGTTGATGAAACTGTCACCAGAGCAGAGATCAAGGGCGCATCAAGTTGCAGGAAACTAACTTCAGCTTAAAATGATGTAAAGCACCTTCGTTAACATGGTCAAACACAAGTAAACATCACACTTCTCACAGCGTGCAAGGAACTTTCAACATCACTCCGGAAGTCTTCAATTGTATGACCTTTTGACGTAGTCAAGTGTTCGACGGCATACCGTCTGGTCAGGAATCATGGCTTGATGAGATTCACTGGTCACTGACCATGGTCAAGGGAGCCGTAGCGCTCCCGAAACGTCATTTTTGTTTTTGTTTGACCATGGTCAGTGACCAGTGACTCATCATGACCTTTTGACGAAGTGATGAAAGGCCCCTTTATGGGTGCTTTCCCGAATTAGTGAGACGGGTTTGCTCATAAATGAGTGGGCTGGGCCACAACGCATATATTTTTGCCATATGGTCCAAAACAGACTTTTTTGTATCTAAACATTTATGTGGGCAGGGCCGGAAAGGGATAAATTACGTTACAATATAAGTCAAAAATATTATGGCATGGTTATCGAGAAAAACTCAGAGAACACAATGCAAAATGAAAGATTCGCTGTACAAAATCATGAAGCACAAAGCAATAACTCCTGATAGCCTACGCCGCCTATCATTAGATGACAATACAAAAAAGAAAACAGAAAACCAGAAACAGGGCCCAGAAAAAATCTAGAAGACAGCTAAAAAGTTTCACATTAGAACCACAGTGTCCGCTGTCTTTATACCAATCTGATGTACTCACATCGGAATCCTTCCGCTTTTTTCCTGGCTTGCTGGTGCTGCCCAATCGCGAGCCTCGCCGCACTCTGCCCGTGATGTCACCCTCCTCCGAGCTCTCCGAATGGTCGAGGCCAAGTTCTGAACCAGCCGCGCTGTAGCCGTCTTCGCAGGTGATGGTGTCTCGCCGGTAGATGTCCACTTCCTCGTAGATGTTGTCCTCGGGACGCATCCCTGCATCTGGTGGGATCCAGCCTCCCTCGTTAGCCACTCCACTGCCGACTCTCTCTGGCCAGCAAAGTGGTTGCAAGATATGCACCACGCCAACAGATACTAAACCGCCACCCTTCTTTTCCAACCCACCGACCTTTAATACATACAAAGTGTTGGGACAGGTGCAACCACAGGTAATATATTTCTGTCAGCAGAACATTACGGCACCAACTAACGTACCCCCAATCATGACACACCAGATTTAATACGAATGAAGTACTGCTCGAGACTGGAACAGCCTGCTAATCGACTCCGTGCACCACTCCGATCCACTGCACTTCAAGGCTGCCATCCAATCTCTCATTAGTGGAACCTTAAGCCCATCCCTCATGTAATACCCTATTTCTGGGGCATTTGAGGTATTGATAATAAATAAATAAATTATGATTATTAAGAGACAGAGTTATACTCCATGCCGCTGCCACAAGTGAAGGTGCACGCTATTTTCCGACAGTCAAGTGATTTTGTTTTTAAAGCCGTGTCAACGCATAAAGCAGTTTACTGGAGTCCCAAAAATTCCCAATGCTGCTGTGTGAAAGATGAAATAGTGCCTCCTTTTCTCCCTCTCGATACTACACCTACTTTACTGTGCAGTCAATGCCCTTTGTGATAAGCGCCGAGTGTTTCAACTGCATACTACTTGTAATTTTTCAGAAACGGAAGCTTAGCTGTGCGCTTGTTGACATGTAGTCGTCAAAATAGGCAGGTGCCTGAATTCTAATTACTCCAGGAAAGCTAGGCTGAGAAGTGACCCTGCAAGCTGTTTCAACTTTTCTGAGAGGCACAGCACAAATGCTGCACTAGCCTTCTTTCCCTGCAGAACTGAAGACAGAAAACTGAAAATTACAAGCGACCAAGCGTTGTTAATCATGTGGTAGCCATCCCTGACCAAAGATTAATGTGAGGTTGTGTTAAAAAGAAGGTAAAATGCGACCCCAAGTGTGGTTCTGCATTTTTGCAACGGAGCAACACTTGGCAAGGCCCGCACTATAAATGACAGAGAGGGATACTCTCTAATGAAGAATAGAGATGTTTTAAATGAGCCAATAGGAGTTAATCCTTAATTGTAAGCAAGCGGAATTAATGTCTCAACCAACAGAATGACATTTATGAGGTGCATTAAAGCGTTTAGCCTCAAAAATAAAACTGGAACACAAGCGACAAAGGCTATACAACTGTTCCTTTTAGAATTTCCACCCCCAAAGGAAAAAAACAAATGCCTTTGCGTAAGTCGGGCATCACAAACTAGAGCAAGCATGACAGCTACCGTTTCGCTCGTTATGTCCTGTTGAAATGCTCAGTGCTTTGTTGACCTTTTCTTGCTCTTTCACAGCAGACTGGTGTGCAGGAATGGCCAGAAAGACAATTCAGTATCTACCGGCAGAAAGCTGTGACCCTGATAAAACAAGCATGAGTAGATTAGCATCATTTTAATGAGAACACCATCGACCCCTTTGTCTTTTAAGGCCCAATTATCACCTGGCATGTGCCCATTACAACTGTCCCCACAACTGAAACTGAAGATATCACGGGTCGATGCCAATGCACAGTACTTTTCAATCTTATCATCGCCACAATATTGCAGGCCTCGGCAACTAATGAACGCGTTAACGGAATTCTGTTGGCAACAACTCAATGAAAAGGAAGGTTCCTGCATAATGAAAAGAAAGCAAAAAAAAATTGACGTGCCACTTGATTGGATTTGAGAGTTAAAAGAAAAAAAGTGGCAATAAGTGCAGAAGAGAAATTGAAATCGTTCTGCAATTATAACCTACAATTACTGGTGTACTGAAATTTACAGTATGATACAGTTATAACACCACTGCTGCATCGAAAATTATAGAATGGCATAATTAGAGCCACTACTGAAACTAAGTCAAGCCAAAGCTACTGTCAACTGAAAAGAAAATCCTGCAGAATCAAGAAGGAGGTAATTAGCTGTTAACAACACAGGAGAACAATAACTTTTTAGTTATCTGCATTAAGTACAGCTGTCCGTTCTGAACATCAAAACATCTTTTTGATTCTGCGATAACCCTCCTCTTTTTTACGTTCCTAGATTAACATTAGGCATTAAGTGCAATGATTACGGTCTAAGCCAGCTTCCGAAGCTAGCGTTCTGCTGCTAAGTGCTTATACAAGACAAAGGGCACTGCTTTGTCACCACACGCAAGTGAGAAAAATGTACTGGCTGCCCAGCCTGTACGTTGTAACTTCACATGATAGTTAATGAAAACAATGAAAGAGTCAGACAAAAAAGTTGAAAGAGAAAAAAAAAACAGCCTTCACTGCCATAAACACTGCAGCTGAAAAACATATGCGAGCTGCGATCTCGCCCAGCTCTCGCCACTTCCCGAGGGTCTCAGACAAATGACCCTGCTCCCCTTTCTAGGTCAAGTGCCAATTGGCCACAACGGCTGGCTCTGATCAGAGGAGAGGCAACCGAGCAGTGTGAGAGCTGTTTGTGTACAACGCTTTATCTCCGGCAGCTCTCATGAAAGCTGCCACTTACACCTCCCAGTTTAATGTGTGCCCAGTGGATACGGTTTTCATTCTGTATTGGTTTCTTCCAATTTACTGCAAGAGCTCTCGCGCAACTATATATAATCACAGTCACTTGGCTGGTAGCGGAAAGAAAGCATTCATCATCATTTAAACCGTGACTTCAAAGGAAAAGAGAAGCCTATAAATTATGCAGTGCCACTACAGCTGCAAAAATTTCCAAGAAGAATGTTGCAAACCAGAAAACTCTTGCTCAAACAAAATTATTCACAGTGCAACAATATGTACACCCAACGACAATCCCCCCCCCCCCCCCTTTTTTCTTTTCTATTAAAAGAGCGAGACATGCATTAACTGTTCACCAGAGTTCATGACAGTTCCATATAACTAGAGCCAAACTTGATTAGAGATAAACTAGAAGTCCCTTCGACAAAACTGCCAGGTAAAGCTAGTTCAAAGCTGCAGCTTGCCGGACTGACGAAGACTGACTGCTAGAAGTTACATGAAAGTAAACATAACCCAACAAAAACCTGTCGCGTTTCACACTTACAGGGCACAATAATATCATACGCACCAAACCATAGGAGTTAACTTCAGAAAATGATAAAATATGAGGCCCAAACAAGAAATACAAAGTTTCAAGGTCAGCACAAGTAAGAAAAGTGGTTAAGACACTTCGCCCAAGGACACTCTGCACATAAATTTGTAGAAAAGTAGAAACAAAAACTACAAAAAAAAAAACATGCGTGCATGACAACATGCCACAAGTCCTCCTTTCTCAAAAGCTACTTACAAGTGGTTGCCTACATGCTGCAGCTGCCTGCAGCTGACTTTGAATCAGTGAACACTGGACACTTGATTTCGCACCTGATATCGTATTAGTAAAAAGTCAGCCAGAGAAAACATCAGGCAGATCTGCATGCTTCACAGAAAGTTCAAACCATGCTTGAAGCTGACAATGCGCAAGACAGGAAGAATCATGAAGCAGCATGCGCGGAGTACAGTGGCAAGATGAGAGAGGATGAAGTGCGCAGCCCAGCTCCACACTGCAACACAGTGCAACACAATCCTCAACTATAACGAAGTGCTCTAGCAGTGCTCACCGGAAAAAAAAAAAAAAACAGCCTGGCGGAAGCCGTTTAACTCTCTAGACTAGCACAAGGTCTACACTTGGCAAACCTGCTGTGGGCGATTTCAGACAGGGCATGAACATGTAATTGCCCAGAGCTAATCAGATTGTCATACCTAATACCCACTACAAGTTGGTGGGGGGGAGTGGGGTGGAGACCAGCGACATGTGCCGGCACCCAGCATCACATCATCCTACTCCCCATAGAGAAAGTCAGTTTGGGTTGTTCTGTATTTTTTTTTTTCAATTCTTCCACTCTTGTGGGCAGCAGTAATGCACAAAAACAAGCCGCCCTGTCAGAAGTAATCTGCACAGAACCTCTGCTAGCACAATACGCTACAGCCACAGTTCCGGCAGTTGCTTGAAGCACACAGATAGGACTTTATGACCACCAAAGCACAAAGCCAAAGCCAGCTCTGCGTTTAGGTTATCCGAAAGATAAAAAGACCAGACTTAGCACCCACGGTCCTAGGCGCACACTGGTTAGAACGAGTGTTCTGTGAGAGCTATCCCGCGGCTCCACATATTCTGTTCCCTCGAATACTGCAAAACTGGACGCCAACTTTGTACATGAATCAGATCTTGTCGATCCTGCTCACAGTGTCAACAAGTGCTTTACTCCACTTCTTTATTGCTGTCTTTTTGTTATGGCTTTTCTAAAAACTTAGAAAACTTTCCTTTCGTCCCTGCTTTCCACAGAACAAGGAACTGCACGCTGAGGACAAACAGGCACAGAAAAGGCAACGGTGCAAGGCAGAGAGAGAAGGGCAGAGAGAACGGGGTCTGCACAGAGGGCGAGCGAGAGAGAGAGAAGAAAGGGAGAGAGAGTGTGTCCCACCACCAACCTGCGGCAAGCAGCGGTGTGGTTCTCCGCTTGTGCGTGTCGTCGTAGAGCATGTACAGAGGCTCGGGCGTGGGCGCGGCGCCCGCTTCACTGCCACTGGGCAGCACCGCGCGCCCGTATGGGCTGGCGGACGCTGACCCAGCGGGAGGGGGCGGCGGGGCCGATTGGCAAGGCTGGAATGCTGAGGGTTGCCAATGCACAGCACACCCAACACCCCCGAGGAGGAGGAGGAAGAGCAGGAGGAGGAGGGACATTAGCAAGGACCACCACCATTCCCAGAAACAACACCCCTCGGCCAAGGACACCAAGGACACCAAACGCTTTACTCGAGAGGCCCCCGTGCAGCCGATAAGTTCAACCAAAGAACTTCACTATACGTGGAAACAGATCATGCAACAGTGCCCCCTGTTTCCATCCCTTGTCTGCCCTCTCGTAAACTATGATGACAATAAGGAAGTTAGCTGGGCCAGTTGGCTCATAACTACACAAGCAAAAACAGCACGAAGAACGCTATGAGAAAAAAAAAACAACAGACACTGCACCGACCTTAAAGCATGAGATGCAAGTTCAGTGGTGAGTCTGCAACTTGCTGTTCATCCTGTTTTTCACATTGTAGCTATGACAACAGGAGCTATGCCCATACCAGTAATGCTAAGAGCAGGTCGGTCCACATTGTCACCTAGTTAGTGATATCACCAATGCACAATTCACACGTTGTAGATGCTTAGACCCATTAGCTGCTTCAGTTGAGGCATAGAGAGTGTTTTGAGTTACAGAGCTTTACCTCCTCAAATCTGAAATATGTCTTTAAGTGGCTATACACACCAATCTCAATTATATAAACTACGCCATGTATTACAATTCTCTATAGAGAGGATACTTAACCAGTAACTATACACAGCAAGTACTGCTTGAAAGACGATTGCAACGGTAAACATTCCTGGTTGTGGTCGGCAGCTATGCTGAGGACTTCTCACATCACAAAGGAACACTGTTGTGAAATGCTTATGCTAAGCACTCAGTGAAATGCTTATCTGTCCTAGGCCCGTGTGTGTTTCAGTCCTTGAACAATGTAATAAGACCCCTGGAAGAACCTAGAGAGTTCTCCTGGGTGAAGGCCAGGGTGTTTACTAGATCAGTAAAATGCACTCTGCCTAAAAAAAACCTCCCTGGAGTCATGAGATAAACTCCTCATATTTTTAGTCTAACAAAGAAGAAATAGTTATCCCCACTGAAACCGCCTGAACTACCACAGAATTTACATACGTTTTTCTGTGAAATGCATGCAACAGTCGAAATCACTGCTAGCACTGACTAAAGGACAAAGGCCAACTTTACTACAACAATCAAGACGTGAGCAGCTAACTGCCTCAAGTGAATAAAGAATGGTGCTTGTTAACTTCCGCGCCTAATTTGCAGCCCAACTAGTCTATAAATGCGAGATAGACACAACTCAGCCCGAAAAAACAATTCCATAGCCTCGATGCGAACACCTCAACAGGCCTGACTAGACTAGGCTTTACACACCTCAGGCTAACGAATCAAAAAGGAAAGCCTGAAACAGACATGTTATTAACCCTTCCTTCGGACACAAATGTTAAAGGAGTATAGACAGTTAATTTTGGTGGCATGTTTTCCTCTCTAAAATGATGCGGAAGAAGACACTACTATGCATGATTCAGCATGCGATATTCGAATTTATAATCAAATTTTTCTGCCATGCTGTTTTGGTTTCAGTTTCGGGAGCCGAAAGATGACTGTGACGTCTAAGTGTGGTTTTATATCACATGAGGCATGGTAAAACTGCGACATGATCGCTGCTTCATCGTTTTATATCTCTACAATGCTGAAGCCAGCCTTCCTCAAGAGCCAGAATGACAAGGAATGAAGAAGGAACGATTATATTGCAGCTTTTTACACCTCACGTGACCTAAACCACACTTTGACATCACAGTCATCATTCAGCTGTTGAAACCAAAACAGCACGACAGAGAAATTTGATTATAAAATATTTAGCGGTCGTAGGAGAATGCTACTTGGTAATAATCCATGCATAATAATGCCTTATGCACCATTACAAAGAAGAAAGCACATACCCAAAAGTTAGGTGTCTATACTCCTTAACAAGGTAACCCTTAAAAAACACAGGCAACTAAAAAAAATTCCCAAGAAATTCCACAGGCTCACTATATCCTGCCATCTTCTCTTGCCAAAAAAATAATAAATAAATAAAATAAAGAAGCAGTAAAATTCTGCACAGCATTATAACCCACTCTTCCAAAACAGCAGCAACAGTATCCACAACACCACCACCACCAAAGAAAAAAAGAACAGAAAAGAAAAAAGAAGGAGACAGGCACGCATGCTGCCTAGTATGCCCGCATTATCTGCAGGAGAGTCAGATGCAAAAGTGAGCAAGGGTTTTTGGGTTAGAGACTTTATGCAGAGGTGGATAAATATGCAGCAAAGAGAAGCAATGCTTTCCAAAGTTGGAAATGAAATGTCACAACATGGTTGTAAGTGGTTGTAAAATGTCATGACCACTTAGGATGTACCTGAGAAAGTTATTGATTTACTAAAAAGCACTGCTGTCTTAAACGCGAGACACAGCAGGAGTGGTCAGAAGTTGGCTGTACTAAGAAACGCTCAGATTGCGCATAGTCACAATGAGCTTCCGCTGTACACATCTTAATGCGAGTTAATAAAAATATCAGCCGAAAACAGGTTAGCAGAAGGCTCTTCACCATTTCGCATCACAAACATGGTAGTGCATGCCACCCAACACAAGGCACAGATTCACTTCAGGCTGGTTTTTAGAACTGCAGCGAATGCTAGCAACACAAGCACGACCACTACCACGAACAATTCTTACAACACTCCAAATACAACGAATGCACCAACCAGTCATTCGAACATGTGGAAATACTCCCTCAGCTGCAGTCTGAAGGGCCTTGTACTTCAGTGCATGCAGGCGCACAAAGAATAAACTCTTTTTTTTTTTTTTTTTTAGTGAGAAAGCTCAACAACAAAAGTGTCGCTCACACGCCCTGTATATCTGGCCTTAAAAGGACACTTGAATACAAAAGCCGGCCCGCATGGATCGATTAGTGCATTCTAATGAATATGCAGCTAGTTTCAATGGAAACAGAGCTTTTATCAGATAATAAAGAATAAAAAATGAAACAAAGGTACTACCGCTACTGAGCATTTACACAGGCAAATGGCGGTGATACCAAGACTTATTTTTTCACGCGGATCTTTGAAGCTAGGCTAGTCTACCGTTCACTTCTAAACACTGATCACAGGGTCCTATTCGGCTTTGACGTCACGAGTCAAATGAGCACTTGCTGCAAAACAAACATCAGCACAGCCATTGTGAGCTAAACAATCAATTTTCACTCAGAACAGAAACTGAATGGCACTGTCCTGAGTGTCCTTTTACTAAGCGGCTAAATGAATTGCACCGCAAGCTCAGCCATAGATTTAAAAAAATGCCATCACAATCCGAGATATATTGCCACACACTGCACTGTCATCAAAGTAAGGCAAGCGACAAAACAAAAAAAGAAGAGAGAGGGTGGTGACTCACTTTTGTGACTAGCGTATGGGATGCGGTGCAACTTGGATGCCCTGGCCGGCAGCGTGCCACCCTGCAGCTCTGCCGGTGCCGACCGGTGTTCGACGTACTCGTTCATCACACGTCTCCAGGTGGTGTGCGGATGGTGGTGGTGGTGGGGGTCACCCACCGGCCGTCCCAGCTTGGTCCCCAGCGTCCCATAGTCCCCACTGCTCCCCCGCTGCTGCTCCCCCCCACACCGCACCTCGCTCTGCGGCACCGCATCCGGCATCAACATCGTCTCCACATCGAGGTTGAGGTTCTCGAGAATGTGTGCATGCGTGCGGTGCACCCGTGTCACTTCGTCACGCACGTGCGGCGGTGCACCGTCATAAGGCGGTGGCCGTGGCCGCCGCGGGATGGTCGGCGCCCCGCCAGCCCGCAAGCACTGCTCACTCCGTGCTGCCGCATACTGTTCCTCGGCGTCCGTTATCTCCTCGTAGATGTTAGGTTCGGAGCCGCGGCGATTCTTCTTGTCGTTCCCGTTATTAGACTTGCTTGAGCCGAATAGCAGCTGGCGGGCATACGCTGTGGTGGTGCCGTAGATACCATTGGATTTGCTCGGTGAACCGCCCTTCTTCTTGCCCTTTTTCTTTTTCTTGTTGTTGTTACTGCCTCCGGAGACATGCTTGGGTGGTGTGTCTGGCACTGATACATCAGGCTCAATGGACAGCAAGGGGTTGAAGAAGCCGCCGCCCTGGTCGATGATGGGCGACGTGTCTGCAGCTGCCGACTCAGAAGAGCCTGGGGGAGGGGTGCCGCCATTGTTGAGCCCCGCCGGCTCGTCAGGGGGTGGCGGCGCCCCCAGGGGGCTCTTGTCGGGCCCCAGCTCACTGTAGTAGTACGGGGCCTTGGCAGACATTGCTGCCCCAGCCAGGCTTAAGAGACGCTCCCCGGACGGGGCCGCTTCCGGAAACTCATGGCACGGCCTCCAAGCAGAAACTGCACAGAAGCCACACAAACGGCGATTACTGCGGAGTTTCTCTGATCGACACCTATGCCAAAAGCATGCATGTTGCACCTTGCACCCAAACAGTCTTCATATGCAGCCAGGTTTTTCTGGCATTTCTGGTGCTACAAAAAAACCTTCCTTCCTCACATGTGTTTTAGAACACAAGAAGGACCACTGCACCATTTCACTGAGTGCTGCCCCTGGTCTAAGCAAGCAGCCCCTAAAATTTCAACACTAGAACAAAAGCTATGCCTAAGCGGTCCCCAAAAAAAAAAAAAAAACATCAACGGTTCACATTTTCCATGGGGCCATCAAGAATGCCTGCCAAACAAAGACCAGGACTGAAAGGCACCAAGGACTAATGTGAAGTAAAACAGCTGCTGCCGAGATTTATCAAACGAGATTTGCCATCCAGGCTGTGTGATGCTGCGCACTAGCAGCAAACGTGCCAATTTTCACGTCCCAACTTGCAAAAAAAACTACTTCAGTATTACGAAAGCTACTGGCTAGTCTTCTGTGACTGTTCTAACTTTTTTCTCGCTTTTATCCACGTTACAAGCGTCTTTTCTAAAAAACCAAAGCTCAATCCTGCTGAGAGTATTCCATACAGACGAAGCCCAATTCAACAAAATAAAGCCCGTGGGGACTAGAACTTTGTTCACAAAAGCAGGAATGTTATTGAATAAAAAAGGCATGAAATTAGCTTCCATGAAAAACTATTTCTCAAAGCACTGCTTTTTAACAGTATGTCAACAATCTTCCTGTGCACTACAACGGCACTCCTCATGCAATGCCAACTGCATCGCATGACTTCGCCGTCACAATCGTGGCACACAGTCGCTACCAGCTCCAGCACATGCCTCCAGCAGTTAGGCTCTCTAGCAGCTGAAAAATTTTAACAACTCCTACTTTATACTGGCATCAGGCTTTTTCACAATGAACAAGCCAAACTTCATAGCTTCTTTAATGCCATGAATGTCTGCCTGCATCCGTAATTTGTGTAGTTATCAAAACTGATGCCTGGCACTACCACATGAAGCGCAAATTTTTCATGAGAACTAGGCATGTCTACAGGACTTTCGAAGTCCAATGCAGCTTTTGCATGGGACATCTGAATCCTAGTCAACAATCACTCAAGATGGTTTATGCTTTGTTTGTGTGACGGATGCAAGAAACCATCTCAGTGTTAATTCATGTCACTGAGAACCTTCTTAAAATAAAATTCAGCATGCAAATTTATTTCACAAATGCGAGAATCTGAACTGAAAGTGAATGACTCTAGTCAGGAGAATAAAAAAACTGAGAAATTTAAAAAAGAAAGGTTTCATGAAATGAGGCTCTATTACAACTAGCGAGGAGTGTGCCCCACTATTTTTCTATCATAATTTCCCCAAACTATATAGCTTTTTACACCCCTTTGCCTTACTGAAAATTAAAATTTCTATCCAACACAGTAGACAAGAGTTCAAAAACATAGGTGTTTGATACAATAGGCTAATTTTTGAAATCTAACTACTTCAGAAAATTATGAGGATGCAGCATGATAGCTTCTATTAAATGTGCAAGTGCAATGGTGGAACATAGGAATTATCTCGCCAAAATAGCAATTATCACCAGCAGAACTGAACCTAATGCTACATGCTAAGCACTACAGCAAACAGCAGTTGACAAAAATTTCAACAGGATGTCTCTAGATATGTGTAACCTTTTATAGGAGTGAAATGGACAGGAAGCACTAGGAAATGATAGTATGTACTTAAAACAAAACCAATAAACAGCACACATGTTTCCGTGTAATGCACGAATATGGATGTTTTGTGTGTGATAAACAAAAGTTAATAACGGCAGCTTGCAGTGCATGAAAAAATACAAACATAGAATTATTTCAAAAAGCCTCTCTATAATAACTGCAGTCATAAAACAAACACGTTTACTTAAACACGTAACCAATAAAGAAACAGTGCCATCATTTCATCCATGCAAGAAAAATTTGTCAGAGAACCAGGTTCGTAAAAACGAAAGACGATTTTTTTATTGACACATATGTTTTTGCGCAAGGTAATTTGTCAGAGAACCAGGTTAGTAAAAACGAAAGACGATTTTTTTATTGACACACATGTTTTTGCGCAAGGTCTTTCCATAGAGTGGTGGGCATTTAAAGCCAAAAAAGAGTTGCAGGGCACTTCTAGTCTGGGCTCACAATGGGAAGAAATTAGAACTAATAATGCCTTCTCCGAAGGTCCTTGCTCTCGAAGGTCCATGCTCTCAGAAGGCAAAATTACAATGCAATGTACCGGCCGCACGACATCGACCGGCGTTACGTCTTTTCACAAGTAGAAAACAAGAACTCTCAGCTGTTTTGATCCTGCACTAATCCACGCTCACTCCTTCGCCTGTTTTTTTGTTTGTTTTTTTTTCCTCACTAAATCGGATAAAATGTATTCAAGCAACAGCGTTGCTGGGAGGCCGCGAAATGAGGTGCAAAACAAAAACAAAGTTTTTGGACGGCATAATCAAAAGTAAAAAGTAAGGAAAAGGCAGAGACAGGAAGCCAGCGGGAAAACGCGTCGCGGTGCCGGCGCAAAGCGTGAAAGCTCGTTCTTCAAAGCGACGCCGCTGGCCAGGCAAGCACAGGGCCGCGAGCGCAACGCGACGCCGCCGCCGATATCACGCGCGGCAGCGGCTTCACTCCTCGGCGGAATTTTAATCGGCGTAATTGGCGTCGTCGCGGGCGGTGATCGCCTCTTTCTCTTTCTTTCTTTTCCTCGTCAGGCTAGTCCGTGAAAGTACCACTACACACGTTCCGTAAACCGCGACGAAGAGCTGCTGCTCGATATATCGATTTCCGTGCCAGACGCTTTTTAACAGTAGCCGCGGCCGAGACTTGCAACGAAAGAGAGAGAAAAAAAAACGACGCCGGAAAAGCGAAAAAAAAAAAAAGATCCTAAAGCCACGCAGCGCAAATGACGGGTGTTTCTCCCTTGTTGAGCTCATGAGTTCATTTCTTATATCGACACCTGGGACGGTTCTCTCCCGTGCCTTTCATCGGGTTTCGCCGAAAGCCGTGCGAGAGGAAGCTGTCCCAGCATCATAGCTGGGCCTCGCGTATCTTTCCGAAGATAAGAGACGGTCACATCCTTACGTTCCACGGGTATGAGTAGAGGCGAGAAGAAAACAGAGGGCAAAAAGATACACAGCAAGGCGAAATGAGGGCTTGCACTGCGCCCAGAGGTGAACCGGGCGTGCAACAAACGGGACAAACAGGCGATCATTAAAACCGGCGGCTGCCCTACTCGTCAAGGGAGGATGTATTGATTGTGTGCTAATGTCAGCGTTCTCGACAGATTTCAATCGCACATCGTTCTCGAGAAAGACGAAACACTTCAACGAAGGCGAAGTGCCAAAAGTCTCGCGCCAGGGAGACGAGGAGTAAACAAGCGCGAGGTTGCGACAGGGAGGCGAGAACAAACGCGTGAAAGCGCTCGCGGGATCGGGCACCCCGCACGAGCACAATCTTCACGCCACACAATGATGCTTTTCGCATCAGCCACAAACAAAAACGCGTCCGCTCAGACTAACCCTAAGCGCCTCAACAACGCTTAGAAACCAAAACACGAGTCTCCGTGAGGGTATCTCACATGAGTACAATACAGAGATTAAACAATGCCCTTTCGGAGACCCTGTGTGCGAGATGTCAAAATCCGCCCTTGCGACTCGGAGATGGGTAGTACTTACATTTCTAAGAGCAAGCTAAGGCCATCAGGCACTTCAAAGGCTGTCCCGGTGTCTCGTCGCTTGGCCGGCTATCATACTTTTACAAAAACGCACACACACGTAGAGAAAAAGGCACTATGAGCGTAGAAGAAAAAAAAAGCTTTGCTTACGAGATCCCAAACACAAAAATCATCGCGAAACAACACTGCCAGTACGCATGTCAACTGGAAGCAGGCTAGCAGCTCCGAAAGCGCCAGTTTCATTGGATGAATGAGACAGCGAGCGGCCAATCAGCAAGCGCGGCTCATCGCACGCTGCCCAAATACATTTTCTGGCTTCTCCGGCTTCTCCGCTTCCGTCAAATTTGAGAAATTGGTTCCGCTTTCTGCTGAACGAGTTTACGGTGAAAACAAGTCGCGACCGCGATGTAGCGCCAGTCGTAGCAGCTCGCTATCTGTGCAGTAAATATTTGCCTACGTGCGTGGCACAAGGCGCGGTTTCGAGAACCTTGCGTGTCATTTCGGGGCGTTAGTGGGGCGACGGCCAGCTGCGCTTAGAACCCGAAAACACCTGCGCTTCCACGCGCACGCAGTCTAGAAATCGCGCTCGTTGTATGCGCCGGCATACTGCCGCTGCCAGAATGACTGAACAACAAGGTTAGTGCCGTGCAACATCGACGTTCGCGTCGGTTCGGTAGGGCTCACTGGGTTCAACGTCGCGCGTTGTGCATACCGCGCAAGGAAAAACACGCTAAACGTGTCTAAACATCGCGCATGTTTAGCTGGTCCTCGCTTGAATACTTACTTGGTCCCTTCATATGCGCCTTCGTGGGATCATGCTGCTCGGTTTTCGTGAGCGGCGGCTTCGTGCATTCACACCCGACGGCGTTACGAGCGTGCGGCAATTACGTTGTTATCTCGAGTACAACCTTGGCGTGGCCCGCCTTTAACCTTGGTGAAATGCGCCCCTATTAAGTAACGCTGCTCAAGCGGTGGTTTTGGACGTCGCGCTGCTGCCACTACGAAAGACGCTCCCAAATTCACGCTGTCTGATCTTTGCGCGTATTTATGGCGGGGTTTAGGAAAGGAAGGCAGAGAATGCGTTTTAAAGTGCCAAAATGTTTTGATCTGAGTGACCAAAATTTTTTTATTTTGCAGCCTCTGCAGACATTGTTGCGGAGCTTTTGGAGCTTGCAATTCACAACATCCTGCATTCGAGGAAGCTGTACCCCGAAGAGATGTTTCAGAAGTCATGGAAGAACAATATGCCTGTACATGTAAGTGTGTTTACCCCATAATGTATGCATAAGCATGGTTTCAGTTAGTCAAGGAGAAGTATGCAGAAAGTTTTTTATCACCTACATTACATACTGTTATGAGCACAGTGATGCCTGCATTCTGAAGTTTAATAATGCCATTTTTATGTCACAGCTAATGCAGCTACAAGGTGTATTGCAGTATTGCATCGTGTTAACAACACGAAACTAGCTACAAAAGTCATTAGCCCATTGGGTATATAACAATAGATGGTGGTTAGAATTAACAGCCTGTTCTGTTGCCTGCATATACTGTAGTTGAACTCACTATGTATACAGTCTTGCTAGCAAAGGTTTCCTGGATACTGTACAGTAGATGAGAAAACAGAGGGCCTATTTGTCATGCAGCTTCATTGTGCATGTCTTCCAGAGTACAGTACTAAACGTGTACTGTGCGATGTCAGTGCAAGAACCCCAGGTGGTTGAAATTTCCAGAGCCCTTCACTACGGCGTGTCTCATAGCCTGAGCCGTTTTGGTACGTTAAACCCCAATAAACCAATAAACTGTCACATTAAGAAGATTCAATAAAAAGATATGAAAACATTTGCACGAGCCAGTTATAAATACTTGTTGAAAGTGTAGTTTAGGGTTCCTAGTCTGCATTCACCACACTTCATATGAATTTGTGTATATTTAATGAGGTCATTGCATTTTCTGCACTCTTGGCCTGATTAGTGATGTCGACATTATGAGACTTTGATAATGGATTTTGGGTGCTACAGAAACTGCCTGTCTGGCTCGGCTTATTCATATCGAGTTAGCTGACTGCATGGGCTTGATTGCATGACGAATGTGAGATGCGGTCTACTCTCACTTCAAATGAGAAGTTAATGTTAGAGCTAATCATGTCACTGGGCACTACGGGTTGGTTCTTTTTCTGCACCTTACAAGCAAATGAAACCTCTAAAGTGCACTTAAATGCTCTAGTTGTGCTATATACAGCTTAGCCAACAATATGTAGGCAAAATCAAAAAACGCTTCAGTGTCACTCTTAGTAGATAAACAGTTTATTTCAGTGCACTTTTATGCTCTGCTCACAGCTGGTGTCGCACCCGATGGTCATAGACTACATCGACAGCTGTGTGATGACAATGCACAAGCTCCTGCAGCGCAACGAGCTGCGCAAGATGGTTGTGCACATCACTGACCCCAGCCACCGGCCCCTGGAGCAGTTCGTCTTTGAGGTCACAGTTCCGGTTGAGGGGTACTCTTCGCGGAGCGGACTTTCTAGGAAGCAAAAGGAAGAGTAAGCAGTCCAGCACAGGGTCGTGTGCCGTGTTTAGCCATGCTGAAAGTGCTTTTGTTTAGATAACTGCAGCATTTCTGATACAGAGGAAAACCAGGGCATTCACGAGTGGTGCTGTGGTGGCAAGTTGTGCAGTTTTCTGAATCTGGTTGCATCACCTTCAGATTGCATCCTAGTAGGTCTTTCAAGCGTATAGTATAAAAAAGGGGATACCATCTGCCTTGCTATTGTTTCTTATTGTGAGTCGTATTATATGTTGTAATTAGATGCAATACAAGAATGCTGTGCCAAATTCTCTTAAAAGGATGTCTTCCAGCCAGCGGCATCTACCTGTTGTCATGACTCAATGGTCAAGTGCCTTGCAGAGTCCACGGACTTCAGCAGCTGCGTATAAGGCAGCTGACCACAACATCACGACAGTAGGTCGGCACTGTTAGTTGGAAGCTTTCCTTTGAGGGAAATTTCTGAGCTGTATCAAACTGTAGTGTCTTGTCGTTTCTTTTTTTGCATTGTTGAACTGGTACCATATGCGCATTGGTTTTTCAACCAAGCCTGCACTGTTTTATTTTTTTCTTCATTGCTAAACAGTAGAGGCCGTGTCATTAGCAAGTGTAATTGTCATGTGCTCTTCAGTGTACTGGTGGTGCCAAGATTTAAATGTGTTTCTGGAAGTGATACAGCAATCAGATAAGTTAGAGTAGTTCACTTTTTTAGGGGCTGTTTCAAAGGCTGTTTGGTGCAGTGTTCATAAGCGTTACAAGATATTTGCAAAGACAAAAGACATACACATTAATCATGTGGAAGTGTGGCTGACGAGCATTTCTGAAGGAGGGCCTAGCTTTGTCAAGGTGTCTTGTGGAAGATAAGCTCCACTATTGAAGCATTGGCCACTTACACTTGGTTCCGCTTTTTACTTCAAGGATACGACTGTGTTCAGAGAACGAGCTCAGAGCTGGACATAAACAGAAAATGTTGCAGTTTAAAACAGTCTTGTATCTGTGCTGTTGTTCAAATCAATATCTCATAGCTACTGGTACAACATCAAACTGTACATACCTCTCCTGCTGTCTAGCCTTCCCCCTTGGCTATGGACACTTACATGTCAGCATATATGTCACATGTATGTGGTCTTTATTTCTTTTTTTTTTAGTGTGTTGGCACTAGATGTTCTATTCCACCACTTAGCCATTGTCTGTGAGGTCTCTCTGCCCACCAGGTTGTGGGCGACCTGCTATAGGTGGCCACCTCAGATTGCAGGTGGGCCACCTAGATGAGTTGACCTTATGAAGTCATCTCAACCTGCCCACCAGACTGTGTGCAAACTGCCCTCCGTGGCTGGTGGTAGTTCAATTAATGATTTCTGGCAACGTGGGTCTCGCAAGCCCATACGATGGCAGCACCTGTCATCGCAGGGCAGTGGCACATTGCTTAACCGCTGCACCACTGTGCCAGGAGTGGTGTGAGGACTCCCAGCGATCTATAAATGTAAAATAGATAATTACCGATTCTGTGTACATGGGCAGAGTTACAATGCCCATTAAACCTATTGCATCATACAAGGCAGAGCTTATATTCAATTTCGCTAATCTTTTAGGCCTGCTTGACCTCGAAAAACTGAGCCTCGAACCGAAACTAAAGTGAAAACTAAAGTGTTAGTGCACCTAATTTGCATTTGACCTAACCACACTAAATCGCCCGCCATTTTTTTCTATGCCTGTTTGCTCTGTGATCTTCCCTTCATTTTTTGCTGCAAAAGCAGTCAATAGAAACCACTGATCACACACTAGGTGCATAAAAGGGTCGCTGTTTCAGATTGGTTTCATACTTGAAGTTATAGCATCTGTTTCCAGAGTTTATGGATGCCCGTGTGCAACATAAAGAAATAAAAAGTAGATGCATGAGATGTAGATAAGAGAGATAATGTGTCTGAGATAGTGATAACGGAGACACCTATATAGAGCTGTGCTAAATTTGTTTCTTAGCTTGTACTTGTGCAATAGTCCTTTGTTTGTTTGATTTTCTTTTGCTTTTACTATGGCCGGTACTGACTAACAGGATAATTGTTTAGGTGAAATGCTCTCTGTAACTGCATTCTAAAGCCAGTGCACAGCTGTACGACGTGTTGTAGTACAACCTCTCCGCGGCTGTATCATCTTCACCAGGGAGGACTCGTACCTGCTGGATGTGGAGGCGGCAGCGCGGGCCATTTGCCTCAAGGTGACTGCCTGCGACTCTGTCCTGCAAGATAACCCGCAAGGTTAGTGCCCCATTACTGCGCAGTGATGTCAGCCACACTCATACCTGTGCATGGCAACAGGCTATTTGCCTTTACTCTTTCCTTACCATGGGGAAAATTACCATTTTCTTAAGGTTTCTGTGCATTTTTTTTCTGTAAAAACTATTGCATTCAAAATTTATTGCAATACCCACAGAGCTGAATAAACAGAGCTGAATAAAGGCGCTTTCTATTCATTTAAGTTCAAACAACAAATTGCATGTTGCAACAAAAAATTTTATTTGCTAAAAATGAGATTTTAGGAAAAAAATTGAACAAAACATGCAAAGACAGGCTTGTATTTAAAAAAAAAAGATGTTAAAAATTTTCTGAAATATACAAAATGTTTGTCATTCTATTGGTCACTATCTACAAAAAAAATCATCTCTATCTTGAATAGTATTCTTGCTACAAAACAATAACTGAAAACCCTATAGTTGTGCATCGAAGCGCGGCTGCCTGTGTTTCAGGCTGGTTTCCATCATCACCGATGTGAAAACTGAATCATCTTTAGCATCTTGCAACATCTCCAGACTCGTTGTTGCATGGTTCGTCGATTAAATCACCCACACATGAAATGGAGGCCTGAAATTTGCTATTTTTTATGACGCGTGGCGTGCATGCGGAGGCTGCCACGTGTCTCTGATGGTACCGCATCTTCGGAGCGCGTTCAAAAAATGCTGTTCTGCAGGAAAAAAAAAGACTATATCGGAAACAAAACTTCGGTTCTCCGACTACAAGGCAGATGCGCATTGTGCCTGTAAGCAATGCGGAAGGCTCCGAAGTCGAGCTACGAAGGCGTCATTAGTGGGCAGCATGGCGGGCAATGAGTGCAGTTCCGCCTCTCCATTTCTTTGCAGCGCGTTAGAAAGTCCCCCCTTGCGGGACAAAAAAAAAAAACTACATCGGAAACCAAACTTTGGTTCCTTGCCTACAAGCTATATCTTCAGCATGGTCGCTAGCAATGTGGAAGGTTCCGAAATCGAGGCATGAAATGATGAAACTGTGTACTTGCACTATCTTAGGACAGTTAAGCAAGGCAGAGTTATGTAGGGTAAGTCAGCTTAAATGAATGCCAGCCTGCAGCTCCAGTAGTTGATGCATACAGTCATTTCTTCGGGTTTGGTTGACTGTCGTTGTTTGCCTCATAAGTACAAGATGGAATTGATGGCATCTCTATGAAATTTAGTTGAGGGCAAGAAGAAATGCTTTTTCTCATATGCTGTCGTCATGACTGTATTCAAGAACAAAGCCTTTCCATTCATTGCAGTGTCTGTCCCAGCTGTGAAATTTCTTGTCGTGCACTGAGTTTTCACTTTTCGAAACTGCTGAAGCATGTTCGGTGCATATTCGAAGGTTGAGGCCAGCTTGTAGCAGAAGCCAAAGCAGTCTTCGTATTTTCTTTTATGTAATCTTACGAACTTCACTTCGAGATTTTTTCTTAAAACTTTCGAGCTGTTGTGTGTTCTATGTCCTGATCTGGCTCACTACAGCATTTGGTCCACTGCAGCATGAGCCAGAAATTCATGAAACATGGGTAGTTTAGACACTGTATTGAATTTCAGACTACCACTCGTCTTCTATGCAAGTTCACATAAGCTGATTGAGTTTGTAAAGTGGATTTGCAGATGGTATGGGTAGTTATTATTCGGCCATGATAAATGTTCGGCAGGAGTTGAGAAAAACGAACTCAGCTTGAGATGGCCTAAGGCGTTTTTATCATACCATTTTCACACTAATGACGGTGTCAACAGACTTTTCTTAAATCACAATAAGCAAAACAAAGTTATTTACGTAATCCTGGGTTTTAAAAGAAGCTGTTGTACAATGTACAGAAATATGCAATACGCAATATCTTTTGAGGCTGGTACGTATACCTTTAACAAGTCCTTTAGCAATTTTTTTTTTTTTTTTCAAAATTATGTGCACCGGTTCTTCTCCACAGCTGATGCATTAAGCGGACAGAGGGGCGAGTACGAGGCAGTTGTGGCGTTCTGCTGCTGAATGTGTTGTACCGTCGTCACCATGCTTAACACGAACGCTCGATTGAGCGTCCTGTACAGATATGACAGCCCCTGAGCGCTTGGCGCTGAGTCCGAGACCATGCTGACTGGTGTGTTTGCAGCTGTTGGAGACAGCTCGTGTCCTGTTTTCGCCCTAATATTGCCTCAGAACCAGCGGCCGACCCCCAGTGTCGCTAAAGTCAGTGGAAGACACGCGTTCGAGCGTTCGTGTTAAGCGTGCTGACGATGGTACATGGTCGTGCGGTTCTGGTGGCTGCTGGGAATCGATGAACAGGAATTTTGTGCACTGATGTGCTGTGGATGGGAGTCAGGATGTTGGTTATGTGCAAGTTAGCAATTTTCGGCCACTAGGCCGGTTGATATTCAGGTGGGACTGACTCGTATTAAATGTTGCTGCATGGAATTCGATTCGCTCTTTCACCATTATCCAGTAAATATCATCACTAATCGAATGCCAGGAATACTTAATAGTGTATTTGTAAAAGGACAGACGTGTATTGTTACCAGAGATGTGGCATCGGAGCTGGCAGATACCACACATGCTGGACAAAATGGCACTAGAATAAAATGTTCCTTTGCCAGCCACATCGCTAATTGTTCTCAATAACTTGGAGAGAGAGAACTGACATTAACGACCAAGGCATTTGGGACACTTAGGTCCCTGGGTCCCTGCACAACCCCACTCCACATACGTTCATGAGTTCATGGAGTTCCATGACGTGGGTGGCCTGGTCAGTGGCGATCTTCTGCATGGCCGGGTCTGTCGAGCGCAGTAGGATCTCCCATTCCTCCCAAGTGGTCAGGAGCTCTGGGCCCCGCGCGGGAGGGTCCGCAGGGCATTCAAGGAGAATGTGATTAAGGGGGGACACTGGTCTTGAAAAGAAAATTTTATTAATTTAGTCATAGTTATGAAATTTTGAGGGCACATGTATTTTTGTGCGCCGATTCTAGATATGTCATTTAATTTCATGTAAAACAATTCCTTGAGCACTTATGCACTTTTTATGCAACTATTTTGCGGAGAGTTTTGAAGAAAATTTGCTGCAGGAAACTTGCTGAAATGTATGCCATTGGCTTCTCTTGACACCAAGGAATACAATAAGGGTAAAATTATCATCGTGGCTCTCATAGAACTTGAGTAATAGGGTACTGAAGCTGCCACTCCATAAACAGGAATACACACTTTCCTTCTCATTTCTGAAGCGACAACTTCAAAACTCTATAACTTAAGTTCTATGATAGGCAGAAAGACAATTTCACCCTTATTGTGTTCCTTGGTGTCAAGAGAACCCAATGGCATGCATTTCAGCCAGTTTCCCGCAGCAAATTTTCTCCAAAACTCTCCGCAAAATACTAGCATAAAAAGTGCATAAGTGCTCAAGGAATTGTTTTACATGAAATTAAATGACATATTTAGAATCGGCACACAAAAATGCATATTCCCTGAAGATTTCGTAACTGTGACTTCATTAATAAAAAATTTTTTTTCAAGACCAGTGTCCCCCCTTAAGAGTTGCGTTAGAGTGGGTGCACTGGGTACAGGAGGGAGTGTATGCTCCTGGGTGGATGCAAGAGAGCAAATAGGGGGAGGGAAGTGTGTGGATCTAAAGACGGTGCCATAATATTTGGTGATAATTGTCAAGCGATTGGTGGGGTGGAAGGTATAGCTGGAGTTCGCCGCATATGCCTGGGTCAGCTCGCTGAAGGAGTAAATGCGCTCCCGGGCAGAGCCGGACTCCGATTCTGCCACTACCCGGTTGATAAGACCTCGGACTTGGACATTGGCAGCTTCGTTGCCAGGGTTCCCAGGGTGTCCAGGCACCCATATCAGCTCCACATGGACGAGCTCAGGGTACGGAAAGTGGTCTCATAGACTCGCCCTTGAGCAAAATTTAAGAGTGCAGTTTTTGAGTTGGTAAGGACGTACCGGGCAATTGTGTGTATAAGGGCAAGCACAATTATTGCCTCTTCCAAGGATTCTGGGTGGATGTGGCAGGAAGGTGGAAAATGACGATGGGAATAACTTGGAACCGCTACAGAAAGCACGCCTGCCATGGAACATCATCCATCTGAGCAGACTATGTGTTGCAACTTGTTTCATTATTGTGTATTTGTTCTTCCGCAGGATGTTCTTTCAACATCCAGCTGCATGTTGCCGAGAGCACAGCCATGAGACTTTCCTTGAGTGATGATCCCGATGATCAGGCAAGTTTTTCTGTTGTTCTCATCGAAAACCTTTGTCATTATGTGCAGCTGGTTTATGTTGAACTTGGATATCTTTGACAGCGATAATATGGACTTTCCCATGCATGTATTGCGTTGTTGCCCATTTTTGGCATTGCAGGGTTGGATTTTAGAAAGGTGCAAAGGGGACTGCCCCTTCCTCTCCAAGGGAGAAATTTTCTATTGGAAAATTGCATTGACCCCAATTCTTGTTTTCAGGGAAAAAACTTTCATTCATTGCGGTGTAGTTTCGCAGCTTTACCTTCCTCCATTAGCTAGCATATAAAATATAGCAATGCATAGTAGTAAGTTTTTATGCCTGTCATACCATCATTTCATTGATAGTCTCTGATAGAAGAGAGTATATTACAGTAAAAGCTCGTTAATTCGAACTTCACGGGACCGGGGAAAAAGTTTGAATTATCTGATGTTCGAATTATCGAATGGCCTCGATGTTTGCCTAAGAATTTGAAGAAAAAAATTAATGCTTTCCTCCGTTTTGCACAGTCACAATCCACAACGCATTTCTTGGCAGTGCGCTAAGATGCTGAGCATCGATAACATCACGGTGTATTTACCTTTTGACGTTAGCTCTAGCTAGGGGGGAAGCGAACTTGGCAGTGCCAGCGCTTGTCTGGTTGCGCGAGCCTCGTTTTCATTATAAGTTCGCCTTATTGTGCCATGGGCAATTGGGGCAGACGCCATCTACTGCCACTCAATCATTGGAACGCACGATAGCAGCAAATGCCTTTTGCAGCGAACAATGCTAAAAGCCGACGTCATGATCGCGGCTGACTGTGTGCTTCCGTTGGCGACTAATGGGTGGAAGGATGGACGACACTCGCAAAGAAAAAAAAAGTTTTTCGCGCGTAATTTGTAGCGTCCGCCCAAAGTCACACCCTTTCATAGGCGTTGGCTGGTATCACACCGACAGTACTTATCCGTATTTCCGAATCAACAAGGCTCGAATTAACACGTATTTAGTTGCGATTTTCGGTGGTTGCATGGCGGCCGCCAACCCCTATCCTTCGGCGCCGCCGGCTGCCGTGCCGGTGATGGCGCCATTTACGCTTTACCCACTGATCCACGGTTTTATCTGGTTCCATCTTCTGTCCCCGTTTAGGATGTGCGCAGCCTCTAACTATGCGGAGGCGTTTTTTTTTGGCCACGTGCTGTGTCCCAAGCGGCCCAGACGTGGAAGCGCGTAGTTCGAATTATCCGCAGCAGAACTGACTCGCTGTCGAATTAATGGGCTTTTTTATACACGGATCTCTATGGAGCTTGGCCGCACCAAGTAGTGTAATTCGAATTATCCAAAAATTCGAATTATCGAGGTTTGAATTAACGAGCTTTCACTGTATAGGCTAATTGATCCCCAAAGCGTGAACAAAATTATAGAGCATGTTAGTGGCAGAACCCAGAAGGAAGCAAGTGTGGGGCACGATGCAGAAAAGCGGTTGTTCGTCATAGACAGCTCATTATGCTGCAATTTTGAACTGCAGTCATTCCCCTGGATAGAAGCGGATGACAAGGACATTGATATACCCGGTGGAAGCATAGTCCCTCTGAAGTGTGTCAACACAACTGTGGGAAAGGTGAGTTCAGAGTTTGAGGGTCTAATGTGTTGTTCTAGAATCTATCTTCTTCTGCCAGCATGAGCAGTTTACTTGGTCATCTGACAGCATGACTATATGATGCATTCTTGACGCATTGGTACATCGAGGCACACTTGCAGTGCATGTTGAAGCTTTACAGCATAAACAAAGTGTGCGAATAAGTGCATTGTTGGTGCTCACGACTTTTGATAATGTAGGAGAAATTGTTTTGTTGCTTTGCAATTTCGCTTTTGTTACACATGCATGTGGAGGTAATGATGGCATCATCAGTCACCACAGTGCAGGCTTGAAATGCTGTCTGTGCAAGTGTCTCGATTTCCTACCTACTGGGTGCCACCACAGTGGCTCAGTGGTTACGGCGCTCGGCTGATCCTGGGTGTGGCGTTGAATTTCTTTGGAGGAGAAATTCTAGAGGCCCGTGTACTGTGCGATGTCAGAGCACGTTAAAGAACCCCAGGTGGTCAAAATTTCCGGAGCCCTCCACTACGGCGTCCCTCATAGCCTCAGTCGCTTTGGGACGTTAAACCCCATAAACTAAACCATAAAACTAAACTCCTACCTTCTGGCCACCGCTGCACAATACCAAAGTTGCAGATCAGACAAAAAAAATGCTTTCAGAAAGCACACCACTTAATCTGCACAAGCATTGTTTGTTTTCGTAGTGTTACTGCAATGATTTTGTAGTGAAAACACATTACCTGGTGATATGTGCATTGAATGCTTGCTCTGCTTAAGTTAAGCTGTATTTGTTGCTTAGCTCAAGGGTCTTTGATATCTGGATGAAACCATAATGTGCCAGTGGTAGACAGCAAAAACTTTTGTCGAGCCGCTGGCACTAATGGTTCATTTTCTGGGTGCCAATCTGTCGGCAATCAGTATTGCATGGTATGGTTATGTACAGTGAGACCTCGTTATAGCGAACTGGTAAAAAATCATAAAATAGTTCTGTATAGCCAAAATTCGTGGTGTAAAATTTGGTCAGAAACGCACGCAATAGCTGTGCAGTTTAGTCGGTGAAAGAACAGCAATTTAGGCAATCCTTACTAGAGAAACAGACTTTTTTCCAAGTTTTAGTGGCGTTTTGAAGGCACTCGCGGCTATTCAGGAGGCTGTCAAAAACTGAGAGCTAGTTAAGTTGTCTTTTTCGCACAGCACCGAAAACGCAGGTTAAGCACCAGCTGCAGTGGCTTCCCCGCATTACAACCGTGTCACGTGGAAAGCGGTACACAAGAGCAAAAGCTATTGGCGTTTTCACCACCTCCCAACAGCCTGTATGAGTGCAGGATTGTTATTGGAAGCTTACAAGCACCTGCGCTGCCGCTTCCATGGCGCTGTTAATGGGTGCCAAAGGTGTGAATGCGTGCAAACTACTAGACTACAACCTTGCCTGCCACTGTTGGCGAGCGTGAGATAAAAGCTCAAACCTTGGCGCAAACGCTCGCCGCATCACCAGTCACTCGTGTAGTGTGGTGAAGCCTGCCGCTTGCCATCCGAACGAGTATCGTTTTGCGCTGGGAAGTTCGATATGTTCATTTCATGGCCGAGCGCATTCAGTATAAAAAGTAGAAATTGCGTGCATTTGTCAAAAATATTTATGAAGATTTTGATATAGCCACTAATTTTTAATATCCGTGTCCGTTATATCGAGGTTTTGACTGTATTCATATTTGGTGAATACTCTGGATCAATTTTGTATAAGTGAAGCTTCGCAATGTTTTAGCCATTTAGTGAAATTGCTTCATGCTTGTTCACTTCATTTATGCGCATTGTCTGCTATCTTATCGCAAAGCCACAAATTCTAAAAATATTACCATCTTCGTTACTTTTCATTGCAGGTCCAGCTGTACGTTGTTGAGAGCGATGTCAAAAAATCGTCTTGACGTGCATCTAATTTAAAAAGATTTCATGTTTCTTTCAAAAGCACCATTGTTTGTGTCACCAGATAAATTATTCTCTAAATAAAGTGTGTTCATATTCAGGCCGGCTGCCGAAGTTTTCATCTTACATGCACTGCTGAGTGTGAATTGATTGGCAGTGTCTGCATAGACCGCAGGCCTTCAGCATGCAATTTGCATGCTCCGCAGGCGTAAGTACTGCTTGAAAAAACACAGTTAAGAAATAGATAATGCAACTGGATTTTCATGGATTATTTTTTAGTGTCAAGCTGCAAGGCTCCTGCACAGAAAGGAGACATCTGCTTTCTCGGCAGTTTGAGATGGGCTGCGATAATACTCTGGAGTACTGTTATACAATGATGCATCAACTGCATTTTCTTCGCACAAGCCATGAAGAATGCGCAGAAATTAAATAAGACCAGGAAAGTGATCAGAGGGCTTCAAGACCTCTTTAATGTTACTCTCCTCTCCAAGCATATACACACTATCAAACTGGCTAGGCGTGTAGTTGGCTATGTAGATGTGGGCAGCAGCCACATGAAAATGATGAGAAGCAACACTGATGTAGAAACACAATAAGTGGACTTGTATAGTCTCAAAGATGGAGAACAATATTTTGCAGTCAACAGATCATGTGAGTGTGTCTTCAGACCGGATGTACTCTCCCACATCAGCCTGGTGAAAAACAACTATGGTCATGGGGTCGGCACGTCTGCACTCTTGCGTGGACTTGGCAGCCACACCAAAACCCTGAAAGAGCAAAGCTGATTATGCATGTTTTCATTCCAAGTATAGTAATAATGCAACAAAAAAGTGACACTAATGGCTCACTGCCAGCAATACAAATAAAGCAAGTCATATTGACAGATGTGTCAAATTCTGCACTTTTTCAGCGTTGCAGTACATAAGTAAAAAATTCAGGCATATTACAGACGCTGCTCCTTCTATTTCCTAGCCTCGCATGCTGCATGCAAAAACTCCAGAGTAATAGTGCCTCGTTTGTTACCATAATGGACTAATGCACTCGTTACAACTAGTAATCGCATCACTATGAACACATTTCAATACGGGCAACAGCATCTTGCTTCTTTGTAGACAAGCAACATCTCAGTGGTTTTCATTTTCAAAAATGAATAATCAAAGGAAAGCTATGGTAACGTCAGGTGGCTGTCTGAATAATAGCTACTTCAATTAAAGATTTGCTCTACATCGTGAAATTCTCCTATATACACTGAAGCTGGAGAGCTAATATGCATTAACTGCACCAGGAAAGATGCTACAAGCCTAAGCATGGAAAATTGTTGGCGCATTTTGGTGCCGGATTCAATATTTACAAATATCTCACAACAGAATACGCAAATTAATACACTAGCCAATGATAACTATAACTAGCCATAGCTGAAGTGAACGGCGGTTAGTAAGCTGCTTCACAGGCTACACAAAGCTTTGCAACAGTAGTTTAGAGGCTGGCAAGTGTCGGAATAGCAGAAAATAATAACATTAATAGCTCTGCAATGACTGTACATTTACACAGCCACACACACCACAACATTGAATTAGATGGTTATAACGACACATAGGGTATGTTTACAATGAGAAACTGATGAGATGAATAGCTCACCACAGGAATGTCGCTCATGGAGTAGACAACAACACCGTCGTAAGTATTTGTGTTCTCTGTGATCCTCGCCAGACCGGACTTCAACACATGGTGGCCATACAAGAACTGCTGCTCAGCACTTGGCTTCAGCCAGACCTTTTGCTGCAAATTTTTTTCCCATGTTACTGCTGTCGATACATGAATGAACACGACAACTAAAAGCAGAAAATAAAGGAACATGTCATCGCCTCAATATATATATATATATATATATATATATATATATATATATATATATATATATATATATATATATATATATATATATATATATATATATATATAAAAATGGTGCGTTGATATTTAAAAAAGTTCACAAATGCAACCCAAAGCAGCCCTCCACAACTCTTCATCGACTTGCCTTCGCGTATGGAGCGAGGTAGTCCAAAGCAGTGATGTGCAGGTGAAATTTGCCCGACTTTGTGAACTTCCCGAAGCACGTTCCCATGCTGATGAGGTTCTCCCGTGCTACGTTGCTGGCCACCTTCATAATCTTTTCACTGCGAAAGAAAATAACAATGCGGTGTCTAGTACGTGAGCTACAGAGGTTACGCGCAGATTCACCGGTGCTGACACCAACGTCCGTCCTTCCTTACCTCACGTAATACACTCGATCTTTATGCAGCCTGAAGCAGTAAGTTCCATCTGGTCTGTCGATGAGAAGCTTGACATTTTCGGATATGCTACGAAAGAAAGGTAAAAAAAAAGTATGTCACCAAGGTTTCTGATGTGTGGTTGGACACCGACTACAAACTAAGCATTACTAGCACGTGAAACATCTTTGTTAACTCAGTAAGAAATACCACACAACTTGAGGACGGCACTCACTACTTTGACAGCTTATCAAAAAATGTCCGGGTTTCCTCGTTTGTAAGGGGGCGCATTTTAAATGACACACATATACGACTGGCACAACACAACACACGTGCACTAGAATTCACCACAGCGCACCGGCTACATGTGACTTGGCTTCTCTCGGCTTGTATGCTGATATTTTGTTGCGCGTTTTGTCGTTATAGCATTTTCATAACTCCCGATTACAAAAAAATTTATATATATAGTTTTTTATTATACACAACGTGCTTTATAAAATTTAAACATAATTTTGTAAACATTTCAAGCATTCAGAAATTACCATTCAGCATTTTAGGAAACATACGAGCCAACTGGAACCAGAGTCGTGCTACAGCCGCACCGAGACCGGCGTGGTTATTAAATGCCCAGTGACGTGCTGACGGAGTTTTTTCCGCGCTGCTAGCTCCCAACCAAGAAATAAGTTCATGACAGCATTGGTGAGTATTTGCGAACCTTTATTCGCATTCAGTCACTTGAGTTGGAGCATATTTGAGCAAATAATGCGCTAAGAGTGGGAAGGAGCTATTATCAACCTTGATGAACGACGTTACAGTTGCCGATCCATGGTTGACTTAGTAGGCCCCCTGAAAACGTTCAGCAAAGGAATGGCGCATAAAAATGACGGCAAAAGAATGAAAGAACTTGTTGTCTTGTTGTGCCATTGAAGAACGGGTATTCTGCTGCAGCAGTCCTCGAGTTTCCTTTCCTCTTTAAGTTTCTAAATAGTTTCGGTTGTTGCCATGACATCAGTGATAGTCGTGACAGAAAGTTGCAAACATAACTCGAGTTGTGTATCCTTGTTCACGTTTATTAGAAGTTAAATATGCATTCATTTTCATCTGTTTTTCAGATATGGCAAGGGCTCAACTCGCACGTTTTGCAGGGCGAGCGCTTCTGTGTTTCGGGTCAAGAAATGTTGCGTCATTGCAAGGTACACCCGGCTGTCACTTCGCCTTTTGCTTGGCTGAGCATTTTGGAGCGTTTTGAAAGTAATCTTGGCATTTCCTTGGTGATATTTGCATATAGGTCTGTAAAAAAGTCAAAAAGTTAACAAGGGAGGGGAAAGCCTCAGGGTCTTGCCACAGGTGGGGACAATGGCCAGTACCCCCCTGTGTAGTACCCCCCTTGTTCAGCTTGTGAGTGTCAAGAAACTACCTGCCAATCCTCTCCCTACCATGTAAAAAATACTGTTACGTAAACACTTCTGAAACTGAGAGGTACACTTTTTAAACATCAAGTCAACAAGCCACTTGGCTGTCATTTCATTTATTTATTCGTTGGGCATTACAGAGAGTAGTGGGGGTGTGAGGAAAAAATAAGCAAAGGGGCACAACAAATACTTATACGTAGAGTACTTGCCAACTAAGGTCATATAGCTTAAACTTGGAGTTACAGTACTTGTCAACTAAGATCAGACTTGGAGTTGACATGGCCAATGGTGGAGACTGTGTAGACAGACAGCTAGTGTTAGTCCATTCTTGTTATGAAGGGATCGTGATATGCGTTAGTTGAGTAGTGTGAAGTTTGAACATTCACTCGCCTTTGGTGCCATATGATGTGTAGCTGGGAGGGGTGAATCGGTTCAAATGTTTTGTGCCCTCTCTCTCTGAGCATTTATGCAATAAAAATTTTCACTTCTACCTGGCCGTTTGTGTTCAAGAACAAATATCTCTAAAGAAATCTGGTCATTCTTCACTTGGGTATAAAATCATTCCTTATGTTGTGGCTAAAGAGGTTGCGTGTATATTTCTGAGCCTGGCAACCTCTAAAAGCTGCCTCTCTGTTCTCACTGCAACAGAGAGGTTAGCACTACTGCTTTGCACTATTTGTGGTGCAGTAATTTTTCCGATGTGGATAATTGTTAGTGCAGCATGGCTACTTTCGGTTCGAAAAACATGGCCGCATGAGTAGCAGTCATTCTTATTGTTTAACGTTGCCTCTAGGTGACCCAACAAGAGTGCACATGCTGCGGTCAGTAAGAAGTCCGTTCTCGTGGCCCTCTGCTTACACAGCTTCCCGTGGCTTGTCTTCACTGCCTGTGAAGACAAGACTCGCAAGAAAGAAGCCCACTCCCGAGCCTCCTGTGGTTAGTGCTTGATTATTCCTCTTGCCTCAGGTGGCAGGAATGCAAAGATGTCTTGCACTCCTGCGGTTTGCACAGCTGTGTTAAGTAGTGACCTACAAAACACTGCAGGCACCAGCCCCTTTCAAGAAAAAAATGCTCTGAAGAACGCCCATAGTCCATGATTAGCAAAGCAGTTGCGTTTCATGTTCATTGTGATACGACAGTTGTATTCTGAGAGTTCATTTCTATTTATGTGGGGTATGTGCTTTTCATGAGTGCAATATTCAATGCTGTACATTGTTATTTTGCCGTAATTACGATTACTTCTTTTTCCATTTTGCAAAGAGCTCTAAATTTAACGGGAGACTGTACAGATACTAAGTTGAAGATGAGACGGCCAAGCATCATCTCTTGATTGCAGTGCTTTCACCTTTCTTGTTGGCGTATTGTCTTAACTAACATCGTCTGTACGCTTTCTTCCTTTGCGCCTTGAAGAGTTCCCTGACAGCCGTGGCATACAGCACAGCCGAAGAATATGACCTGACGTCCATCTTGAAGTCATTAGAGAAGCAAGGCCTGTACAAGGAGAAAATACTCTCTGAAGATTTGACTGATGTCCTTTACGCTTCTGCCATGTACCAAGTGAATGAGGAGCCGAGAGAGATTTTCATCTTTAGGTGAGCCAGGTATGCCACCTTTGAGCCGTGTAGTGAACTGGAGCATTAATAGCATTTCAAGTCTTATACTGTATTAAACTGTGCTATAAATACTATAATACCTGTGAGACCTATTGCAGCATTTGAAAGTATTTGTAATATCCTTTGCTTATCTTGCTATTTTGTGCACTGCTTCGATGCAGTCGAGGCTACACATTCTTACTGAAATAGGTGCCTGTGAAGTATTTGCATCGAACAGATTAAGCTTGATGTAATGAGCATTGACATCCTGAATTGCTACAGTTATTAAGCACCATTGCTTGTTTGCACATGCAACATTAACGTAATGCTTCCTTTTCTGCTTTTAGGGAAGGATCAGTTGTCTTTTGGAATTTCCCAGAAATAGAGGTAATTTTATGAATTTACATAAAATTTCACATAGGGAACCCAAGGCAGCTGCTTATTTTTTTTACTCCAATATAAGCACCATATTAACAGAGTTACCCTTTCTTTACTTGTACATTAATCATTGAAAATGCAGAGCAAACATTTTATGATTTGAAGCAAATTTAAAACATCTAAAAATACATATTTTTCACAGGTTTGTTTGTCAAGGGGGTGCGGCTAAATTTTATGATAGCATAGTGCAGCTAGTCTTGGTCTTCTGTTTACCTTAATTTTTGAGATTATGTAGACAGTGGCTGCTGTGGTAATGACGCACATTGCATACTTTCGATCCAAGTTTCACCGTCTGCATTATTCATTGTTGCTGAAATCGTTTCTTAGCAGTGCATGTCACAGTTATTCCTTTATGGTGAAATCCTTTGTTTAGCAAATGTTTAATGCTTGCATGGTCGCTTTCAGAGGAAAGCTGTGCTGCAGTTTCTGAAGCCCCATGAGGAGCACTCTTACAGTCCTTCACTTGTCAATCAAGAGGTTGAAGCTTTGGAATTTGTATACCACGAGTGAGTTTTGCTTTCTCTCTTTCTGTGTTCCATAAAAAGCAGGCAGAAGTGAAAAAGCCTTGCTGAATATAGAATGTAACGTCATCGCCTGCTACATATTTTCTGATGGAAAATGCCACCTTGGGAGAACGTAACTATAGCACTGAACGCATGATATTCTGTTGTCATGCGATAAGAAGCGTGTCCGCAGAGAATCTGAACATTTCCAGAAATGGTGAAAAGGGAAAGTGTTGACTTCCAGTGTGTTGAAACCTCTTGGCCTAACTAAAACATTGGGCCTAACTTCACTTGCAACACGACATAAAATTGCACGCTTGTGTCTTGTTCACAAAATATTTCATTATGAGACCTTTCGCTACAAGTTACTTCTTCCCCCTTCATATATTTCACGCCGCACAGATCACATACATAAGGTAGGCATTTCTACATGCAAAACTAAAACATTCTCGAATTCTTTTATTCCTCGCACATCATATGACTGGAACCACCTTCCTTCTTCAGTTGCCACAATTCCTGACCCTGTATTGTTTCGGACTGCTGTTACCGCTTCTATTGAATGATATATTGTGTTTATCACTTATTCTGACTTATCTATGTTTTGACAATTTATTGTTCTCTGCTGTTGTTTGTATTTTCAGTGTTATTATGTATTATCCATTCCCCTCTGTAATGCTGTGCCCTGAGGGTAAAATAAATAAATAAATATCAGGATAGAGAGGTTTGAATGCTGCCAAACCCATACAGTAGAATCTAGATCATAGGAATCTCACAGGTTCATGAAAGATATCCGAATCATCTGAAATTTGTATCATCCAGTATGAACAAAATTCGCATGGATAACTTGTGCAAAATCTGTTTTCGATTGACTGGGTTTACTTACAGCCTCGCACCACTGCTCACTGCTTACTGTGCATACTGCATGACTAGCGTTCACGGCGTCACTCACTACTCACGGTGCACATCGTGCGACTGGTTATCCCGGTGTTGGCAATGTACAGCGAGTACGGTCGCGGCTCGCGCGTTAATGGCATCCGCAGTAGGATGGGAGATTGTTCCTAACATACAAACTTATGCCGTTGCATGGAATGCACTCTGGCCAGGGAATTTTATGAATTCGTATCATTCCGAAGTTCATATCAGCCAGGATCGTATCATCGAGATTTTACTTGCATCCTTTTTTTTTTTATGTATCCCGACCGCAGCAGCTGCATTCCAGTGGGAGTGAAATGCAAAAATGCCTATTTACTATGCGACATCGGTGCACATTAAAAGAGCTCTACATGTCTCTGGATAAATTTTGTGGCCCAGATGCAGACTTTTAATGTTTAACACCTCACATGTAACACCAGTCTTTACTTTTTCACACTCTTTCTTCAGGAACAAGACGAGATTCCATGACGGCAACATCTTTCTAAGCACAGAAGGTGAAAGTGACTTGGAGAAATATACCTTTTCAAGTGGACTTGCTCTGTCTGGTGAGGATTGCAACCTAACCTGTTGTTCCAAATCACAAATGCACAATCTACAAGTCTAGAAATGCTTTGCGCTTTACCTTAACAGAGCTCGTATTATTTAGAAATAGTTTGCAAAACAACCATAGCTGGCCTCTTGGTTACCTCAATGAGCACTGTTCTTATGAGGGTTAGTCTGATCTGTGTTAGGGGAAAGTTTGAGTACCTGAATGAAAATAACTGCGAAGAAAAATCATGCTAGTAATCATGGCTACGAAACATAAATGGAATTTCCAACATAAATGAAGAAAACAACTCAAATGGGGTATATGTGAAAATAATGTTCTAGATCTCTGGCAGAAGGATCAAGCAGTCAAGTGTGCTTTTTGTGGTCTTTCCGATCATTGGGGAAAAAAAAATACGCTAGACGCTGACTCCCAAACTTCTTTTTGTTGCAGTAAAACTGGCCATCTGGGAGGCCTCCTTGGATAGCTACGTGGACAGTATAGAAGGCATCATTGAGGTGAGAAGCATTTGACAAAGACACGAAGCTGGCTTACTTACTTGCTATGGGCTTGCATTTTACCAAATTATGAGGGAGGGTTTATTTGTCCACTTGAAGGTGGTTCTTTATCCTTGAGAAGTATTGTCCAGGTTACTTTATGATTTTTCCTAAAAGGTGCTTTTTTTTTTTCTAATCTGATTGTATTTGGCTTCATCTGGTTTGCATGAAAATGTGCGATTTCAGGTTTGTGTGGATGGTATTAAATGACGTCAAGGTTTATTTGTTTTAATTGATAAATATAGCAAACAGTTTTGCATGCACTTTCATTGGTGTTGGTAGTTGGGCTTAAAAGAACAATGGTAGTGGTGTTGGATATTTGGTGACAAGTAACGCTTGCTTTGATTGCTGACCCACGAGTGGAGTAATAGAGTGAATGAGGCTGCAGAGTTTGATTCTGGAAATAAAGTCAGTGTGTTTTGTGTCCACATTGGTTATCTCCCATCTAATGATCATGCAGTCTATTCTTCTCCTGCAGTTCATTCCATCACTTGCTCGATTTATGTTATACCTATAAGGATGTGCTTTTTTGTTGCTTGAAAAGTGTGTAGGCTCTGGTGGCTTTAGTAATGAATGAATTGTTATTTGTCCATGTTCTAGCACTTGCTTACCTTGCATTACTCTTTTTATCAGGACATGAAGGAGGGGAGAACAATCAGGATGACCAGGGAGCAGGTTTTCCGAAAGACTGGAGAGCTGTTCTCACTGAGGTCAGTAACCAAGGATGTTCTCTCATCTGATTCCAATTTTGGAGCACATGCTTGAATATTAAACCAGAACATGACTGGAATAGGTCTCAGAGTCTCTTTATTCAGATTATATCAAGCCTAATGTCAGTTCAGAAAAAAAAAACGTACATTGCTGTGGAAAGGTGCCACAGTAATCTGCATGCCATAGTGTCCTAAATTTCATTGCGTGTGCTTTCCATGGAAAGCCACTGGTAATGTCTTGGTCATTGCTCATGATGCAGTTGTGTATAAGTAAGTACTAGCCTACAGAAACAGCACTGGTATCTAGGAAAAGTTACAAGCTACTCTACCGGAAAATAAAGGGCGGTACAATTAACTACGTACTTAGTAGTTAATACCTAGGTGCAAAAGAGTATGCCTACGTGCTAAACGTGCGAACTTTTTTGGCAGGCACCTGATCAATCTCAGCTCCGACCTTTTGGACACTCCCGACTTCTACTGGGACCGACCAACTCTGGAAAGTCTCTACTTGAAAGTCATCAAGTACATGAACATTAACAGACGAACAAAGGTATGTTGTACAGTCATTATTGCAGTGTGAATGAGGAAGGGATAAAAATAAGATGCTTGCGAACTTTTTCATACTCAGGCTCACAGTGCTGTCATATACATTCCACTAGGAATACTAGTTTGGAACAAAGCAGATATATCAAATGTCTGTAGGGCTGCACCAGGCAAGACATCTAGAAGCACTGCTGCCCATTACATTGACATATATGTAATGATTTTAAGCTATATTTCTGCAGTTTGATTAGCAGCAAGCAGCTCCAACAGCTGAAGACCCTGTGTTGTGATACCATTATAGTACAGTTTTGTTCACAGGAATTAGTATGTACTTATACTCAAGGTGAAAAATTGGTGCATTAGCATTTATTTGCTAGTGCTTTCATAGCAAGCTTGCTTATACCAGTCCTTCGATGCTCTGCTTATACTTACAGTGACCTGAATGCATGTCTCAACTAAGTATTCTTTCTCCTTTATCACTGGTTAAAAGCACTCGTATTTCATGGCTGTTACATTATGTGCCCTAGTTTGCTTATAGTATCGTTACCTGTTTGGATCATGTTGTTGCCGGCATCCAAAAAATGTGAATTTTGAAGCTGTCATAGCATGTCAGAGCAAAGAAATGAGCATCTTTATTGCTTACTTTTCATGTTTCTGCCCTTTTTTTAGTTTAATCAACTTGGCTGGCTCATTTGCCTTTGTGGAGGGTGGCTTGGCTTGGAAATTGTGGGAGTCTTCAGCCTCTGATTTACACTCATGTCTGGTAGCACTCCTGAATGGAGTGCGGCCTCCTCATACAATTTTAGTGCATGCAAGCGTTAATGGCAGAAAACTTTTTGATGTCATCAAAGCAAGCAGTGCGGACAAAATTGTAATCGGGAGACGGGCAGTAAAAGCCTTTGATCTTGGCATCCCTAGTAAAGACCTGCATCTGATAACCCTTGCAGGTCATGAACGAGAAGCTAACACATTGCTGTGAGTTGATGGACCTCCTGAGTCATCATCTGGAGGATAAGCACCATGTTCGGCTGGAGGTCATGATCATTGTGCTCATTATGGTTGAGGTGAGGCACACTTTTCCCGCTTTATTTCCTTTGTGCAAAGCTCGAGACGCATTGTAGGGGAAATTGCCTGTGTAATCGGTGAAGCAGCAGCATATGCTGCGATAGCTCGCTTTTATGCAGAAACCTCAGTTCAGCATTCAAATTTGAGGTTTAAAAGACAGCAGATACTATGATTGTAAAGCTGGAATTCAAAGACCAAAGGCATCGTAACAGTGCGCTAACATGTAATATTGATATTGATGAGCAGCTGCAAACAGGAACAAAATAAAGTGTGGAACTGAGTGGGCTTTATAATACCTGGCAATTGCTGTTCATGTACTAATGATTACATGAAATTAACAAAGTGCTTTGCAGAGCTTTAGTGCTGCTTGGTTTTTCACCATTGTTTATAAGCCAATGTGGAGTGTGGCTTTAGCTGGAACATCGGCGGTCATCATGAGCATTTCTCACCTGTGTTTGCACGTTTCTTTTTTGTCTCTGCAGGTGCTGTTTGAGTGCCTCCACTATGCTGCCAAATTTGTGTAGGAGCCTTTTACGTAACCCTAGAAGTCTTAATTGTGCCTATACCTATAACCTTCCCGAATTGAGTGCAGTTTCAGTGGTCGCTCGGTAACTTTTAGGTGGTTGTACATTTCCTTTATTTTTTGGAGCCTTTTCTCCTAATTTTTATTTTCCTTTTGTAGGTTCTTTTCGTGTACGTAAATGATAGCCAGAAAAATGCCACCTCAGCATGTCTTTATTATGCTGAATTTTAGAGTGGCTTGTGTTTTGTTTTTTTTACAAAACTGTGTGAGAGTGTAGTGGACAGGTTTGCTGGATGGTGTCTCAATGAACACAAATCAAGCGGTGTTTTTTGCAGGTGCCTTTTTAGCTCAGAGCCTTGATTCTAAAGCTGTGCAGTCTCACCTATACAGCACTTTATATGAACTTTATTTACGTGTGGCGTAGTTTTCAACCATTAGGACGTTAAAACAAAGGAAAGTGTAAAAAACCTACAACTTGTACCGTTTGTTACAAAAGTTTAAAGCCCATTCATTTGAACAGCGCTGTGGACTCTAAACTTTTGCAACAGATGGTACATGTTGTGTGGACCTTGTTGCTTTTTTTTATTTTACATGCTTTTCAGTTTAAACTGTGCTTTCCATGGTTTCAGCAAATTCACGTAACAAGGTCCTCTTTATCTCTAGTGAAGATACCTGGTTATTTTGGTGTGTAGTGTTGTGTAGTGCATTGCTGGCAGTGCATGAATATTTGTAGCATGCTTTTTTTTTGCTGCTACTGCTGCTTAAATTCTGGTTTTCTTGTTGAGCAACTTTTGTCAATGTGAACTTCGTTTGTCGCGCATTATGCAAACATTTTCTTTATTGCATTTTTACATGTGGTGTGCAAGCATTGTTAATTATGCACTTTTCCACAACTCCTTAGGCCTGCATCCAGCACCAAGAGTGGGCAAAGTAAGGATTCGCTTTATTTTGCATTCCTTTGAGCTTGCAGACAGCACCTTTTTGTACCGGATGTTGTTTTAAAGGTCGCGCTGTAGTGGCCTCCAATAAAGGTTATGTGAGAATGTTACACAAGTTTTATTGTTGAGTATAAGTATGTATACAACACACAGGATTCTGACAAGCTGCCTCATAAATGCGTTTCAAGCGCGAGTATTACTACTAAAGCCAGCATGTTAGTTGCCACGTGTAAAATACATTGCTACTCTGCTCATTATAACGCAGGTACAACATAATGCTCAATACAGCAATGCATGCAGTGGAGCAAGCAGCCTTCAGTTTAAAAACCCTGCCACAATGTGCTATGCACATATTATTTATCACATCAACTCTAATAACTTGGCTGCCAAGGCTCAGTTTGTACAAATATAAAAACTTTGGCTAGTTAGTAGACTGGCTACATCGTCAGGATATTTCCCCAAAAGGGGTAAAAAGGCTTACTATTGCTTCGCAAAAGCGCAAGCAACAGCAGTGCTTATGATTAAAACATGCCCCATGGGTGAACCCAAATGCTATGAAATTGTTGCCATGAGCTTGTTCAGCAACAAGTGCATACACTTGTGCAGTTTTTTTTTTTTTTGCTGATGTTAGCTTCGGCCTGCAAAGCTCTACTGATAAAAAGCGTTGAAGCAGTATCGAATATTTGGACAGTGCACACAATTATAGCAGGCTTAGCCTACAAGCTCTGTCTTCAAGATATCTGAATGAGGACATGGGTCTAGCTTGCATTGTTCAAGTAAATAGTAGTTTACGGCAAGGTTACGTAAATAATATCAAGATGCTGCTGCCTCGACGGGACACCTACGAAAATGCGCAGGAGAAATGCATCCTTGACATCGTAGACGTGGGTCGATCAAGGCGGCTTTGGCGTACTTTGCAAATGCTACAACAGCTAGCTACAGTGCTGTGTTCTCTAGGACTTGTCAGGCTGTCGCTTGGCTGGACGCTTGCTGATCTTTTCAGCCACGGCATTCAGCTCCCCGATGCCCGTCTCGATCTCCTTCAGTTCCTCTCTGAGCTTCCTAGCAGGTGTTCCCAATGCACGTCTGCAAGAAAGAAGAGAAAGTGAGGTGTATTACTTGATGTTATGCTTACTAAAGCAGTGGCGTTTGATACAGAATTATAGCATTTACAAAAACAACTGACGTAATAGGC